>NW_025335941.1:20699696-20781987 GCF_004798865.1 Varanus komodoensis
ACAGACGGACAGATGGATGGACAGGCACACTCACATCATGCATTCATTCTCTTTTCTCTTTGTAGATTTGTTAGAAGAGGGACTATAAACAAGTTTACAATAAAATAACAGAAAACCTTACCCCATGTTGTGCTCCAGTTGTTTTTCACTGTTTCAGTGATTCAGAGTTTATAACATACTTTATACTGACATTTTAAAAGTGTTTCTGGATTATCTGTGTTACCAGAATAGCTCATAATAAATAAACAATTTTAGTAAAGTTGACCCAAGTCTTTTAACCAAATAGAACTATTTATGAAGAGGAAAAGCGATCCAGAATAAAATTCCCCTTGAGTTAAGTGTTAATGAGATTTATTACTTCTTGAACAAAGAAACTTATTGATAGGACTTGAAACCTGTTGAAGT
The DNA here is from genome assembly GCF_004798865.1 of Varanus komodoensis. Taxonomy (NCBI): domain Eukaryota; kingdom Metazoa; phylum Chordata; class Lepidosauria; order Squamata; family Varanidae; genus Varanus; species Varanus komodoensis. The sequence continues at coordinate 20,700,102 of NW_025335941.1, forward strand.
ACAGTGTTACCTCACCTCATGAACACCTCAGTCATGACCAAATCGGGACGCAAACAAAAATTTCATAAAAATTTAGGCTCAGGTCGTGAACTCTGCATTAGGTGGTGACCACGATTGCAGCCATCTCCCCGAGTGAGGAGATGGCCACGATTGTGCTGAGGGCGGAGGGAGATGGCCGAGATCGCGCCTGTCTTTCCTGCACGAGCGCACCCATGATTGCACCCATCTTTCCTGCATGAGTGCAACTGCAATCTTGGCCATCTCCCCCCCCCCAGCACAATTGCACCCGTTCCCCCCTCAACTGTGCCTACGTTCACACCCATCTCTCCCCCCCCAGCGCTCCCATGTTCATACTCATCTGCCCCCCAGCACGCCCACGTTTGTGCCCATCTCCCCCCGCAGGGCACCCGCATTTGCACCCGTCTGCACCCCAGCATGCCCTTGATTGTGCCCATCTCTCTCCCCCAGCGCGCCCTTGATCGTGTCCGTCTCCCCCTCCCCCAGCGTACCGGGATGATGGGCGTGTGCAGGGATGATGAACATGATTGCGGTCGTGCTGGGGGAGCAGGGAAATGGCCACGCTCATGCTCGGGGTGTGTGGAGGGGAGATGGCCACGATCTTTGTTGTTCTTTGTCACATTGCTTCACATTTCTCTGATTAAAAAAAGTTACAGAACACATTTACCTTATTTACATTGAACCTTATGGGGAAATTTAACTCGGCTCATGACCAATTTGGGTCACCACCAGAGTCCTGGAACGGATTAAGTTCATGAGCCAAGGTACCACTATAAATGGTGTTTGAAATGAAGAAACAGACTGTACACTAGATTCTGTGCTCTGCATTCTTTTAGAAATGTGTTTTATGTTTCTTGTGTTACCAGCTGATACCAGCCAAATGTTACCAGCTGATAAACTCCCAGCCTGAATGTTGAAGTCTTCCTGTTTCAACAGAGGAAATGGGCCAATGGATTCTCATTTTGGCCATACACATAAATGTAGCTGGGTGTACAAAGTGGATTCAGGCTGCAATGCCCAGTGCTTATCACCTCTGCTGCTCCTTAGAAAGAATGTTCTTGCATATGAATAGTGCAGATGGACAGTGAAGAAGTTCTGGAAAATGTCAAGATAATAGTGATCTAGACATGAGACAGCCAATTCAAACACTGAGTGGAAACACAATAAAGTAGGGTCCTTTTGGGAACGATATCATTGCAGAATGCAGTTGGACAGATTTCCATGAGAAATTAAAAACCGTGCTTGATTTCATTGCATGCTATTTGTGTAATGTAAGAATTTTCTTCTTGCATTGAAGTAAATGCATATTCTAATCACTGTTACATTTATATTGTGAGCTAATTTGTAATAAGGTAACCTGGGTTGTTTCTATACCTGGGATATCTGATGGGACCGTAACACTGAATATCTGCTGCAAGATGAAATGATCACAGAGGAGGAACAGGATCTCTTTGGGACACAGAATAATAGACTCCAGTTATAGGAATCTGGAGTCCATATGAACATTAGGAATAACTGCCCGGCTGTTAGAACAATATGATAACAGAACCAATTGCATAGGGACACTGTGAGCTCTTCCATTCTGGAAGCATTCAAGATGAAGCTGGACAACATCTGTCTGGCATGTTCTGCACTAAGCAGGGAGTCAGACCAATGGCCTTATTGGCACCTTCCAGTAATATACTATGATTCTGTGACTGGATTCAGACAATCCATTGTGGGTGGGTGTTTGTTTAATATTGCTGCTCTGCTATGTTGCTGAAACACAGGCCACAGTTCACCATGGTCTTCATAGTTTTCATGAAGACTTTAGTTTGGTCTTCATAAACTATGATAAACTGTAGCATCTCTGTACCTCTATGACTTGTTATGTTGTCTGATACCAATATCATAGTATTAGTCCTGAGAATGCAACTACCAGATTCCCCTGGAAAAATCAGCAACTGCAGGAGATGCTTGAGCGATCCAGCCACTATATGGGGAACAATAGGGTAGAGGCGGGTGACACAGCAGGAAAGACTGAACCTTAGGACTGAATTTCAGACACAGTGGATTCATTTGATGGGATTCATGCCAACACTGGGAGGACTGAGTGGAAAAAAAAATCATTCATAGTATGGAAACCTATCTGATTGTCTGTCAGGGAGATTAGGTAAAAAGAACCCCCCAAAACATGAAGAGTTGCTTGTTATGTTGTGTGAATTTAGTCTGTGAATAGCAACAGTGCTCCCGTACTTGTATCTGTTGTCAGTCCCCTTTCCCTATCCCTGAATGTGAGATGATTATTCCTAGGGTCTTGGCATGAGGAAGAAAGAGAAACACCCTCTTTCACCCTTGCTGTGGTTCCCATGCTGACTGATTTACATTGGGGATGTGTTTTAAAATTTGGATTTTCTCAGGTCTGTAAGGCAATGGATGGAAAACAGAGAAATAATAGAACATCATTTTGTTCATGATGTCATTCAGAAGTCATTTGGAAAATGAGGAAATAAAGAGTTTTAATTCCAAATAAATGCTTAGTATAGAAGCATATTTAAGTCTAAAATATGCAAACATGCCAAAACACTTGCATGTGAAAAGCAGGAACAAGGATTGATGCTTGCCTTTCCCTCTGAGGTGCTAGCTTTCCATTTGCAGGGGATTTTTGTTGTGGAGATGGATTCAAACATGCTAATCAGGGAATTCTACTTATATTCCTAGATTTACATGTGATTTATTCCTTCCTGATTTATTGCTCCCCACCAAATATTTTAATTGACTTTCATGATGTCTACGTATAATATTGTGGTAGTAATAAAATCATATACAGAGTCTATACACATCACAAAATGATGTAGAAAAAGGAACAAAAATTGTGCCAGGAAAAGATTGGGAAAATTTTTAAGTCTTTGAGAGGAAGGACTTTTGATGATTACTGCAACATTAAAGGACAACTAAGCCATCTAAAAGAGAACTTCTATTTAAAAGAAACTCAAAACCTGTCAGACATTCTAAGGGACTATGAAGAAAGGCTTCCATACAACTCTTGTCATTTTATAATATTGATTTTATTTGGCTTCTGTGAAATTACAAAAATATCTGTGTAGTTCTGTAACCTTATTTCTTTTACCATTGAAGGCTGGGGATTTTAGCCACATGGCAAAGAGAAGCTAGACATTTCAGGAATTGAAAGTTAATGATTGAGAGCAATGAATAAGTCAGAGACAGAGAAAGTCTGCTGATTGGTGGGTAGTTTTTTAGAAGGGCTAGAAAAAAGTTGAGCAAAAATGAATTGTTAAGGCTCGAATATAAATCTATTCCATTTCTGGGGATAATCATACATGGCTGGAGAAGATCAGGAGTAGGGAGCAGGTGGCTGGGTTAGACCAAGAGATCTTGCCAGAAGGGCACTCAAACAAGCCATAAAATGTAGATAAACTTCTCCCACAGCCATGTAGTGAAAAGAGCTTTGTTGTCAGAGGAAGTCTGTAGCCAGAAGATGGACTGGTTGTTAATGTATTTGACTGGAGTAAATTTTGGCCTGAAGTAAAAGAGGTCTTTCAGAGGCTTGCAGCAGCAACTGTGTCTCCTGGATCCTTAGGAATTATCACTAAGCAGTCTTTTGAAAACCTTAAATAAAAGCTTTGCAATCCCTTATGTATAAAATATACCTTTAATCAGGGCTTTTTTTGTCATAGAACGCACCGGAACGGTGTTCTGGCACCTTTTTTTCAATGGATTTTACCAAGTGATTTTGAACAGTGTAGCAGATCAGCAGCAAACATCATTAACACAGTGCCTGCAGGCTGCTATTGTGACCGCTATTTGCTATCTGATAGTGAGAGATAGCTGCTTGGGACGCTGCTCCGCTTGCTGCTCAGCTTGGGATTGGTGTGTGTGCTTACTGCCGGTGGGGACGTGAGTTCCAGCGCCTTTTTTTTTTTTTTTTTTACAAAAAAAGCACTGCCTTTAATAAATGAACTTGTGTAATAGTTCATCTTGTCTTTAGTGTTAGTATGCATTTTACACCTAAGCCTCTTATGCCTGCACTTTTCAAAGTATTGCAACAGAAATGGTGGCAGTGGAAAAGGTTCAACATGTTGAACGCTGAGTTATGGTGGCAGAACGCTTCCGAGGCCCTGAAATATACACTTTCCCTATAAATATGGAACATTAGAGATAGGATTGCCCAATGAAAGAGTAGTTCCTGTACAGGTGATAGCAGTGCTGGGGAAAGGAAAGCCCTTAGAAGGTTTAAACAGACATAACTTTACATGCATTATTCAGAAGCTACATGCTTTTATTTATTTTTTTATTCTACAGTATGTACATATTTTCCCAATCCAGGGAGCTTTTAAGCTCTGGATTGGGTGCCTTATACCTATTCTGGAGATTTTGTAACTGCTATACACTGATTTAAGGTAATGATGGTTTACGCTAATACACCATTTAAGGTAATGATGGTTTGGTCCTAAAATTATACAAAGGGAGCGGGCTCTGGCTTGTGCTTACACAGCCTGAGCTCTTGCTGTACACTATGTTCATGTGGGCATCTTTGCAGCACAAAGAGCTTAGCGCATGAGGGCTCTGCATGCATGATTTAAACCTTTATAATGTTCACACTGCAGAACATTATAATCTGCCTTACATGCATATGCATTTAAGACCCTGTGATGAGGTGGGTCTTCAAATATGAGGTGTCTGGCCATCTTGAAGGGGTGTGAAAAGTGCAAGATTGCAAGCTGCAATATAGTCTATGCACTTAGCACATTTGTGCAGAAATCTGTTGCCAAATTACTTGAAGAGAATAGTGAAGGCAAAAAAGAAAAGGCAATTTGTGTTGCATCTTGCATTGGTGAGGTAGGCATGGGCATTTTTCTTTCACCTTCAGAAAAAGTAAGTAAGATCAGTTTGCCAGAAATTAAAATATCTTCCTTTTCCTATTTTCTCCAATAGTTGTATAGGACTTTATTTTAGGCCACATAGAAAAATGATACTCGTTTAAATATTACTAACTGACAATTCAGTAAGCATCGACATATGCAATGTGGTATAGTGGCCAGAGTTTTAAAGAGTTGGACTGGGGCTCAGGAGATCCAGTTTCTAATCCTCTCTTGGCCACGAAGCTCATTGCCTGACTTTGGGCCAGTACTGTGCTACCTCACAGAGCTGTTGTGAGAAAAATAGGGACAAGATAAAACTCTTCATAAGCCACTTCAAGTTCCTTGCAGGAGGAAGAAAGGTGGGGTACAAATATAATGTGACAACAATGACAATGATGATAATTCAAAAAGCTTGACCTTCAAATTGCTGCCAAATGGGAACTGCTATTAACAGTTGGTTTCATTAATTTGCTCTTCTCAGTGTCCCTAGAAAACCTCTTTTTTGGCTCAGCACTTAGTCACTGCTTTCCTAACACCACCCCCGCCTCTGCTTTCCACAGTCCACAAAGGGGCAGAGTAGGTATTACTTTCTATCTATATCTAGTAATGAAGTCATTTTTACTTTAGAGTAGGGATGGGAAGATCAGTCCTGATTTGGACGCTAAAGTGAGGAATTAGGGTCCGCTAAGATCCAGACTTCCATATCCAGCACAGAGTATGTTTTTGAGTGTAGGTTTAAAAAACACTATTGCAGCTGTAAGATACAGATTCAAACTACTGTCCATTTTGTCCCAAAGATACAAAACATAATCCGCATGTGATTTAATCTATAAAAAGGCCTTCCGACTGCAGGCAGAGGATGAATTTCCCCCAGGAAAACCACAGATGTCCTGCATTTCGAAATGAAAAACTCTCAGATATGCCACTGCAGAATAGGGGAGTATTCAAATGCTGTTTCAAGTGGTGCAGTCTAACAACATGAGTTGAAGCCTGGCTCCAAGATTTACTAGCTGAACAATAATTTGCACAGCTTTCAAATGTTCTTCCAGCCATGTTTAAGTACTTTTCTCTATGAAAAACTTCCACTTGGCTGGGATAATAATTATAGTGCCTTGCACACAGAGACTCCACAGCTCCATGCTTTCCACATTTTGTTGTATTATAACTTGGAACTGAGATGCATTTAATTGGCATTGTTACCACTTGATGTATACAAGGTATATAACACCACAAAGTTGCAAAACATTTTTATAGTGGTACAAAAGTTTAATTAACAAAATCAAACTGGCATTTGTTGGTTACATAAGCATATCCCCCATCCCCCGAGCCAAGACTTGGTAGAAGCAATGCTGGCAGCAATTATAGATGGAATTCTTCAGTTTTGCACATCTGGATCCTGCAATGTTTGCCCATTCCTCCTTGCTAACTGCTCCAGCTTTGCCACATTTGATGGGGAACCCCAACTTTCAAGTGCTGTCATAGATACTTTGCTATGTATTAGGGTCACTGTCTTCCTGGAAGCAGAAAATCTGTGCCAGTCCCAGCTCCTTTGCAGGGTAAAATATTTTTGTTTTCATTTAAAAATGCCCTGTATTTGGCTCCATCCATCTTGCCCTTAATTTTAACCAGCTTCACAGTCCCTGCTTCAGCATGAACATGGTGCTCTCTGGGCAATAAGAACTGTTGGCTTTGCACCACTTACAGCATTCTGCAGCAGGACCAATATGTTCAGTTTTAGTTTCATCAAACCACAGAACTTGTCCCTCCATGTTTGCTGTGCCTCCTGTATCCCTTTTCGCAAACTTCAAAATGGCTTTGACTGGAGTTTGTTTCAACAGTGGCTTTCTTCTTGCCTTCTTCTTCTATTAGACCCACTCTGTGCAGGATCCAGGTAACAGATGTCCATGGATTGTCTGACATTTCATTAGAGGATCTTACCATTGACCCTTTGGGTTCTTCTCCGACAAGTGTCCCTCTTACCAGTCATTGACTTTTGGGGATGGCTTTCTCTAGGCAGAGGTGTGCTTTAGCCATATTATTTTCATTATGTAGGCCTATCTGTGTTAAACAAAGCTTTTGATATTCTTTTTGTCACATATTCTTTTGGTTGATGCTTCTGAAGTTTATCTTGGAGTTGTTTTGATATCTGCTTGATCTTTATGATGCTGCCTGTTTAGATATACTCTCTAATGAGGTTTTCCAGAAACAGATGCATTTAAATTAAGGTCATGTGGTACTATAGACTCCACTTACAGTACATGCCATCTAGAGGCAGTGGATTACACCAGAACTTATTTAGTCATGGCAAAACAAAGGGATGAATACTCATACAACCAAGTGCCAATTTGTCTTTACTTGACTTTTATGCCTCAATAAAAATATTTTCACATTCACAGTATTGAGTATCTTGAGAACTTCAAGTGTAACATTGTTTAATTACATTCTTTCAATTCTAGGTTGCAGCACAACAAAATACGGAATCAAAACTTACAGATTGAAAGGCTGGACACATTCAACAGTATCCAATGCCATCACTGTGCGAGTAACACTGCAGTCCTGTAAACCGACACTGGTGCAATGTCATTAGCACTTGCTCGGTAAACTACATTGCTGAAATCAGATAGAAATTCATGGTTCTTTAATTCTGCCTAGAGGGAGCTCTGATACTGTACTGGTATTCATTCATACTAGCAGAACTCCATTAGCACTGGCATGGTAACAGCACTGGGCACTACCCACTGGTTCCTCAATGCCAGTGAGGTAGGAAATACATACAGGAATTATTTCAGGAATGTGATGACCCACTGAATTGTCACTAAGGAACCCACACAATTAACACCACATATTGGGTCATTTTAAATATTCTCTCAGCCACATGGTAATTTGTTGTTGTTATGTTTCATCCAGCCATCTTTGACTTAGGGTGACCCAATGAGTGGATGCTCTCCAAAATGTCCTGTTTTTCACAGCCCTGCTCAGCTCTTGCAAATTCAAGGTGGTGGCTTCCTTTATGGAATCAATACATGTTATACCTGGTCTTCCTTTTCTTTCCAGATGAATGACACCCACATAGGAGGAAGCACACCTGTCATTACAGACTTGCTACCAGTCTTTTATCAATTACTCCTGTATTCTTACAGACATACACATTATATGGTGCAATATGAAATCATTGTTTTACAACACTATTGAAGATACAGAGTAATAGCAAGACATCAAATTTAAACTATTTCAAATACATAGGAAAAACATACAGATTAGCAGCACAATGCATGCATGGTTATTCAGAAGCAAGATGCCTTGTGATCCATGCACCTTACTCCTAAGTAAGTGTATACAAGATTTCAGCCTTAGTCAACTTTTCCAGTTTTGTAATTAAAGTAGCCATCATTCTTTCTCAAATGTCTGTGGTGCATAGTCACAGTCCATTAGCAGAACACATTAGCATCATTTCTAATCAGCTGTAAATGAAATAACCATGTAATAGAGAATATTTGAGCTTCAATAATGCCTCAGAAGATTACCCCATATGCATTTACTACACAGTTTCCTTTACTAGATTAAAAGGATGTTGAATTCCTCGATGGTTCAAGTGTGCTCCAAGGAAAGCTAGAAGGTTGTACAGTTAACTCCCAGGGTGTAACTCTAAACCATACAACCTACTACCTCAACCCGGATGCACACAGCTTGCAATGTCTTCTTCTCATCTTCTGTACCTTTTTCAAATATAGCATGCACTTACCATTAATTAGTGTCCATCATGTTTAATATGACCATAGAAGGATCATTGAGGATTTGCATCTGTCCTGTTAGCACTGTGTTTGCTTCCACAAAATAATTTATACTTCTTCAAATTGCAGGAGTATAATAAATTAAGGGAAGTTGTGCCTAAAGTACATGTTTTAAGTGAATGCATTGTAAGCAAATTATACACCTGTCAAAATCTGTAGGAGCACTTCCACTTATGAAGAAAATAGATGTTCGCCATGTGTGTCCCCATGGTGAGCACCATAACAGTACATGTTTGGCATGCAGAAGTTGCCAGGTTTGACCCTGCCAACCCTATGGTTAAAAAAAGAAATAGATCAGGAATGTGAAAGAACTTTGCCTAAGCTGCTAGAGAAATGCTGCCAGGTGGACTAAGCAATCCTTGGCTAGGTCTATAGGGAACAGTGGTGTAGTGTTCGCAAGTCAAGTATCAGGACTTTTTCATAAGGAGAGAAATCATCTGTTATGACCCTCAGACTTCCCTGTCCCCTCTGCGCTTAGCTCTATTTCTCCCTGTGACTGAGGATGCAGTAGCTTTTCCCAGAAACAATATTCTGTTAGGAAACATACCTGTTGCAATGCAAAGTATTTTGTGGAAGACTTGATCTTGAATGGGAAGCTGATGCCTATATGTGTTTAAAAGGACACATATAATGCAGAGAGAGAAAGACAGACAGAAATAGAAATTTCAACAGAGCTGTTTATATTTTTGGACTCTCCTGGAGGAGGGGAATGATGGCTATGAGTGCATCCACTTCCAATGCTACCACTGCACTACAAACAAAGAGACTGCCCTGACCTGAAGCTTCTTATATTTGTAAAGTATAGAAGATGCAAAGGACACTCTTCCATTCATTTCTTTGGACATTTGTTTAAACATTTTTGCAAACATTTGAATTCAAAAATTATGGTGTTCTTTGGTTGGGGACACACATGGAAATATTGTATTCTGTAATACATGAAACCTCATTTTTCAAGTGTATAAATCTCATTGGAGTTTAAGCACAAATAAATACTGATAGGATGCAAGGAAAGGGCCACAGTGATTTACACATATACGACTACCCTGGTTTACATGACTGCCAGAACCCACTGTGGATTATTTAAATCAGGGCGGATGGCAGCATGTGCCAGTGGCCATTTTCAAGACACTATGGGCAGTTGCTTAAACTCATCATATTTGAAAGTGGCAAAGGTGGTTGGCATGATTAACAAACCATTCACAGCTCAAAAATAGTCCATAGATCTTGGCTGGTTTGTTAACCATGCCAATAACTCACCCACAGCAGGTTTAGACATTATGATAAGCAACAGTGACTACCTACTACAGTTTTAATGTTCCAAGTGCAACAAGTGTTAGAACCTCTATGGTTTATCTAAGCCCATAGTGGGTTATGGTAATTATGCAAAGTGGGTGACTGTTTCTTTCTGTCTTCTATGGAACAACCTTCAGTCCCAGGCAATGTGAACTTTCATAGGTGATCATGGGAAAGCCAAATTGACAGCTCTGTTCTCATTGGATAAATCACAGCCACTCTCTTTAACCACTAAGCATAGGTATATACCTTTCGAGAAAAGTATCATGAGAAAGCAACTTGAAAAAAAATCTGCATTTATTTTTGCAAACATTCTTGCCAAACCACCCCCCCCCCCACTACTTTTCATCTGAAAGGTGAAACACACTAACAGGAAAAAAAAATGAAACGAGTTTTAAAGTCCCCTCCCACCCTACATATCTGTTGGGCATGTCTAACGATGTCAATGCTGAAATAAAAAAAAATAGAAAAAAAAAGAGTAAGCATCAATTCTGCTTGAAGAATGTTGCTCAGAATCTGTCTTTTATCGCCCCATGTATACTTGCTGTACACTTTTGTCAGATCACCAGACTGACACAGACCCATAGAAGCGAGCTTGTGCAGTATACTTCACCACAAGATCGGATCTACGGGTTTATGCCAATTGGCATCAGCAGCTAGCATCATCTTTCAGATTCAACATTGTGGAAACAAGTCAGAACAAATAATTCCTAAGTTCTATGTTGATAAACAGCAAATTTATCATAGAGAAACGATAGAAAACATATCTAGGCTGTACATAGTTTGAATATTCAAAAGTGGCACAAATCACATTTATCTGGCAGATCAATTGCAGTTGCTGCAACTTCTTATTGCAGTTTTGACTACTGAAATTATGACAGCTTAAAAAGTTTCATAGTCAAACAGTTTAAGAAAAAATAAGCTATGCCATATTTGATTTGGTTCCTTATGAAAGACAATATGTTACAAAGCATTAAAATAAAACCATTGTAACTGAGAATACATTGTGTCCAAATATCCAAGCATCTCTGCTCCCAAATCAGCACAGGAAATGCCAACGTATTACAAATTTTATATTAATCAAGGAATTGTCTACATGTATACTGGTTTTGCTAAAAGTTCACAAATGCTTACTCAGACACTAAAAACCAATGCAAACAATTCTGCTTGCAAAAATCTACACTGAAAACCAAAACATGAGGCTTTCTGTAATGCATGGAAAACAGCGTTTCTGAAGTATCAACAGGTGACGCAAAGATGTACAGAATGCATTCCCTCTTCATAGGGACATAACTCCAGCATGCAAGAACAATGCAACCCAAAATGCCAACCCAAATTCTTAATTCTTAATAAATTAATAATTCTTAATAAAAATAACTATATTATCACTTACTCTAAACATTTAGCAATAAACCAGTATATTTTACAGCTTAAATTTCAAAAAATATCTTTTAAATCAGGCAAAACCTTGCTATGTGAATGATCATCTTTGTTAGCTTCAGTATTTACAAATCAAGCTCACAATATTTTAATATATTTAATTAGAAGTCTGGTATTATATGTTTAAAATGTATTCATTGTAAGGTGCTGCATATACTATGACTTTTATTCTTTGTAGCTTGCATCTTAATTTCAAATGTTACAGGCCAACGATTCAAGTTCTTTGGCATTCAGTTCAACAGAAATTGCATTTTTAGTACTTTCCACCTAGCATTTAGTAGCAGTGTTTCTTCAAAATATTTGCTGCTTGATCCAAAGTATTAATTCCTATTCCCAGAAAAGCTGATCCATTCATTTTATGATGATACTAAAAACATCATAATTATGTGTCCGGACAACAACTAATTCCCTACAGTGCAATCCTACCCATATTTGCTCAGAAACAGTCCCACTGGCACGTATTCTCAGGTGAGATTGCAAGTTCCCAGATTCATTCAGCAGAACATCGCAGGAAAGTTCTAACTGACATTACTCTGCTAGTTCACAGTGATTAGTAAATAAGCTATACACTACGTGTTACACAAAGGCCATTGCATTTTGCACCTGTTTTGAAAACAAAACAAACAAAACAAAACAAAACACTTACACTGTATGGCCATAGTTTAAAGGTACAATTCTAACTTGTTTCTTCTTAATTGTAAACTTATTCTTGTGGCGAATGAAACCCAGATACTTAAACAAAAACTTCAAAGCAAGGTAAAGCTTTCAGCAACTGCACAGTATCTACTGTTGTAATATTAAAGAGGTATGCACTGAATTAAAAAATAATAATAATAACAAAAATACTTTATGAACTTGATTCAGGTATGAAAATATGCACAAGTATTTTATTACCTTTTCCCATTTTTACATGATCCTTTTTCTTTTCCATGCTGATTTTTCAGAGCACTACAACAAAATTAAGAAACACATCATTAAATACTTTACAGGATGAAACATTTAAAAAATGCTGCCATGAAAACATGATAGTAGGTATAAAGAAATCTGACATCTTATTTCTGATGTCCTTCATGTGCTCCTTGGTAACAAAGTTAATTCATGAAGCAATTAAAACAAAAATTGTAATCTTACTTGAAACATAAAATATAAAGGACTATGATTAGTAAAAACAAGTGTAAAAAGGCAAAATATTCATTTTTGCATGCATATCAACATTTTAAAAATTGCAACCTTGAATGCTTATATATGTTATTTCCAGGATAGTGTGCAGTAGGATTATAGCCTAAAACTACAAAACCTTTTAATATAGTAATTTATCTGTTTACAAATGCAATCACTGCATAGTCTATGCAACAATTACTTTTCCATTACAATAATAAGAATTATTGGCATATTTATTTTAATTTCAATATGCAGTTATTCTACCATAACAACTAGGGAAACAATGCACAATCAAGCTAATTAATGATTTAGCGTAAATCCAAGTTAAAGACTTATATTTATCAAATATGAATGATTTTCACTTGGCAGCTTTCCACAGTTCGTTGCAAGGAACAAAGAGAAACCAAAGTTCAATGGGATACAACAAACTGCCATCACTTCTACACAAATTGTTTTCCATGTTCAATTTAAAATATATTTCATCGTACTGAGACTCAATGAAGCTGTTCACTTAAAGACAGACTAAAGATCTAGTAATATGGAAAGGGTTACAAATATTGTACACTGATTTGAAATTCTTCTCCAAGCTTCCAGCCAAAATTCATTTTGATAAGAAATATTAAAGCTGCATAGCAACACAGCAATTTAAAAGAAAACTATTTGCTGAGGTGGCATTATGCCTTGAATGGCATGAGAAACTTTATATTGCCCCTTTGTAAACAAATATCGAACTTTCCTTTCTCTCATTGCCTACCCTTAACTAGTATTAGATGAGTGTCCCCTTACCAAACACCCCAAAAATAGGCACAACTCCTCACTAGAAATGTGGCATATTATATACAAGTTCTAATTATGTGCTTTTCATTTCTGTCTTTGCGGTACTAATGCCGTTAGTCAGAAAATGTAAGAAACTTTCAGATGTACCATCAGAAATACAGTTTTGTTTTAAAGAACTGACTGTAATATTGACCCATTCTACCAGTTTCATGAACCACATTCTAAGAAAAATTAGCTTGCATACCTCAGCAGCCAGCCTATATATCTCATGTCATACAGATAGCCAAAGTTTATACTGAATAATACAAGACAAGAGATTTTTGCCTTACTTCAGCACTTAGTTAAGATTAAATGTGGCCCAAAGTTAATAACATTCTTGAACTTCTTTTTACTTTGGAATTTTTAGCAGTTATTCAAAAACTCTTTCATGCAGCATTGCTTGGTCATGTATGCTAAGGTGAACGTACAAAGATTTCAGCTGGAAGATGAAAGGTAAAACATTAACACCCCCATACAGATGCACACACATGTGTATGCAAACACACGTGTACTATACCTATTCGGAAAGTTTCCACACCGTTACAACAATATTGTTATTTAAATCACACTGAATGAATTAATCTTATCATCTAATTTAGTTATGTCCTTAGACACTGTAATACTCCCATGCCAGATGTGTGTAATATTTGTGAAGACGTCAATTGACTTTCTTCCCAGACTCAGACTCTGTATCTTCCTAGACTTTTGCTGTATCCAGGGTCAAGGACCAGGAGGTCTGCCGTCTTATTCGTTCTTCTCGAAATTCCAGGCACACGGCATTGTATAAAACCTCCAGCAATCCTTGTGACAACTGCCTGTGTAGAGGCAGAAGCAGTGCAATGCAGTGAGGGGCATGGGGGGGGGGCATTAAGCCCCTGGCTGACTTCATACATGAGAATTGCATGAATCTGCTGAAGCAAAGGGTCCATAAGGCAGGATGCCAGTTGGTTGCCCTGTGCTTGCAAGGATCTCGTGTTCAGTGTTGTTGCCGGTTTGTCCAGCTCAAACGCTTGATCATTAAAACACTAGAGATTTTTATTCTCCAGACACTCAGAAGGTTTCTTGTAAACTACCAGCGCACACACACACACAAACCTTCACCTCACCCCAACTTGAAACAAAGCCACCACCCTCTCTAGAACTTATCCTTTCCAAATACAAAGCTGTAAAAACAAACAAACCCTGAGCATTCTGTTTAGGTTTTCCTCTCTTCCCCTCTCATCTATTAGGAGAGATAAGCAACAGACTGTATCAGCCATGAAAGGGGCAGCATCTTGGTGGCATGCCAAAAAAAGAGAAGAGAATAGAAGCAAAGTTGTGCTTCAAGGCTCATCTGCTTGCCGAGTCTGGTTAAAGTCAGATATTAAGATCCACCATTTTCTGAGTCATGTTACAAACGAGGGAAAAGAAGTCGGGAGGGGTGCTGCTTTCCAAATCTCTGTTGGCACCATTGTAAATTCTTGTCCATAAGGTCACATGATTTTTTCAGCCAAATTTGGAGTGCATTCCCATAAACCATTCTGCTGATACTGCGAAGGCTGCTATTGTCTAGTTCATACCCAAAGTTCAGCCCACTCTTCATTGAATTAGCTGAAAAATGCATCACCTTTGGGGGTTGGGAGTCATGGTAACGTCTACCTGGCAAGCTGCCCACTTTCTCTGCCCATCAACCAGAGGCGGAATTGTGCTGCCTAAATGTAATCACGACTGGGAATGTGAAGAGTCGTCCAAAGTGAATCTGATTCTCCTGAAGCCTGTTCATTCGCACAGCTACCCCTGGCTTCTTGTCGGGTGAGGGATGGGATGGGGTGAAGGAAAGGGAGGGAGGCAGGGGATGGGAGAGAGGAAACAGAAAAGACAAGGCATTCTTCTAGATTTAAAACCCCAGTAAACATGCTTGCCCGGATAATGCAAGCCATCATATAACCAAATGGGTACAGAGCTTAAATAGTTTTTAGAGTGTACTTTCTGTTTTAAAACAGTGCTTTCTTTCTTTTCTTTTGTTTTCTTAGCAAATGTAGCATTCCTGGGAGATTTCTTTTCCTAACTTAATATATCTTTGATACATGTAATATATGCTAGATTTTTTACCTGCTTTATTTATTTATTTATTTATTTAGAAAATTTCTATGCCGCCCCATTCGCCGAAGCCTCGGGGCGGCTCACAAAACATTAAAATATAATACATTAAAAATATAAAATGAATTAACAATATAAAATAAGTCACCCTGGCCAAAAAATAAAATAAGGAAATAATATTAGCAATTAAAATGATGTTTGAATAAAAAGGTCTTCGCCTGGCGCCGAAAAACAAATAACGACGGCGGCAGGCAGACCTCTCTGGGGAGCGCATTCCATAGATTGGGCGCTTTCTCTGGGCATTCCAGAGAAAGCCCTCCTCCGAGTACCTACCCTCCTAATTTCCCTTACGGAGGGTTCCCGGAGAAGGGCCTCTCCTGCAGATCTCAGGGGGTGGGCAGGCATATATGGATGTAAGCGCTCCTTCAGGTAGCCAGGACCCAAGCCGTTTAGGGCTTTATAGGTCATCACCAACACCTTAAATTGGGCCCAGACTTCAATGGGAAGCCAGTGAAGCTGACGGAGGACTGGAGTCATGTGAACATAACGTCCAGTCCCCGTCAGCAGCCTGGCAGCTCTATTTTGAACCGATTGAAGTATCCGGACCGTCTTCAAGGGTAGCCCCACGTAGAGCGTGTTACAGCAGTCAAGACGGGAAGTCACCAACACGTGTGTCACTGTTGCCAGGCAGTCGTACTCCAGGTAGGGGCGCAGCTGATGGATCAGCCGAAGCTGAAGGAAAGCGCTCCTCGCCACTGCTGTCACCTGAGCTTCCAATGAAAGCTCTGGGTCGAGGAGCACTCCCAAGCTGCGGACCTTGTCCCTAAGAGGGAGTGCAACCCCATTCAGGACTAGGTTCAATTCACCCTCTCCGAAGCCCGATCCACCAACCAACAGGACCTCCATCTTGTCTGGATTGAGCTTCAGTTTATTGGCCCTCATCCAGCCCATTACCTCGGCCAGGCACCGGTTCAGCACAGCCACTGCCTCACCTGGATTGGTGGAAAATGAAAGGTAGAGCTGGGTATCATCAGCGTACTGATGATTCCGCAGCCCACACCTCCTGATGACCTCTCCCAGCAGTTGGGAGCATGTAGATGTCAAAGAGCAAAGGGGACAAAATGGACCCCTGTGGTACTCCATGGCATAGCTGCCATGGCGCAGAGCCATAGTTCCCCAGCACCACCTTCTGGAATCGGTCATTGAGATAGGAGCGGAACCACTGCAAAGCAGTGCCTCCGACCCCCAATCCCGCTAGCCTATCCAGAAGGATACCATGGTTGATGGTATCGAGAGCCGCTGAGAGGTCCAGAAGAACCAACAGGGGCACTCCCCCTGTTCTTCTCCCTGCACAGGTCATCATACAGGGCGACCAAGGCAGATTCAGTACCCTACCCGGGTCTGAAGCCAGACTGATGATCAGTTTCATCCAAGAGAGCTTGGAGTTGTCCCGCCACCACCCGCTCCAACACCTTGCCCAGAAACGGGATGTTGGCCACTGGTCTATAATTAGTGGCCATCTCTGGATCCAGTGACGCTTTCTTCAGGACCGGTGGGACTACCACCTCCTTTAAAGGGGCAGGTACCCGACCCTCCCTCAGAGAGGCATTAACCACTTCCAAGATCCAGATCCCAATCCCGTGCTTGGAATTATTTATTAACCAAGATGGGCAAGGGTCCAATAGGCAAGTGGTGGGACGTACTTGTCCAAGCACCTTGTCCACATCATCAGGCCGCAATAACTGAAATTCATCCATTAATTTTGGACCAGACGGCAGCATTGGTGTCTCCCCAGAAACTTCTGAGTTCCTAGTAGAGTCTAGCTCGTGACGAATCTGAGCGATTTTCTCCCTGAAATGTTTGGCAAAGTCATCACGGTGGGCCTTCGAGGGTGGAACCAGATCTTTCTTAGGACCTGGATGAACCAGGCCTTGCACCACTCGAAAAAGCTCCGCTAGATGGCATTTTGAGAAGGCAATGGAAACGGAAAAGAAATTCTTTTTCGCCGCCCTCACCGCCACAGCATAGGCCCAATAATGGGCTCTCAAGTGTGTTCGGTCAGATTCATCCCTTGATCTCCTCCACCTTTGCTCTAGCCATCTCCCAGCCTGCTTCATCGCCTGCAATTCAGGTGTATACCAGGGGGAAGAGTGGGCTCTGCCCGGTGGGAGAAGACACTTAGGAGCGATCGTATCAACAGCCCTGGTCATCTCCCTGTTCCACAGTTCGACCAGAGCCTCGACAGAAGCACCATCTTGTCAGCCGGAAACTCCCCCAGGGCCTTCAGGAATCCATCCGGATCCATCCAGCTCCGGGGGTGGACCCACACGATCGGGTCTGCACCCTTACAGAGGGAGAGGCCGCTCTCAAGCACAAACCTCACCAGGAAGTGATCTGACCATGACAGGGGTGTCAAACATAAATTCCTCACCCTCAGACCACCCTCTTCCTGCCCCGTCGAGAAAACCAGGTCCAGAGTGTGTCCATGTTCATGGGTCGGGCCGGTGACATGTTGAGACAGCCCCATGGCCGTCATGGAGGCCATGAAGTCCTGAGTACATTATATCAAAGAGTACATTATATCAAAGACATACAATATGTCTCTTAGCTCCTCCACAACATCTCTCTGCTGTCTATATTACCTTCTGATTGTACTAAGGCACAAATTAAGCACACCACTAGTATCATGGAGAGTTTAATCTTGGAAAAATCTTTTTCAAAGCAATCTGTGGAGAAAGGTACTGCTGCAATGTCAGATTAAGCCACCATGACTTGTTATGACCGATGGAGCATGCCATCCAAACCAGATCAGTATTGTGCCTTGGTGGAGGGTTCAAAGCAATCCTCAGGTAACTCATGGGCCACTGTGGGGTTGTTTAAGGGTTATTGTTCAATAAGGCATGTCACTCAGGCCAGGATGATATGACAAGCCATGGGTAGGCAGTGAGATGCAAATTGTGTCTAGCATGTGCAGGCATGTGCTACAGCTCACAACAGACCACCATGGCTTATCCTTATACAAACTGGGTCAAAGCACTTGTGTTTCATCATTACCATGTTTTCCAGTTCAAATAGATAAAGAAACTACCTTTTCAAACTATTATATAATAGGAAACCAGAAAGGAGGAACCTGTACAACTTCCTTCCTTACTGGCCAATTATTTCTGACAAAACTGACCATGAGGAATAGTTGCCTAGTTTTAATTACAGCATTAGTATGGATGTCCTAGGCATAACTGATAGCACTTCAGTCCAACTCCCTTTAATGACAGTTCTCAAATGTTTCATATAGATGTGCAATACCACTGAGGACAAGATAGTGTTCTGGATACATTCTAAAACTGATCCTGAAGATAAGACTGCAACTACCAAAAAACATTGCCCTGATACCCATCTCACAGTCAGTCAAAGAGGAAAACATGGTTATTGGTATCAAAAGCCACTGAAATATCCAGCAAGAACAACAGGGTAGTGCTTCCCCAGTGCCTTTGTCAGTAAAGTTATTAATCAGGGTGACCAAGGCTGATTTAGTCCCCAAACTACACCTGAACCCAAGCTGAAATGGATCACAATAATCAATATTCTCCTACAATGTCTGCCATTGTGTGGTGTAAAGCTGTAAAACCACACACATCTTTATGGGAGTAAAAGTATTGAAAGCACCATATCTTATCTCTGTATAACACTATTCCAGGAATACAGTGCTTAAAGTTATTTAAAATAATAGTCTGAGGCACAATTCTATGCATTTACGCATTTATTACATTTCTTTACTTCTCAATGGATTAACCTCTCCAGAATCCTGTTAGTGTTTCTGTGTGTGTATGTAAGTGTAATGGGATAGATCTAAGATCTACTTTCCAATGAAGGAAGAGGACTCTATCTGATTTTTGAGGCTCTTCCACCCATGCCACAGAAAAACTCAAGTGTGTAAGCAGCTCAGTGGAGTAAGTAAGGAACCCTCCAAGTGAGGCCATGGTCCCATAGTTCTCACATTACATTCCTATGTAACTCTTTCTGACAATAGCCCACAAATGAACATGACTCTTCATTTGAATACACAATCACTTTGACAAAGGCTTCTGGAACTTGAGTCATATCTACAACAGCCATCTCTAGATGCTTAGGATGGTTCCAAGTCAAATAATGGGAGACTCCAAGCAGAAGGAGCCAAGGCTGTGGGGAATAAATAGCTGGTCCTGCTTTCCAGGAACACAGGTGGGCCAAAACAGGTTGCAGGGACTAAAGGCCTTCCCCCTAGTTCCCTGCTGTTCCAGGGGAGCTGGAATGGTCCCAGCTACCCATTTCATCAGAGGGTGGCCCTCAAAACAGTAGCATCCAACCCAGCAGGCAGCACAATCCATTCACCAGGGCTGTCTGACCTTCCCTGTAGCGTTTTCAGAGTCACTGGTGACCATATAATGAGGGAACAGAAAATATGCAGTATGCTCAGCAATTGCTTCCTAACATTTTGTTCATACCATCAAACAAGCTGTCCTGTTATAAACCATCAAGGCCAGGGTCTACAGACTGGAAGACAGAAGACATGTACAAATATTTTCAATGTTTCCATACTGGGAAATGTGGTTATTCATGTCTTCTCATTGTAGGACATAACTGGCTGGCTGGCAATGGGCACGGGCCAGCTAGTCAAGTCCCAAGCATCTACACAACAATAGAGAACCTCCAATGTAGCTACACAACAATAAAGAATCACCAATGACCAGAGTTGGAGCATTCTCCCATCTAAAAGCATTTATCAGAGCCAGCCTTCCAGGTGCACGCAGAGACCACATGGATTCTAATGTGCCAATCAGGAGTCCCAGTGGAAATTTCAATCCAGTAAGCAACTGTCTTTGCTACCTGGTCATCCAGGGTATAAAAGGGAGCTCTGCCATGTGCTCCAGCTCGATTGCCTCCTTGCTGTGATTGAACTTATTCTCAAGAATAAAAACTTAGCTCCTTAATCTCTCACCCTTGTCATGCTTTATTGGGCCAAGTGCACCAAGGTCCAGACCCCCTGTGTCCAACATCACAAAACATACCAACACTTATAAGCTTCTCCATTGATTTTACTCATTGTCTATAAGTAAGGAAGGTGGAGGTCATATTTTGCAGTATTGTATTCAATTCACTTGAAATATGTAATAGCTTTTTGTCTACTTGTTTTGTTTTCATGGGACATGGGTTTTGGAAGAAATGTTATCTTCTTCAGTGATTTTCTATTCAATGTTAAGAACTTACCCATTCAACTAAATTGAATGACTTGCATGGATATGTCCTTCCACTTACTTCCATGTGGAAGTTCTTTGTTTCTTTGTTTGGCCATAGTGGAATGTATTCTTGATTATGGCTTTCCCTGAGACTTTGAGAAAGTTACATGACTGGAGGCATACGTATGTACTGGATATATATATTCAATTTTTTTACTATTAATTATGGATAGACAAATTGGTTAAGTTTGATTTTACTCAGGCCTCATTTTCCAACTTCTAAGTTTATAGTCATCCTATTTCCATATTTCCAAATGCACTTCTCAAAATGTAATTATTTTGCAAGCATCATTTCATTAAACAATCATTTTGCATGCATTTTTCAAAGTAGACACATTTTATAGGCATTGACTGAACTTCCAAAAATACAGATAGTAATGTCTAATAGTGTCACTGTACATGTTTGGGAAGTATGAATTTAGTGCATTAATACTAAAATGTGGACCAAGCAAATTTTTCACCTATCCTTGCTATTAGAATTGTGCACAGTTGTGCATCCAGACAATCAGTGTTCCTCTAATGCATAGATAGACCTTTTCTACCACAAGGACTGCTTGATTTGCCTAAATCAAGTGTCAGCTTGTACATACATAAACAGCAAAGGCATATGAGAGTTCACACTGAATTAAGGACTGGGAGCAAGGTTGGCTCTAGCAGAAGTCCTCATGAGACAGTCCCCAGGTGGCACTTGCTGGGTGGTAGTAATTACAACTGCTCCTCATGATAATTGTACCTGAACCCCTAACTATTTGTTTCTCTTAGAGGACAGAAATGTGTGTCACACAGTCTGAACTATGCCAACTAAGTTAGCTGGCTGACCTTGAGTGTAGTACAGGATACTAACCTACTTCTAGCACTGAGTCCAGTTTGCTTCATAGAATGGAAGGTATGCCACTGTGTTGAGGCAAATGTGCATAAACTGGTAAATGCTCATTAACAGTAGTGAATATACATATAACTTGCTTGATTTGAACTATCACCAGTGGATGTTGGAGCTTTAACATGAAAACTGTGTAGGATCTTAGCCACACAAAATGCACACTAACCACATGAATTTCATGCATTGGTTGGGAAATATGCAGTTTCCAAAGGGAAAATATAGACAATGTACTGCATTTTCAGTTGGGAATTGAACAATATGGGCAGTTGTTTGTATGGGTGTTCTCCATGCCTTCATGTGACTTTGCTTTATGGACAAGTTTTCGCACACTTTCCATCCAATTCAGATTAAAAGGATGTAATTGAATTATAGCTTTCTGGAGCATTTGATGATGAACTGATATTTCCTTTTACAGAATGGTTCAAAACAACAACAACTACAACAATGTAAGGCTTGTGCTGCAATTACTGTTTCTGTAAATTTGTACATGCAGAAAAGGCATTTTTCATCAGAAAACTGAAAATGCCCGCATCTTTTTAAAGCTGTTTTTCTTTCCTTCCAAACAGCAGAAGAGCCATTCCCAAATTCTCCCGAACAGCAGAAGAGCCATTGTTGTTATTGTTGAAACAACCTCTTCACTGTACTCTTAAGAGGGAAGTACATACTTATCCATCCAACATGTGTCTGATTATTTTTAGTGGTCTCTCACTCCTTAAAATTGTTTATGTATCCCAGCTATCAGCTTATTTTTTATAATGAATGAAGCTTTCTATACTAGCAGTGACTGAATTTCAAATGTAGTTCATTCAATAACCCTTAGCAATAAAACATATGGTACTCATATGGTAATGAAAGTCTAAATTACTACATGGTTTGCTTTTTGGTCAGTGCAGAACATAGTACAATCCTCTCTCTCTCTCCCACTGTATCACTTACTGCACTTAAAACATTTTGATTGTAACTGCTGCCTCCCAGCCTTTCTTGGACCTATGGGCACATCTGAGAAACTTTGATGGTGCCACTGCAGACTAGCTTCCATGGAAGTGTGGCCTGGCTACTCTAGGGTCTTGGCTAGTCAGGAAGAGGAGGTGGTGGGGAAGCATAAAGAAATAGTAAGGCTAGAGAGGCTGGGGTGGAAGGGAGTTGAAAGGGTTGTTTCCAGGCCCACCCAACCTTCTTCTGGCCGTATGAACCCTTCTCATTTGTACTCTCTCCACTCCCAGCCTATAGCTCCACTATCTCTCTCCCCACAACCCATTCCCATGCAATTTTCCTCTCTTTCTTCTTTCTCCCCCCTTCCTAATCCCTAGTCTTATTCCTTTTGTCTGATCACTCCTGTATCTTGGTGTTTCTGTCTATGCCAGGCTCCACCTCCCTTTTGCTCTCTCCACATTTCTTTACCATTTGTTTATCCCTCTTCCCCCTGTCTAGCTTTGCTCCCCCCCCCCCCCCCCGCCCCTTTGTTCACCTGCTGAACATCCAACCAGTGGCAGGTTCAAGAAAAAGGAAAGAAAAACTGTTCCCCTGAGAATTTTTTTTTCTGTTAAAGGTTTTTTGGGGGCAGGGAGTACAGATCTTTGCAAGCATTGTTGTGAAGTGGGTGCTGCGTTGAGGATCCCAGTTCTCCTTTCAGTGTGCTAGGCCTTCATTGCCCATAATGGCTTTAATTCAGCAGGCCCCAGCTAAGAGCTGAGGGGTTTCAACCCCATGGAAGCTTCAGTAACTGGAAAGTGATTGTGTGGATTCCATCTTGCCCTATAGTTATCCCCACATGATGTTGCTCATGATTGACAAGAGGGCAGGAAACAGAAGGGGCTGCAACGAAAATATCCTGTGGGATTAGTTCCCTCAGTATTAACAATATATTTTAAGATTTTTCAATGGAGTTCTACAAAAGTTGGCAGGGAAAAATGAAAACACCTTATAATGTATTTATAAATTATCATGTGACTGGACAGAACCAGGTGCTACTCAAATGTCCCTATCAAACACTCATTAGACAGAAACAAGTCCTACAATGCTTGATTAGAAATGCTAAAAGTTGTAGGAGTTTATTTTTTTGTCTAAACATGCACAGGACTGCACCCTGAATGCAAATTCAGAAAGCAAATACAATGCTATCATAATAAGCATTTAAATTCCATCTATGTTTTAATAATAGTTTCATTGATAACAGCTATATCCCCTTGAAAATAGTTGTGCTCATATTTGTAAAGATGAAGCACAAGAAATGTTGACATAAGTTTTTTGACTATCACTGAATCTATATATTCACACACGCACATTACAGTAATTGTTAAAGATGTAATTAGCGCTAAACATTAAAAATATGTGAAATAATTACCATCTTCTGCTAGGCTGCAAGAAGGTGCTATCTATTTGCCAAAGTGAATGAGTCACAGCTACCATAAACACAGGTTTGCAAAAGGTGTGTGCACAGGGCTTGGTTTCTTAGGCATACCATAACTAACTGTAAATTTAACACAGGCTTTCTTTTTATTGGTAGAGGCTGATACAGCAAAGATCCTGCAAGATATAAAGCAGGGCTGAGTCTGTGATTGTCAAGATTTTGATGAATTGCTGGACTCATCACTCTCCTGGAGCTGATGAGTATCTGACAAAATTGGAAAGGCCATAAGCCTCCTATTTCTAGCACACCTGGAATTAAAGAAACCTACTTTTTTTTATTGACTGATTCAATTTATACCTCACCTTTCTACTAAACGTAGTACTCAAGCTGGCTAAGAATAAACATACAGAAAAAATACAAAATTATAATTAAAATGAAAGAAACAGCAAGATCAATCAAAATACATCAATAAAAAATAAGCAGCACCAAATTAAAACCTCTACAGCAAATAGGTCAATTAAAAGCCAATGGTCCATCTCAATAAAAAAATACTTTCCCTTCTAGAATAAGGATGACGGAGATGGAACTAACGTGGCTCCTTTGATGGAAGCTCGAGAACTCCATCAACCTCACTGGATCTTTCAGCCTCTGATGCCCCCTGACAATCTGGGAGGCTGTCTGGAGCAGTGTAGAAAACCGTGCTGAAACCTTCAGGAGAGGGGGAAATCAACAAAAATCACCTCTCTCATCCTTCCAGCAGGAGCATTCCGAGTTGGATTCTCTTCAGAAGATGCTGCCACAAATGAAGCAAACTCTGACTCCAGCCCATAAGTACATGTTCTAAATTTTCATTTTGACTGTAATACTTGTCATTTGATATCCTTAACAGAAAACAGATGTTGCAAAACTGTTAAATTTTACAGCAACCATTAGTCCCAAAATTGTATATAAAAGAATTTTTAGTTCCAGTAAAGTCAGATCAAACCTTAGTTTATGATTGATTAAAAGAAATATGCTTGAAATCCCTCATGCAGGTGCTCACATAGCCCAGGAGCCACCAGGCACGTTCACATGTCACAACAAGCAAGGGTGGTTGCCAAAGCTGGAGGAAGCTCATCACATTTTCCCCATCAGATGACCACAAATTCTGGCTGTTTCTATCATTTCCTGTCCACCTCTGTCCTCCTACTCATCATTCATCCCAGCAGCCGCCACAAGCAGATTTCACTTCATTGCTATCTCATTCCCTATCATTCTGAGCTGTAGGTTCTCCCTCTTTCACCTCCTGATTTTACCTCAGTCTCTTTAACATTTCCTGACCAATCCAGCTCCCAAAGGGATTATTTATGTTAAAATAAATACCTCTATTGTGATTTTCCTCCTTGCATTACCCACTTCCTCCCTGTTTCAGAGAGTAAGCAGTGTGATGGACACAGTGCTCAGCCAACAGGAACAAAACAAGTGATTGTGAGTATTGCTAGGATGCTGTGGGTGGCATAGGTTAGATGCCTGGGGCAGCCCCTTCTGTTTTCACTCTTTCTATGGTGTCCTCCACAAACAGAAACATGGAGCTCTCTAGTCTGGATATCATGACAGACCATTGTTGTAATGAGAAACCACACAGCAGACAGTTGTTTCTTTTTGTGGTTTCTGTGCCTGAAACAAGTTGTGGTGATGTACGATGACCGGGTCTGGACAACACAAGCCAACATCAGTGCAAAACCATGATTGCTTGTTGTGACATATAACACGGTCAAGAAACAGCTTAAGTGTATGGAATACAAAAGACTGAACCTTTACATCCTATCGACAAAAGTCATGGTGCTTATACTTGATTTAAAGCAATGAATATATAGGTCTCAGACACATTGTTAGATATTACTACATATATATCCATATACACAATGACACATAACTAATCACTTTCAGAAGTGTCTTATTTTTAACAGTAACTTTTTGTTTTTTGCATGTTCCTTGGTACATTTATTGATGATATATAAAATACACCACTTGAGCTGAAATCTTATCACCCCAAAAGATCGGCATGGAATATAAGCAATTCACTCTTAGACTAAGATTGCATATTAGATTGCAAAATAATGAGGTCCCTCAAGCACTGACTTAAATGACTGCCTAAATATGAAACTGCAATTTACATTAGTGAAACATTTATCATTTTTAAAATAATAGGTTATGTAATATGAGGTTTACAATGTAAGAGCTACCAAAAAAAAATCAGATTCAGCTACACAAATCTGTATATAACTTTGCTTGTTCCTGTGGTCCTTCTTAAAGGTAGATCACCACATATTTAGTGAATGTGTGAGTACAGCAGTATTGTGCCTTCTAGTGATACTATGGATGATACTCAGCCCACTGTGGCTGTGGCTTCGGCAGTAGTGAAAAGGGAGCATTAAGGGATGGACCTGTGCAGGTACAGGACTCCTTCACAAATGATGGCTATATCTGTCAATTTCAGTTGATTTCACTTTTATCAGATTGTAAGTTCATAAATATCTTTAGTTCTCAGATTATTCAGTTTCAATTACACTTTTGTTACAAACAGAGAATATTAATACTGTAGTTCACAGGAAAAATTGGATTTTAATGTGAACAATTATCTTAAAGCATTTGATTTTGCATAATTTTTTGTCTAGTCTGTATGTTTTTCAAGCAAATGCCACCTTTAGAACCCAAGGATAGGCATACAAATGATGGGGATCCCCGATATCAATACACTGCTCATCTTGTGCTTGATTCCCATTTATGCCTGTGATCACTGATGATGTACAAACAGGATACTAAACGAATTGAGCAACAATCAAACAGGGCAAATCTAATACATTCAAATTAGACTGAGGCTAATTTCAAATTATGAAATTTGCACAAATCAAACTAGGAACTGGGCATAAGATAAACATGAAGATGCATTTGACAAACTGAAGACATTTTCATTGGAAATGAAAATTTGGAGATTTGAACAGGGCATACTCACATGCTTCAAGAAGGAAAGCAAAATTCTTACGCATTCCTATCAAACCTAGTACTGAGGAGCTTGGAAAAAGGCCTCAGATGCTAATCAAAGTGTTTACATAAGCTGTGCCTCTGCTTTTTCTGCTTCAGCAAAGAGGTGTAAAGTGAGGCTGAAGAATTAACCCCAAACAATTAGTTCTACTTGAGTGATCTGCAAGTCCCACTTCACACTTTCCTGCAGAAGATAAAAAAGTATAGGCACTCTTGCAATCACTTTTTCTACTTCTATGTAACATTAGAAATTAGATATTCTGTGTGAATAAACTTTTGGCAGAATACTTACATTTAGAATATTCTACTGTCTTTAACAGAGAGGCTTGGCACCTAACACTATGTAATTTAGTTTCTTAAATGTATTGTAGCCTTGGGTAATTTCAAATAACCAGTTTTACAAACAGATGGAAAATAGTTTAACACATTGCCCTTAATAAAGGGTTTTTTCCCCCAGTTATTTGCTTAAGCAGTGATAAACAATCAGAAAAAAGTATTTTTATAATGCCCATGCAGTTTTTTTTAAAATGGGAAATATAAATAACCCATGCAGTTTTTTTACAATGGGAAAATAAATAACTGAGGTTCTAAGCCAGATAAGGAATACATTTCTGCATATTTTTGTTGTGATCTGTTTTCTGCCCATATTTATTAGGCCAGTGAACTCACATTGGATAGACTACATTATCTGAACAGAATTTTCAGCACAGGTTTTATTCTATGGGTGGTTCAAGGAAAATATGTTTAGCATATTACATAGCAATATATAGGAAAATATGAAATAAAAGCAATTGAATTTGTCTCACCGAGGTTCTGATTATACCATGAATAACAGACAGAAATGTTCAGAAGGGGTCTCTCATTGCCTTCTTTTGTGCAGTACCAACCAGAGTTACCTTGTGTGTCAGTGCTGTTTTCTGTGAAAGATCCGCTACCATTACCACCTTCAATTACCAATGCTGCCCAGCTGCCTTCTAGGAGTTTCTTTGCCTCTGTAACCACTAGGGATACCCATTCTCTTCCACTGAGGTGACCATTATTCTTGAAGAGGATAGATGTATCTTAGTTTGGTGTTCCAGCTTTGTCCACTCCACCTTGGAAGGAGACCAGCCTACTTGAAAGAGTTTGGCCTCCTGGTGGTGTTGCTCTTGGGTTCTCTGACATTCTCAAAACCCCACACCAGGGTAATATGTGTATCCAAGAAAGAAATGCACTTCTCTGAAAATAATTAAAAAGAAGAGGGGATGCAATGTGCTGAGACTTCAATGAAACATAAATTTGGCAATGAAATTTTGAAATACTGATCTTCAGACTGTATCTTAGCTAGTGTAATTCACCCACTACAGATAGCTCTTCAAACCATGTATCAAAAAAACCCCTACAAATTTAATACCATCCAATTACACTTTTATATCAATTTCCCTTGGTTCCACCTTTCACTTTGTAAGTAGCATGGAAACTTACTACTCCAGCGAGGAAATGCAAGATGTTTCAAGCCAGGTTTCCTCCATTTTCTGGAAAGGAAAATCTAGGATAAGGAAGAGAATGGGCTTCTCTCCTATGGCCTAGTGCTTTTGTTATCCAGGCTACATGGGCGCAAAGCCTTAGCTGAGTGAGAGGATGCCTTCCCTATTTCAAGTGAAGCAATGGTTTCTGTTCCTTAGAGCTACATCAGACGGAAGGTGTTTTAGCTGACACCTGTGACATGCAAATAGGCAACTCTCATGTGTGATAAAAGTTTCTAATCTTGCAATTAGCATGTCTTCTCGTTATAAATTTCTACTGAACTCAAGAGGCCTCTGCAGAAACAGGCAAACTAGAGGAATACATGGGCTGTCATTTAAGCAAATCACCTCATCTCAGAATCTCATCGAAGATATGGATATGCCATATTTTTGCAATGACATATTTTAGAAAGAGTGTCCATTCAGATGGTACAGACTATTAAGCTGATTGTATTATTTTCCCAGAGAAATGTTAAAAAGGAATAAACAGGAAGTTGGCTAGGAAGGTAAATGTTGACAAGATGCATATAGAAAACATAGGACCACACTTGAAAAACCTGTACTGCTCTTAACATGCAATAATCTGAGATTATTGCTCAGATTTCAGCCATTTGCAATCCATTTCTCTAATCCATATCTCTTTGGTGACTGTTAAGATCTTTGGTCAGGCATTTGGCAGCACAGGGTGAGGCTTCAGATAGATCTTGTTCATTGTGTATTTGTTTAGTTATTCATTTATGTGTAGACAGATAGATGTCCCTATGTCTCTGTGTTGTGCAATTATAATTCAGTATAAACACATTTTTCTAATGCATTTTGAAGGTTGTCATCTCTGTGAACCACTCAGAAAACTTAGCTGTTATGTAGTATAGACAGGTAATAAATGAAATGAAAATAGTTTAAACATGGAATTCAATACCAGAACATGTAATGATGGCCACAATTTGGACAGATTTTTTTCTAAAGAAGTAGTAATATTCAGGATGTGACTATCAATGGCTGCTACTCATGATGGCTATGGGGTACCTTAAGTACCAGAGGCAGGTTACCTCTTAATACCAGCTGCTTGTGAACAGGAGCAGGAAGGGTGCCAAAGTGTTCATGCCCTGCTTGTGAGCATCTGGTTGGCATCTGAGGATCAAATTAAACATTTTCCTAATCATGCAATCTAAAGCTATATGTGATCATTTTTCTTATTCTTATGTTAATACAAGTGGCCCAATTTGGTTTAGGAGATGGTACTCAGGGAGAAGGAGATATTGATCCCTCCATCTGCTTTTCCCCTAAATTTCTCTCCCTTGCAGAAGTGGAGGTAGGGGTTAAAAAAGAGAAGAAGACCATTCTTCCATTCAAATAATTACTTAAAAAAAATTAAGGCCTCTCTATGAGAGGAGCAGGTGGGATTTCTTGCAAAAATAGGAAGAACGGTTTTACACTTGCAAAAGAATAAGAAAAACAATCACACAAAGCTTCACCAAACAAGCCTAGGAAAAATCTTAGTTTGGTTCCCAAGTAACAGATTGTTGGGCTGAACATAGGAGAAGATGATGATGATGATGATGCCCAAAGCTCTCTGAACAGTGTGCAAAACACTCTCTGGGCTTTAGTCTGATCCAACATGGAAGCTCCTCCTCCTCTTCCTCCTCACACCATTTAACTTGGTCCCCTGAACCTCTATGTAAAATTCCAGAGGCTTGGAAGAAGTGCTATGGAAAAGAAGTAATGTGCAAGTCTGCTTCTTCCAGTTGCACATTGTTAACTGTGGGTGTAACTCATACTTTGAAGTGATTCATTTCAAGGTGTCAGCCAACCAGTGATGCCTTCATACTGGCTACCCAGGTTTTCCATGTTGTCTTCCTCTAACAGATATGCAGCATTCTGTGGCAACTGTTCATGCTTAATCATCAATTGATTATTTGGTTTTTGCTCCACCTAAAGTTATACATGGGGCACGGCATAATTTAAGAGAACCCTGTAAGGCCTTGGACCCTGGAAATCATTAAGACCATCCAGGATTCTCCAAAACATCAGCTGCCATCTCCTGATTTAGAGAGAATGATAGGATTCTTCTCTTTATGATGGGTAAGAGATTCCAGTCTTCAAATTTATTTATTTATTTATTTATTAAAACATTTTTATGCCGCCCCACTCGCCGAAGCCTCGGGGCGGCTTACAACAATAAATTAAATAATAATCATAATCATAAATTAAAAATATAAACATTAGAATAAAATACAAACTTACAATATAAAATAAGCCTCCCTGGCCAGATAAAATTCAATAACATTAACATTTAAAATGCTGCTTAAATGAAAAGGTCTTCGCCTGGCGCCGAAAAACAAATAACGACGGCGCCAGGAGGACCCCTCTGGGGAGCGCATTCCATAGATTGGGCGCCACCGCAGAGAAAGCCCTCCTCCGAGTACCCACCCTCCTAATTTCTTTCACGGAGGGTTCCCGGAGAAGGGCCTCTCCCGCCAATCTCAGGGGGCGGCTGGGCATATATGGAGTTTATCCAGTACAGAATGTGTGTGTATATATAAAGTGTGTATGTATGTATCTAACAGGTCATTTCTCCAACTTTCATTAGCTTCACCCAACATTTTATTCTCAATTCACCTGTCAATCATTCTTTCACTAATATTTTACAGTGGGGGGTTGCCCTCTTGCAAGCTGCAAAAACTCCCTTCTTGTCTGTGGAAGGTCCTTCTTTGTCCACACATGAACTGCTACTCAGAGGGGCGGCATAGAAATGTAATAATAATAATAATAATAATATATGAGCTGCGCATTTAAAATTGATGTTTTTTTTAAAGAAGCATGTGAGAGCTTTGAGTTTATAGAAAATAAAATAAATATCATTGCTTGTTTATGTCTTACTTTATGACCAAAACATGGTTTTGCAAATGATGTTTTTTGTGCAGAATGTTAATACTTTTTAAATTGGTTCCAGTTATTTACACGTATCAATACGTCCAAGGTGACCAAATGCTATGGTCATCTTAACAAGCTATCCTTGCTTAATTAAGACATTGCAACAAGAAAACAGATGTTGGGTATTGTATTGCAGATTTTTGGCCCCCTCCATTTTTTTCAGGATGAAAGGGGGCTTTTGGGTGAAGTAGGTGAGGGAACTCAGTACAGTTTCTCCGGTTTGTATTTTTAATACATTGTGTGCTTATCGGATTTTAACATTATGTACAGTAAAGTAAACATTGCCCAGGTATTGTGATGGCACATGAAGCACATCTAAAAAGGATATTGTGGGATTGGAAAAAGCAACTAACATTAGCAAGGGGTTAGAGCAACTGCAACATCTTGAACTGCTTAGCTTAGAGAAAAGATCAGTGAGAGGAGACATGATCAAGGTGTACTCTTTCGCTAATAATACTAGAACCTGGGGTCATCCCATGAAGCTGAGTAGTGCAAGATTCAGGACAGACTGTCATCATCAGGGTCATTATAGATGAAAGAAAGTCCTTCTTAATACAGAGCATATTTAATTGATGGAATTTGTTACTGAAAGATAATTGATGACCAGCAATCTGGACAGTTTTAAAAGGAGATGGAACTAATGGAGGGTAAGACCATCAATGACTACTAGTCACTTGATGAGTCACAAGCCTATGCCACTTGTTTTGGAACACGAGCATAAACTGCCATTGCGCTTATGTTCTATTTTGGTCTTTTCATTGAAGCTGCTGTTCGGCCAGTGAGTGAGCCGAAAGCTTGACTAAATCTTTTGATTAATCATGACTCTTACGGAAATTCATTTCAGAAACAGGGTAAGGGAAAGAAGAATAAAGAGGAGCAAAAGAGAAGGAGGAGGGACCCACTTTCCTTTCCCTCTAGAAAGGGAGGGAGAGAATCTATCTTGGGAATCCCAGAGGTCCAGACTGGGTTTGGTCCACAGACCTGGGGTTCAGTAGCCATACTGATGCTGAGTCAAGCATACCAGTGCTTCCTGTTTTGCTGCAAGGCACTGCGAATTTGTCCATTTTCACTGCTAGAGTATTGTCTCAGCTGCCTCAACAATGTGCAGCATTCAGTCACTCCAAAGCATGCTAAGAGCTTTCACCCTTTTCTGGTGCTTCTATGAAGATTTTCTTTTTTCAGCAGATAAAAACAAAATCCATTACTTTCTATTTCTGTGCTCCAGCAAGCACAAACATTGACAAAGTTCCTTCATGTCATCAGAAAAGCATACTGCTCTGCTTCATGAAGGCAGTAGTTCTTAGAGAACAACATTAGAGAGAGACATTTTGGGCTTATAGACAGTATAGAAATTAATTAAATAAATGAAGCTGAAAAACTTGCCACATGGAAAGCTGATGTAAATTTGGGCATTCAGAACAATTGTTTCTGAATTAAATGATGAGATCTTTGTGAGCAAAACTGAAAGAACAATTATCTACTGAAATCCATGTGGCGGAAATTTTTGTTGAACTGCCTCTCTTAAGCAAGGTACAACCTGGTGTTTTGGGTTAGATTTCAGGGGCCAGAAGATTTAATCCAGATGATCAAAGCCTATGTTTAGGGATATTTCTGATTCATAAGTAGTAATAATGATACCACCACCACCACCACCACCACCACCACCACCAATACAGACTTGAAGACTTTCTTGTTAAATAGTTTAATAACATTAGGCCAGGTCTATACTTAGACATCTCAGGTATAAAAGGAGCATGTAGATAAGAAGAAGACCACAGGACATATTAACACATTCCAAGATCAGTAGGTACATCATACATTTGTCTAGAACTATATCCTAAATCATAAATATGCAGCTTATATCATAAATATGCTATTCAAGTCCTCAATGTAAAAAAAACATGCACACGCCTGCGTACACTCAAGAAACAGCCCCTATTTTAGGTTGCAACATCTACATACTATGAGAAAGAGGTGATAGATAGGTGGGTGGAAATATGCTCCCATAGTTTAGCTCTGTACAGAGATATAACAGCATCTGTAGATGCACTGTTATTACAGCTCTGTATGGCAAATATACAGCAAAAATTTTAAAAAGATAAAAACTTTTAGGGACATATGGATTTTGTGTTTTGCAGCTTGTCAGGCATTTTTAATTTTATCATTCACTAATTGCAGAATCATAGTTTTTTTTAGAAGAATTTAGTTCTGCTTATAAATGTGCATTTGTGTGAATCCCACTGCAAGGTAAGAAACCACTCTATACCATTGCGTAAATGATGGTCAGCTACTGAATCCTCAGCTTGGATTAAACAAATCCAAATGCATTTAAATTTCTCTGATATCCCTACAAACTATCTTTAGGTGGCTGCATCCATGGAAGGCACAGAGAGTATTAATTTTGCAGAGGCTTTTATCAAGAACAGTGCTGGGTTGCATGAACACTAAACCAACCAACCAACCCACCAACAAGTAGAGCAATACAGATAAGATTGCAGAGGGTAGGATACTCATTTGTCCTGGGAGTTGGGTACAGAGGTGCTTCTAGTTTTGGCATTGTTTTAGTTTTAGAAGTGTTCCCATGGTTTAAAACTATTTTGAAAAGAGCCACAGCCATAACAGAGATTATTTGTTTGTTTGGTATGTTGAGAAAAGGCAGGAAAGATGCATCATTATATATCCTTGCCATATGTCAATGAAAGAAAATATGGAATGGGGTTGATGGGAGATACTATCTTGCTTCCTGGTGGGGGTTTTTGCCATGGTTTTCATCCACTAAACTGTATAATTGTACTTCTTCAGTGTTCTACTTCTTGTAAAATAATACATTTAAAAGGCAAAGCAGCAAGTTTGGATGGTTAGAGATGAATCTGAAATCTGAAACTCTCACGAACATGTTCAATCTAAACGCAAATAACAAAGTACAGTACTGAAATCTCATGTGCAGCCTGCTGCAACTTTCAAAATTCAATCCATCATTCCAAGTCCCAGGGGGCCAACATTTGACTCTCAGCCTGGAAATCTTCCCTCAGATTGGTTGGAATCATGCCATCTTATGTTCAGGTCAAAGGAACAACAGCAATTTGTCTGCCTAGCTCTATTGCATAGCATAAAAACACCTCTAATAATAAACTTAAAAGCAAAACTATAGCCATTTGCTTTATTTGTTAATTCAGATTAGATCCCCATCATCTCTGATGCAGTATTTTTCAAGTGCCTGCTGATACAATTACACTGAATTTTGCAACTGTCTTTCAGATGAATCCAAGGGTATGTTCAAAGGGTTAGAAGGGCTTCCACTGGAGAAAAATGAAATGCATTTCATGGTTAGGTCTTTTCTATGCATATTTTTTGCAACAAATAGAACTATCTTTCTTTCTTTTTGCCTAGGGTTGATTTTAATGCTTAGACGAAGTTTCAAGCCAACTTTAATAACCTTTCTTGATTCTACTTATAAACTGCTCTGTTTACATATATATCCAAGTTGTTTTGTCTGTTTGAAACATGGATAAGGTTCATGTGTTCTAAGTGACTTACAAAAGATAAAGGAGTTAAATACACAAAGTAACATATCCATACAAAACAAACCCAAACCAAGATGAAGAAGAAAAAGAGGAAGAGGAGGAGAATGACTCTGAAATATAATTCACTGCCAGCTTTTGGTGATCACCAAAGAGAAAGGCCATATGCCCATTAAAATACATAAGAAAAATGTAATCCACCCTAAAAATAATCAAGGAGCTCAAAAGTAATCAATAGTTACTGATATATAAGCCTTGCATCTAGCTGAAAATTCCACACTCTGCAATAAAGAGCCAAAGCAGACATTCAATAAAAATATAGCTAGCAACTTTAACCCTTTCCAGCCTCTGCAATCCAGATGGAGGGCCCCATGCTTGCAGTTTATACTGTTAAATAGTTCTCCATTATTGATCTAGACTGGACACACAAAAGCAGGGTAGAAGGGTCAAAATCTCCACCTCTCATGCCAGGACCCTGTTCTGGATTACGTTCCCTCTACTTACATCAGAATGATTTTTTTCCCCCAAGTAATGTCTGCTTTGCCCTAAAGAATTCTGAAAAAAGAAAAATCAGCAGGTAACTGGTATAGGTTAATTACCGGGTATACCTGGCAAGTCCCAAAGTGAGAGAGACTCTAAAAGTATCTTGAACTGCACACAGTAAAACAATGAGCAGGTACTCAACCCAAATGTGACAAAAGAGGTTTAACATGCCTCACGCCTCCTAATATTCATTAGCAAACACACCACAGACTTTTCTATCAGGTGAAATATCTGGGTCATCGAAAGTGCATTACAATAATCACACCTAGGAGTAATACAAACACTGAAGTTGACACAGCAAAGTCACCCTGGTCTAACAAGAGCAGTACTTATGGAGTAAATGCAACTGATAACATGCATTTCTGGCCACTATCAACAGCCAGCACCAAGAGCAGAACTGGGACCTAGGTGCTGTATTTGCTCAGAGAGCTCCATTAACCACAAACATTAATCATCCCTGCCCACATCCTGGGAAGCTCTATCATTATCACCATTATTATTATTATTTATTTATTATTTTATTTTTTATTTTTTTGATTTATATCCTGCCTTTTTCCTACAAAGGGCTCAAGGCAGCTTACATTATCTCTCCTCCTCCATCTTATCCCCACAACAACAACCCTGTGAGGTAGGTTGGGCTGAGAGACTGTGACTGGCCCAAAGTCACCCAGTTGGCTCCATGGCCGAGCGGGGACTCGAACCCAGATCCTCTGAGTCCCAGTCCCATGCTCTTAACCACTACACCACATTTCTATGCCGCCCCTTGCCAAAACCTCGGGGCGGCTTAGAACATGATAAAATACATTGAAATACAATAGTACATAATAAATTACCATTAAATACAAAAATACAAAAAATACATTGATTTACAAATATAAAATTAAAATTATAAGTATAAAATAAAAATATAGGAGGAGAAAGAGAAGGAAGAAGAAGTTGCCCTGGCCAGATCATATGTTTTAACAATTGAAATGATGTTTAAATAAAAAGGTTTTTACCTGGCGCCGAAAAACCAGTAACGACGGTGCCAGGCGGATCTCTTTGGGGAGTGAATTCCATAGGTTGGGCGCCACCGCAGAGAAAGCCCTCCTCCGGGTACTTACTCTCCTAATTTCTTTCATGGAGGGTTCCCGGAGAAGGGACTCTCCCGCAGATCTCAAAGGGCGGTCGGGCATATACGGACGTAAGCGCTCGTTCAGGTAGCCAGGACCCAAGCCGTTTAGGGCTTTATAGGTCATAATCAACACCTTGAATTGGGCCCGGGCTTCAATGGGAAGCCAGTGAAGCTGACGGAGGACTGGAGTCATGTGAGCATAACGCCCCGTCCCCGTCAGCAACCTGGCAGCTCTATTTTGCACCAATTGAAGTGGACTGTCTTCAGGGGAAGCCCCACGTAAAGCGCGTTACAGAAGTCTAGGCGGAAAGTCACCAGCGCATGTGTCACCATCGCCAGGCAGTCGTACTCCAGGTAGGGGCGCAGCTGATTAATCAGCCGAAGCTGAAGGAAGGCGTTCCTCGCTACCGCTGTCACCTGAGCTTCCAAAGAAAGCTCCGGGTCGAGGAGTACTCCTAAGCTGCGGACCTTATCCCTAAGAGGGAGTGTTGCATCATTCAGGACCAGGTCAAATCCACCCTCTCCGAAACCCGATCCGCCAACCAACAGGACCTCCGTCTTGTCTGGGTTGAGTTTCAGTTTATTGGCCCTCATCCATTCCCTTACCTCGGCCAAGCACCGGTTCAGCACAGCCACTGCCTCACCTGGATTAGTGGAGAATGAGAGGTAAAGCTGGGTATCATCAGCGTATTGATGATTCCGCAGCCCACACCTCCTGATGACCTCTCCCAGCGGTTTCATATAGATGTTAAATAGCAGAGGGGATAGAATGGAGCCCTGTGGTACTCCATGGCATAGCTGCCATGACGTAGAGACATGGTCCCCCAGCACTACCTTCTGGAATCGACCGTTGAGATAGGAGCGGAACCACTGCAAAGCAGTGCCTCCAACCCCCAATCCCGCAAGTCTATCCAGAAGGATACCATGGTCGATGGTATCGAAAGCCGCCGAGAGGTCCAGAAGAACCAACAGGTATGTACTCCCCGTCCTTCTCCCTGCACAGGTCGTCGTACAGGGCGACCAAGGCAGATTCAGTACTGTACCCGGGTCTGAAGCCGGACTGAAAAGGATCCAGATAATCAGTTTCATCCAAGAGTGCTTGGAGTTGTCCCGCCACCACTCGCTCCAACACCTTGCCCAGAAACGGGATGTTGGCCACAGGTCTATAGTTAGTGGCCATCTCTGGATCCAGTGACGCTTTCTTCAGGACCGGTCGTATTACCGCCTCCTTTAAAGGGGCAGGCACTCGACCCTCCCTCAGAGAAGCGTTAACCACTTCCAAGATCCAGGTCCCAATCCCGTGCTTGGAGTTATTTATTAACCAAGACGGGCAAGGATCCAATAGGCAAGTGGTGGGACGTACTCTTCCAAGCACCTTGTCCACATCATTGGGCCGCAATAATTGAAATTCCTCTAATAATTTTGGACCAGACGGTAGCATTGGCGACTCCTTAGAGACCTCTGATTCATTAGTGGAGTCCAGCTCGTGACGAATCTGAGCGATTTTCTCCCTGAAATGCCTGGCAAAATCGTCACAGCGGGCCTTTGAGGTGGCATTGGATCTTCCTTAGGACCCAGGCGAACCAGGCCTTGCACCACTCAAAAAAGCTCCGCCGGACGGCATTGTGAGGAGGCAATGGAAGCGGAAAAAAACTTCTTTTTCGCCGCCTTCACCGCCACAGCATAGGCCCAATAGTGGGCTCTCAAGTGTGTTCGGTCAGATTCATCCCATGATTTCCTCCACCTACGCTCTAGCCGTCTCCCAACTCGCTTCATTGCCCGCAATTCAGGTGTATACCAAGGGGAAGAGCGGACTCTGCCCGGTGGGACAGGACGCTTAGCTTTAACCTATTTTGTGTCCAGCCACCTGACTACAGTCTCCAAATATTTAGAAGTGAGGGGTCCTCATCAAAATACAGATGACATATTACCTCAGTCCTGTGTAGACAGTCACTTTCAGTGCCTCCATTAACACCATTGGAGGCTTTTTCCTCCACTGGGGAGGAAAGAATTTTTTTGGTGGGGAAGGAATGATGTGAAAGGATTAATCCTGACTCCTCCCCTACTTTTCAGGGGTACCAAGCTGAATAGGAGCTATGTGCTTACACTAGAGTAAATTAAAAGCAAATCTTCAGCTACATACTCTGCTACTGGACTAACATGTAGCTTAGCTCTCTGTGTATTATATTAGTCCCAATATCTCTGCTACCTTTGGCTTTCCTACTTTTGTTTATTCAGTTATAGAAATTAATGATGAAATGTGGAAGGGCTTTTCTTCCTTGATTTCTTCACACTATTTCTAAATCCACAAAGATACTGCTTATCTCAACACTTTGCACTGAGCCTGAGGCACTCTGTCAGCTGGGACTTCTCTAAAGTTCACAAGTCAGGCTTCCTTGAAGGCTGTCTTTCTACCCCATCCAGCTTCTCCAAGCTAAAAAGCTTAAGATCAACTCCACTGAAGGGACAGTTAAAGGTGGATTTTGGTCAGATAAGCTTCTTCACAGTTGTGATTTTTCTTAAATCAAGGAAATTGACAATGACCCAGTTCATGTAACCAAAACTGGCCATGGTGGCTTGTTCTGATACATAGTGCATGTCTGTTAAGTGTTATTTGCTTCAGCTTTTTGTGTCATGTGAAACCCAGGTGGCATACTCAAATAACTCAAGGGATGCTGAAGGGTTATTTGAAGGTTATTGAATGCTCCAAAAAGCTACATCACTTGTGTTGGGATGAGATGATAAGCTTTGGCCACAAAGCAGTTATACAGACAGTGACCTATTTGTTTCAAAAGACCTGCAACAAGCTATTACAGTTTGTTATGATCATGAGAACTCATCCATTGCATGGGAAGATCTGGGCAGTTTGATTCCCTGTGGGAATTCAAGCATATAACTCAGTTTAAAATCTGCCTGAATGTGCATTTTTTCTAACTTACACTATAGTTTTTTAAATTAAAACTTTAATATTCAAATTAAAGCCAACTATTTAGTGCATAACTTAAAATCTAAGCTGAACCCACATCGCTCTTTCACTGAAAACTGAGTCTACGGTTTGTGTTTAGAAGCAGACTTTACCACTAGCCAGATCTGCATTTTGGCCTTTGCCAAATATAACTATATGTTAGCTTTTCCCCCTTTCCAAACTTGAATTTAACTTAGACTTCTGATTGAGATTTACTCCGTCCAGTCAAGACTTCCCTCCTAGAGCAGAACTGCCAAAGGAAAAAAACATTTTTACATAATCATCTTCTCCAAGAACAGTAACTTTTGTAGGAATGCTGCTCCAGAGATGGTGTTATTGGAAAAGCACTACATAAATGTGCAAATCTTGAAGAATTTATTGTGGTATGGTATCCTTCAGTGTCCGTTGACTCCACTGCTACCATTGTAGAGCAAAAAATATTTTACTCAATTATCAGGTCTGCTTGCAGACAAATAGCTAAATAATGCAATGTAAGAGGCCTTAGCAACCAAGATTTGTTTGCCAAGTACCTCTCCAGTAGTAGGTTTCTTTCAGACCATATAGAAGCATCAAAAGTGATACATCAAGGCTTCCATCTTGTATACACGTATCTGGGAACAAGTCCAACTGAACTTCTGAGAGGACACTTATTTAGTTCTGTTTGCTGAACCCCTTAGCTGATGTTGTAACTTTCATAGATTGTCGACTACACTTGGCTCAACTTTGGTATAGGTAAGATGGCATAAAAAACAGGGTTAGATCCAGAAGTAGCCATACTTATAGTAGATCCATTTAAATAAATGGGACTAAAGTTAGGGCTCATTTCAGTGGGGTCTAAGTAGGACTAAATCTGGACCCAACCTATAGTATCCTGTAAATAATCTTCAGTTAAAGCTATTTTGAACAGTATGATACAGAAAATGAATCATACCATTTTCAGTTTGAAAGGAGATCTTATTTTAATGTCATGCACATTAAGATAGAACTTAACAAAACTTAATATTGGAATAACTAGTATTAGGTCTAGTTATCTTAATGGATACTATTAAGTGTTAATGAATTATCACCTCCCACCAGCATCCTGCCAAAATATCTTACCTTTGAACCAAAATGATGTAAGAACATGAACATTACTTTGGTAAATTAAATGTTGAATCTAACATTGCATCTCACTTGCCATGTTGTTGTCCATTTGACATGTTGTGAGAGAGACTTCTGAGTGCTTCAGCTCACTACCTTGAATAATTTGAAGTCACCCATTACATAGGCAATTTCTGTTCTCCAGAATATACATGTGATGTAAAATAGCACAATTGTCAGTCTAGATACATGAACATCTGTCTTCAACTTTGACACCTTCTTACCTCTACACTTTACATTCAGTTAATTCTTATCCAGATATCAAAATATGAAAGGATTCACCCTCATGTCCACAATGTCTAAATTTCCTTTAAGGGAAATTTTGAATACATTGGATAACTATGAAGATTCTTGCTCATACCATGTCCTTGGCAATTATTGTTTCCTCCTTACACTCCTAATAGTTAGAATTAGCTTGGCTCTGTATTTGAGATTATGTATACTAGGTTTATTCTTTATGTTTGCTTGACATTTTAACTTCAGAAAAAGACTACACCATAGCGGCACTACATATACCAGATCTGCTTAGCCTGTTGATGCAGTACAAATGCTTTCTAATAGTAACCTTCATATCTAGTAACCTCCATTGTTGAATGTTGACAGGATTGTATCCAAACTAGTGTCATAAAAAACAGGGAGAAATTGTTAGCATGTTCAGATTCAAATATCTGAAGGTGGTGTTAAAAAATAAAGCAACCAAGAAGCTAACCAGTGAGAACTAAGCATGTGCAGAAGCTGCAGAATTTTAATTATCAATCAAAAATAGGGAGGATGAATGGCCTGCTGGAAGAGAGCAAGGCTGACTGGCTTGAACAGAAGCACATCATATAGGAAGTCAGAATACTCTGTGATATTTTGTTGCAGATGGCACTTCTCTAGTTTTTGGAATTCTTGGGGTAGAATAAGGGAAATTGCCTTTCTGCAAGGGAAATTGCCCTTCTTGATTTAATAGGAGATCTTTGCTCAAACTACTTTCACATTTTAGGATACATGGTCAGGCTCTGTTGTGTGAAGTCCTCTTGTACAATAGTTACAGAACAGTGCCATTGTTGAAGTTTCTTCTTATCTCTGGATTCAACCCCTCAATGTGTGTGTGTATATGTTTAATAGTTATGTATGAAATCACTGCATGAACATAAAACAAATGAATTTGTCCCAATCTATCTGTGAAGCCAGACACTCATGGAAACAAGTTTTTCACCCCTTCAAACAGTATAATTGAGCTGAGCAGTATAATTACTGCATTTGAATGAGTCTCAGCATGTACACAGCTAGTACTTACAAAGAGTTGGAAAGAGACCCAAGACCGCTCCTATATCCCTGATTTCTGCCCCTAAAAATGTTAAATTTTCCAACCCATCAAATATACTAATATTATGAATCCCATTTTTTCCTCCTAAATGTCCTTGCTACAGGGGAGGTTGGATATCACGCCTTCTTTAACTGTGTGTGGGTGGGCAGGAGCCCTGTTTGTTCCTGAAACACTAAACAATCATTTCGGGTTTTGCCTTTTACTCATTAAAATTCTGTAGCAGCAGCAGTTGACTTGGACTCAGTAATGCTATCTTGCAGCTACAGTCTGCTTTGGCAGGATCTAAATTCAGGAAATTATGATGCCTGAAGTTTTTCACATAGTCATAAAAGAACCGGCATTGACTTCAACTGCTGGGAGAACAGGGAAGGTCACTTCAGAACACCGCCAGAAAATCTGGGAGGAGAACATAAAATGTTACTTTAGTCTTGCTTTATTTTTCTCTTTCATTCATTGAGGCAGCATGTTGAAGTTGACTTATTCTTTCTCTTCCTAGTTGCAGCTTGTGGGGTTTTGTCAGTAGGGTATTTATCCTCAGTAGGGGTGTTAAGGCAACTTTCAAACCATACACATCTTGAAAGATGGCCACATGAACTATCCCCATTCCCTATCCACAACTCTCATGACTCCACCTTCACACATTAGGAGTTGTAAGTGCATGTGGGAGGGTGGTTGGCCTGTGGAGGAGTTCCACAAGCATAAATTAGTGCACAGGCAGAGCCCTTACCAATGTGCTCTGAACACACAGACAATAGTGTATAGGCCCAACAAATACTTGAATGGTAGGGGGCAGGTAGCCAGCATGGCTCCACAAACCATTTACTTCTTTTTTTCAGCATCCAGAAGGGTTCTCTGCTTCTCTACCTCCAGTATGTCAATTATATGACAATGATGATGCAGAATATATAGTAGTAGTGAATCTGTGGCCAACTCACTATATCCATTCCTAACAGTAAGCTACAATGGGTATGGAGAACAGAACAGGAAAAAATTAAATGCCACACAAGAAATCAGGAATATTAAGGGTTTTAAGTAATGAATCAAATCTTAATTATTTGATTAAATACATGTGCATATTACCAAACCCTTAATTACATGTACTATTTTGAGGGCATAGTTTCAAAAGTATATTTTCTTGTAAGTGTGAGACTTATTTTAACAGATTAAACAAATTCTGCCAGTCACTGTTAGAAGGATCAACATCTTAATTATTATTTTTTCATCAGTTTGGGGATATGGATTCTCTATGATAGCTACACATCAGAGTTAATATATAGTTTGAATTTATTCATATTTAAAAGA
Source organism: Varanus komodoensis (assembly GCF_004798865.1). NCBI lineage: Eukaryota > Metazoa > Chordata > Lepidosauria > Squamata > Varanidae > Varanus > Varanus komodoensis. The sequence continues at coordinate 20,743,425 of NW_025335941.1, forward strand.
CACAGGGCATATCCATAATGAAATAAAGCACTTTTAAGTTCTACTGATTCCTTCAGATGAAAATATTTAAGCTAGATGGATTGTGCTGGTACTGACATTGACTTTAAACTAAGTCATCTTTAGTTGCCTTTGGCTATTGCTGCATGGAAAGCAACAGAAGATTCATCTTAAAATTCAAAAATCTGCGGCCGTTACATATAGGGAGGGAGAAAATACCGTCATTAAGCAGTCTTTTTTCTTAACCTTTCTATCTCCAGTGTTTAGACTTCCTTATTACAATGTGGATTTCTAAATCAGATGGCTATGCCAGCTGAGACTTGAAACAGTGTTGATTAGTGTCAAACAGTTATTCATTGGACATAACTATGATGTTTCCGTTAATTCAATGCAAATCAGAACCTGCGCTTTTCATAGTATTACATTTTTTACTCAGGTTTAGTTTATGAAAGTCTTTAGGATCCAGATAGCTTTACATAATACTACAGCAATTGTTTTCCTCTTTCCTTCCCCTAATATTTCAGTAATTGTTGTTTTTTACCTTCAAGTAGATTGTGTGTGCATGTGTTTGTCTTTGTTGCATAGCATTGTTTCATTTTAGGCAATGCATGTTAATTTTAAATACACAACTTTTTTTTCCTTTTCAAATTATTATGTTCATGTCATCCTCCTCTAATTCTTCTTTTGTAAACAATGCTGCACCACTGGTATTCTATTCTGTTATTACTACCTTATTGGTGTTCTGTTTCCCTTTACCATATCTGATCATATAACAGAAATCAGGGCAAAAGTTTCCGTGTATGTACCTTCTCCCTGTATATTGTCTCCCTTAATATTATTATTTCCAGGTACAAAAAAGATAACTTGTAAAACTTTATACAAGAACATATGGGTTATTGAAGCCTAAGTACTATTTATTTATTTATTAAAACATTTCTATGCCGCCCCATTCGCCGAAGCCTCAGGGCGGCTCACAACATAAAGTTAAAATACAAAAAATAACAATATAAAATAAGTCGCCCTGGCCAGATAAAATAAGCATAATATTAACAATTAAAATGACACTTAAATAAAAAGGTCTTCGCCTGACGCCGAAAAACAAATAACGACGGCGCCAGGCGGACCTCTCTGGGGAGCGCATTCCATAGATTGGGCGCCACCACAGAGAAAGCCCTCCTCTGAGTACCTACCCTCCTAATTTCTCTCACGGAGGGCTCCCGGAGAAGGACCTCTCCCGCAGATCTCAAGGGGCGGGCGGCCGGGCTTATATGGACGTAAGTGCTCCTTCAGGTAACCAGGACCCAAGCCGTTTAGGGCTTTATAGGTCATCACCAACACCTTGAATTGGGCCCGGATTTCAATGGGAAGCCAGTGAAGCTGACGGAGAACTGGAGTCATGTGAACATAACGCCCAGTCCCCGTCAGCAGCCTGGCAGCTCTACTTTGAACCGATTGAAGTATCCGGACCGTCTTCAAGGGTAGCCCCACGTAGAGCACGTTACAGAAGTCAAGGCGGGAAGTCACCAGCGCCTGTGTCACTCTCGCCAGGCAGTCGTACTCCAGGTAGGGGCACAGCTGATGGATCAGCCGAAGCTGAAGGAAAGCGCTCCTCGCCACTGCTGTCACCTGAGCTTCCAATGAAAGCTCCGGGTCGAGGAGCACTCCCAAGCTAATGTTTTAGTCTGTCCTCATCCCTGCAAAAATACTATCTAAGGTCCTATTTATTTATTTATTTATTTATTTATTAAACTTAACTCTGCTAAGTGGATTGCAATAACATAAGAACACACTGTATAGCGAGTCACACACAGAAAGCATTCCCTTATTTGTATATGCATCAAAAAGCTCCTATTGAACAGTGCTCAAAGGTCCAATATTAACAGACGAAAATGTTGTATGAACATTGGTCTACTGAGCTCCATCCAACAGGGGTTTTCTCAGTCATAACCATATGGCATAATAGGATCAGATTCTGGGTCTGTGCATGATCCTTAGGAATATAGAACACTGCCTTATACTGGTCCATCTGGTTTAGTTTTGGTGACTTTGAAAGCTAGGTGCTCTTCCAGTGCCTAACTGGGGATACCACTGATTGAACCTGAGAAGTTCTGCATGCAAACTTTTGTGCATTCTGTCACAAAACTACAGCCCTTCTCGGTCAGTTTCTTTTACAGTAAAGCAAATTGCAAGCAAAAGATATCGTAATAATTTGCCTCTTCATAAATGTCCAGGTTATTTAAATATTGCAGAAACACAAAAGCAAGCCTGAGCCACAGAAACTCCAGTGGCCCCCAAATTTCTTTCGATAACTGCCAGCCAATTTGGGACCACTTTTCTTAGCAACACTGCTCACCAAGATCAAGCATGCCTCTTCCCAGATTCCTTTTTATATAGTTTCATTGGACTAAATTGGATTTCAGTCCACATTTAGATGATATGACTCACATTTCAATATAACTTTAGAGAAGAGAAGCCAAAAATACAATTAAACAAGAATGATCATATATCAGGCTCCAGAGGATTGTCCTCTGTTTGCTTTGCACAACAGAACAACATGGCACCAATACAGATGCCAGTTTAGCAATTTTGTTTACTGTAAATTGACTTATCACCAGACAAGTGAATTGCCAATGATTTAAGACAAAACCCTATGCATGTTTAGATAGGATGCTATGCTCCTGATGAGCCATTGTGGGACTTTTTCCATCTCGACACATGTAGGATTAATTACAAAAAGAAAAGCATTTTTACTCAATAACCCAGAGGCTGTAATCCTTCTAGAGCCTCTGGGTTAAATCCATAATTGCACTAACAAAAATATGTAGCCTGACAGGATGTTCTTGTGCTACCCTTTTCCCGGCACTGCAGAACTCCAAGCCATCCTAAAATCTTTTCAAGATGCTTTCTCCATAAATCTAAAATCTCTGGAAGATTTCCAGCTTTTCAGAGTATATGTGAAGATACATGGTGGGGAGCAGTGGCAAGGGAATCATGCTCTTCTTGTTCTATTGGTGGAACTATTCCCATTAGCAGAATGTTAGCACTGGATCCAAATCTTGAAATATAATCCCAAAGTTTTGGAAAATAACACCCAGGAAAGGAGTCAAAGAAATGGCTTTATTTATATCTCATTTTTCTCTTATAATGAACTTAAAGTAGCTTACAACATTCATATCCTCCTCTCATTCTTATCCTTATCCAAAGTAGTTTGGACTGAGAGTCTGTGACTGGCCCAAAGTGACTCAGCTTCATGGCCAAGCAGCAAGCAGAACCCAGATCTTAGTCACAGTCCACACTGTTAACCACTGCACTGCACCCATTTTGTGACTTTCATTTAGGCAGAATTAGGGAAACACTGGGGGAATGTTTTCCTGACGTTAGTTAGGATGCAACTTTGTTCATCATCTCGTATGTCTTACTTTCTCCTACTTTGCTCTGCTTGTCCATTTGTTAACAAAGCACGCATAACTGGGGTAATCTAGGGACTAAGAGCTATGAACCAGAAGGAACCCAGTACAAATTTGCCTTCACCACGATTCCAGCAAATAGCCTTAAGGAAGCCGCTCTGTCTCACATTCAGTCCCTGTACCTTCAGCAAGAGCTGGAGTGAGGCAGGAGGGAGTAATAATATTAAGTTACCTTACAGGCTAAATTATTGCAAGTAGATTAATGCTAGTCACTAGGTCTATGTGAAGCATTCAGAACACATGAAATCATTACACAAATGTTAAATATTTTTTTCTTCTGTAGCCCAAAGGAAACCAAATTCAGCCATTTTCTCCCTGGCCTTCACTCAAAGAAATCACTCAAAGAAATTGGGGCAGAATAACATTATTTATTTTTTCATTAAAATGTGTCAGATCTTCCATTCATCCCTGTAGATACCAGGGTGAAGCAGAAGAATATGACAATCATGCTCAATACAATAAACCCTGACCCCGATGTAACCATATTATTAACATCATTATAATTATATGCATAACAAGAAAAGCAAGAAATACGATAGACAGATCAAATCAACCACCTAAAATGCCTGGGCAAACAAAGGCGTTTTGAGCTGGCATCAGAAAGCTTACAATGTCAGGGCCAATCAAAATTGAAGATATTCCTTAGTTGAGGTGCCACAATAGAGAACACCCCTCACTTGAGGTGCCACAGCACCTCCCCTGATATCCTTAAAGCACATGCAAGCTGTAGGAGGGTGGGGAAGTCCTTCAGGTATTTGGGTCCCAAGCTATGTATGTCCTTAAAGCTCAATACCAGTATCATGAATTAGGCTTGCAACCAAAAGGCAACCAGGACAATTCATTCAGAATTGCTGAAATTTGAAGCTGCCTGGCTTTACCAGCTAATGTGGTTCTGCTCTAGCTGGAGCTTCCAGCTTATCTTCAAAGGCAGCCCCAGATATTATTCCCAACCAGGAAATTACCAGAGTATGAGCCAACTTGGCTAAACTATCATTGTTCCTGAATGATTGAAACTGTAAGATCTGTCAAGTAAAAGTCACTTGTAAAAAGTCACTCCTAGCTATAAAGGCTGCCCAGCTTCCAGTGACCAGGAGTATCCAACAAGCCGTGCACCTGCTCTTTCAAGGCGAGTTCAGCACCATGTTGAACTTCCCACAGGACCTCCAACTTTTTGCTTGGAATTCAGCTTCAGTTTACTGGGACAAATGCTGGTCCAGCACCTGCAGCCTCATCTGACTCAAATGGCAAGAAGTAAAGCTCAGTGCTTTCAAATTCCTTCATGACCTTGCCCAGTGACCTCAAATAGATTGGGGTAGTCCAAGACTTGGTCATGTGGTCCCCAAGGCCTTGTTCTGAGGTCCTATTGCTGCTCAGAGCCTCCCCGCATCACCCCCCCAGTCTGGATCCCAGCAATGGCATGGACATGACTGTGGAGAGCTCTCATGAGGTCACCAGCCAGACTTGACATTTTCAGGAAGAAAGTGAGATGGGACAGTGGCCTCACAAGAGCTCATCCCAGCATGCCCCAAGCCACTACAGCTGATGAGTGCAAAGCCAAATTTAAAACCAAAGCTGCATTAGTTGACACAATAGCTAAAATTTAAGAAGCTGCAATAGCTAACACAAATTAAATCAAGAGGGATGCTAAGCAGCCCCAGTATAATATTAAAGCCCCAGTATAATATTAAAGGGAATTAAATGATTTGTTATTGAAGATAGTCTTAACCTGGCACTGAAAAGATGCCAGGCACCAGGCAGACTTCAGCAGGGAGCCTTCTGCATAACTCGAGGGAAGGTACTCCTCTTTATTACCACCATTCTTAATCATGTGCGCTTCCCATTCATTTGTGTCTATGACACCGAAACCTCAGAGTGGATCCAGTGAAATAAGGTGGCTGGTGCTATCAAACGTGTTGAGATACCAGAGAAAATAGTTTACTTCTGTGCTGACAAATCTCATCATCTTTGCCCATTCTAAACACTTTCCAATCATCAAAATCATACCAGGAAACCACATTTTTGCAACCATAACCCTACCCTGGTGCACACCCCTAACCTTAATATAGTGCTAAAATACCCCTGAAAAGAGGGTGTCCTGGTATGAGTTTGATGGTTGGAATGTGTTTCGAATGGGCAGAAATGATGAGATGGCCAGAAAAAGCTTCTCAAGGGTGTTTTTTCAAAAACCATGCTCTTTTCAATGAAAATTTAGCCATATGTTAGAGTTAGGGTTAGGCACCCACTGCCTAGCCATTGTGCCCCTGCCAGATCCATTGCCAGGCTGTCCCCACATTGGGTGTGTGTCTCCAGTGGGTGCTGGAGAAACACATAGGGTGCTCCCATGAGCTGGAAATGCGTTTGTGCAGGGCTAAAGCTCAGGGTTACAGCCTATGTGCTTACAGCAGGCTTATCCTCTGCCAGACAGGTCCTCCCCAATAAGTAACCAGCTATTCACACCAGGTTAAGGATTCCTGACAGATATTTTCTTTCTCTTTCTTGCTCCTTTGGCTGTCTTTTCCTCACTGCCATGCCATTTGAATATCTAGACGTGCAAACAAATGACTTAAAACTTGTTACTACTTTTTTATTTCACAGGGTAAGGGGACAAGTATTTGCAATGCAAATAAGTTATTTTTCTGTTTTTTTAAGTGGTTGGTGTAAATAAGGATGCTGCTGGTGATACATATTCAGGCTAAGTTGAATATTCATTATCCCATAGGACCCTGATTGTTTAGTAGCTTCTGCTTGACATGCCCCAAACATCAGCACACAATAGAAATTTTTTCTATTTCTATTTTCTATTTCTATCTACAAAGTTCCCAGTTTCTCTATGCGTTGTATTTTCTTTGCCTACAGACTGGAATGTACTGGTGCAGATTTTCCAGCTACACTGCTAGTGTAGATATGAAACTACCTGTGGAATGTTCTGCACTATACTTCTCGATAATTCAAAGTGTAATGAGTTTAGAGACCAATAGATTCTGTGCAATAACCTTTATTGTCAAGGAAAGGATGTTGTTTTTCCCATTCCTGTTTAGATGTTTTCACTGTATGCAGCTTTATTAGGTGTTATTTATCTGGACAGTGTCTTCATTTCCTAATCTTTCTTATGCATGTATTTAGCATTGCTGTTATAACCACATTTCCTTGAGGAAGGGACCATAGCTGATTTTGTAAAGCTCTCGCTGAGACATAATCTTTACATAATTCTGGTACTGCTCCTATAGCTTTGTTTGATATTTTGTCCAGAACATTTGACTGTGATTGCCCTGAGGATATTTAATTTGATGGGCGAAGAGAAAGCCATTCATACATGAAAAGAAACCCCTCAAGTGAGCTGCTTATAGCAGGTCTGCTACGTAATAGTCAGCTGCATGTCACTGCAGCTTCAGGGAAGATACCCTGTTCACTGACGATAGCATAAGACGATAATAACCTAACAACACAAAAAAGCTATGTTGGATCAGACTGAAGGTCCAGCTAGTCCAGCATTCCATACACATGGCAGCAAACCAGCTGCCCAGAGAATGACTCAAGCAGAATGGGTGCAAGACCTCTGCCTGACCAAGCTCCTCATCAACTGGTGTCTGCAGGCATGCTACCTCTGGGGAAGGTGGTAGCGCATAGCCAGTAAGGCTAGTAGCCACAGATAGTCTCTACTTCAGTGAACCTGCCTAATCTATTTTTGAAGCCATCAGGACTGGTTGCCATTGCTACTTCCCGTGACAGTGAATTCCATAACCATACATTGTGTGAAGATGTACTTTTTCTTGTCTTTCCTAAACCTTCCTTTAATCAGCTTTATGGGATGGGAGAAGGAAAAAAAGTCTCCCTCTTAATTTTTTCCACTCTGTGCATAATTTTAGATTCCTCTATCATGTCTCCCCTTACTTACCTTATTTCCGAGCTAAAAAGTTCCATTTTTTTTCACCCATGCTACAGCCCCTTGATCATTATAACTGCTCTTTTCTGTATTTTTTCCCAGTTCAATATGATCCTTATTCTGGTGAGGTGTCCAGAACTGAACACAATATTCTAAGTGCAGTCACACCAAGGATTTGTAAAAGGGGAGTAAAATCTTGGCAGGTTTATTTTCTCTTCTGTTGGAACATGGAGTTTGCCTTTTCGCAGAAGCTGTATGCTGGGCATTTTTATCAAGCTGTCCACTACCACCCCAAGATAGCTTTCTTGCTCTGTCACTGCTACTTTCAGTCCCATCAGCATGTACCTGTAATTGGATTAGTTCCAACATGCATTACTTTACACTTACTTATATTGAACTGTATTTGCCATTTGGATGCCCATTGCCCTCACAATCCCATATGGTTTTGATCATTATAAATAGTTTGGTGTCATCAGCAAACAAGGCCACTTCACTACTTACTCTTAATTTCAGATCATTTATGAATAGGTTGGAAAGCGTTGACCCTAAGAAAGAATCTTAAGGAATTCCAGTGGTGACATCTCTCCTCAGAGAGAAATTACCATTTATTCCCTGACTCTTCTTTCTGTTTTTAACACATTTATGATCCATGAGAGGACCTCCCCTTTTATCACATGACTGTTTCGTTAGCTCAGGAGCTTTTGGTGAGGGACTTCATTAAAAACCTTTTGGAAGTCCAAAAAACAATGTCTAGTGGATCACCCCTTGATTGTTGACGCTCTCAAAGAACTCCCATAGGTTTGAAAGACAAGACTTCCCTTTGAAGAAGCCATCTTGACTTTTTCTCATCAGGGAACATTAATGTACTAAAGTTATGGTGGTGATTGAAATGAAAATAAGGAATCACTCTTGAAATCATTTTTGTGATTAACACAATGAACTCTTGATGAAAACATTGACAGGAACATGTTGAGACAAACCAGTTTCCTTTTCATTTTAAGCAAGCCGCTAATAAAATAACAAAAAGAATAAAATTTAAGGTGTTCACAATATAGAATATGCATTATAAAGTCAATATAAAGATTATTAAGACAAGTAAATGAGAATCTCCAAACTGCACATGGGTCTGCTGTTGCTTAGGTACAGTATTCTCATTTTGTGAGTTCATGACAGAACTGAGATTTGAATTATAGACCTCCTGCTTCACACTACTGTTTCTTAGCCACTATACTTTATAAACTTTCAGACTTGCATATGGTAGGCATGGAATATCAGAAAAACATGGAGTTCTGAGTGAAAAATCGTAATAATTTCAATGAATATTATGGGATATGCATGTGACCCACTTTCACTTGATACATTTAAAAACACCTTTAAACAAGCTAAAGTATTCCCAGTGAGGTTTGTTCTAACCCCAATAGAGTGATTACCAGCTTGTGCTGAATTTGCTACCAAAAATGGACATTAAAGGAATGAAAAAGATCCTTGAAAGCACCCTAACTTTGTGAACTTTAATAATACCAGTCTATAGCCTTAATATGCAACAGTTTAAAGCTGCCATACACTGCTGCTTGAGTGTTAGTTCTGAATGCATTTCTTCTTGGCTACATAACCCTGGCCAATCAGGAACCATACTCTGAGTAAGATGAGGTAATGGCCACACATTGTAATCCAATCTGGCTTCTTTCTGACATTGTAGAATTCAAATGACCTCTCATTCTGTCCACGTTCTGTTTATGGAGAGGTTTTCACAGAGCCCACCAATCTTAATGTACACCACCATGACAGTATTTTGCCCCAGTCAATTTTTGAGCACATCAGTTAGGTATATTGAGATGCAAAACAATGAGCATGGGAATTTGAATTTAGGCACACATTCCAATTAAAACGAGACAGAGAGATGGAAAACATCTATATCCAAATGCACATTCAGATGTGAATCTGGATGAGACCTTGTATATCTGAACTCCATTATTCTGATAATCTGATGCACGCTAACACTCATTGTTCTGTTGAAACTAGTGGCTGGGCTGGAAAATCTTCAGTTAAGTCACTAAAGCAAGGATATATTCTACTTTCTTCTGCCCGTGTAAATTTTAAAATCCTTTTACACTCTTGCAAACAATTGTAGAGTGGGGCAAGAAATACTTTATGAAGGTCCATTCCTGCCCAGCTTCTGCCAATTTAGCTGAACATTAGTCTCTAGGAATGAGCATGGCACCTGAAGAGATATTATGCTTACTACCTGAAAATACTGATAATTCTAAGCATCTTGCAAAAGGTCATGTGGGGTAAGAGGAACAAGTCATGAGAGATATTTGGAGTTTCTGAGAATTATTTTAGGGATTCTTCCTTCTTTATTATATGATCTTAGCCAATCAGGTAGCACACAGTGAATGGAATGATGTCCCAGTACAACACAACCTTCCCTCATGTCTCTACCCCTTGTCTTGTAATGCCTAGTAAAACAAAACATACAAGACAACAGTGTAGCTTCATTATGCCCTATCATTTGGCAAGGACCCCTGCTTATGGAGCTCAGAGAAGTTCTGAATGACCATGAAGACATTCCATCATAATAGACATTGCTGGAGAGAAGCAAAGTGAGATTTAGGGTTCTTCTTGATGGCAGCCACACATCTACAATACCAACCCTGGAAAGCATAAAGATCCTATGTCTCTCTTACAACAGTTCTGAGTTGTTGTTCTTCTGAGATTACACACCCACACACACATATGCACATCTTCTCCCAAATCAAGAGGCAAACTAAAGAAAACTCCAAAAAGAAATCATCACTGTTCCACAGCTATCCCTTCAAAGATATGATCATGTGTTTGCAACACTTTCCCAAAGGTTTTCAAATGCTGCTGCTCCTATTTCTGCTAGTATCAGATCTGATGGAATGCCTACAGAACAATCCTTGCATGGCTACCCAGCCCAGAAGTAAGTCAAATTAAGCTTCATGGGGCTTAGTTTCAGACAAGAGATCATAGGGATGCTACCTGAATTGTTTTCATATTTATATTAGTGAATGGTCATATTTATGCATAATCTTATTGTTTCTAAATGTACAATCATATTCATTAGCTATTAACTAAAGGAAAGCTATTTCTTTTCAAGAAATACAGTTAGCATTTAGATTTAGTTCTGTGTCTTTCCTGGTTGACCTAAAATTCCAACCATCCATGATCTTTGACTCACTGGCTGGGGATGATGGAGTTGATGTCCAACACCTGGGGAATCAAAGTTTTCCCATCTCTCAAGTAAAAGGAAAATGGAATAATATGTAAGACAAATCATTTTTTCTTGGTATTATTCTCCAAATCATATAAATGGGTGTGCAATATTCCTTGTAGAGTTCAACTGGCAAAGCTCACAAGATCATTTATATGCTGCTACTAAGAAATAATTTAGGGATTCATCCTTTTCTGTTTCCTTTACTGACTCATGCCAGAATCAGATTCCAGAGTAGAAGTATATTGAAATCATGTATCACAGGTAAAAAAGAAAGAACCATCAACCAGAGGAATGGTTTTCCAGTAGCTAGAAAGAATTAAGCATTTGTGATCTTTGAGAAAGCATCTTCTGATTAATTTTTTTGTTTATTTGGTAACCTTTGGGTCTTTCCTTATTAACAAGATCTATTTATTTTACAACAAATTTTTACAAGTGCATTTTTAAAGTTTGTGTCTGTGATGTTGACATTGCCTGGTTATTTCTTGAGGAAATCATTAGCAAATGCTGTTGCTATTTGGTAGGGTAGGACCAAAATACGAAGGTCTTATGCACAACCATTGGAAAAACACAGCTTTTGCCACTTGTCCAGCAAGTACCAGTTATAGAATCCAACATCATTGGATTGCTTAATACATTTTAGTTCTATTTTATTACCACCAAAACAGGTACTGAGAAGAAAAAGAAAGTTGCTTGAACTCAAACTGAGATTCTCATAAAATAGTAATCCAAAAAGCAGCAGTGTGGATTGCTAAGAAGTTATTACATCCATGTGCTCTGTATGGTACAAACACATTTAAGAAATTTATATGCCATTTTTCAGGGTGCAAACATTTACAAACTTCATTAATAACATTTCAAACAAGTATATAATAATCCGGTTACAGAATTTTTAAAAAGCAGTCATTCAAAAGTACATCACTTTCGGTACATGCATTTGCTCAGTTCTTCCCTTATAGAACTGCTGCTAGAATTACTGTTCAACTGCACAATTTCCCATTGTGAACAAACAACAAAGGGATAACTTCTTCTATCTACATGCATTATTTAGGTGGGCTGACTATTTACCGAAATGATTTTGGGATTATTATGACAGTACTCTTTTAAATATCTCCCCCAGTAGTGGTTCTAGGGCTTCTTCACTTCTAAGAATAAATGAAGAAGAAATGTGGACAATGAAGCTAGAAATGTGAACAATTCGTGTGTGCAACAAGTACGATAGCTTACTTCTTCTACATTTACAAATTAAGTCACAGTAGGAAACTGACAGAATGATTCTATACTACATTAAGGCAGCCTTTCCATCCCACTACCCTCATGCTGGACAACAAGTCCCAGCATTTCACAGGAAGTAGCCCAACACATCTGGAGGGCAGCCTGAGAAAAGCTTCATTCAGGCAATGTCTCCCTTTCCGTCAGACGAAAGCAACACGCAACAATTATGCCTCAGCTAAGAAAGAAATCATGATTTCTGCACTATGATTCTAAGCATATTTACTTAGAAGCATGTCCGACCAAGATCAATTAGACTTCTTTCCTAGTTAAGTAGGATTGGGATTGCAGCCAGTCATGCTGAACTATACATGATCATATTTCAGAGTATCTGTATCACTAAGAATAATAAAACATTACCATGGGCAAATTGCAATAAAAACAAGATTTAATATTATCACAGCATTTGCTTTCTCTCTGTCTCCTTTACCCCCATCACTATCACAAAGGACAAAATTGTTAACATGTTCCTTTTATCTAATTCTTTTTACTTTAAAATCTGAGGTAACTCTGTACATTAATCTTGTATAGCAGAGTTCACTGAAGTTCTGTCCAAGTTAAATAATTACGCTCCATTCAATGTAGCAATGTACTTATCTGTTTACTGGAACTCAGATCATATTCAATTAAGTGTTTCATTTATAAAAATTAAATCATCTCTACTAAAAAGATAATCTTAGTATTGTGGAGTAATTGACTGAGATATATAGTTTTGCCAATCTGCAGAACAGAAAATCTCTAAAGAAAGTTATTGAATAGTAGAAATGGGCTTTGCACAAACTAAATTTCTGAAAAATGTCACCTGCAATTTTGCTGATTTATCTTTGCTATCGAATGTCTCATACTTTCATCTGCCTAATCCATAACAGACATAGACTATCCAGCAGAATGTTGTATCATGTGCAGAGGATACAACAGACAAGTGTTATATTATGGTAACACATTTGGTGGAAGTAAGTTCCACCGGCATCAAAATGGCTTCCATATGTTTTGTCTGTAGATGCAAAACGTGTAGCTCATCAAAAGTACAGCTGCAGAAATACACCTGCAGAAATGTGCCGAATAAGCCAATGGGGATGCAGAATCAAAACACCTCACAGTGCTTCTCTGGAGGGGAATTTAAAAAAGAAGACCAAACCACAATTGTTATTTTCTTACTTTTCTAGGAAAAACAGACTAGTGTGAAACTGTTCTCATTTGCATGCACGTATGTGGGAGCGTGGATGAGGGAAGGAAACTGAAACTGCTGATATGAAACCAATGTTATTACTCGGGAGTAAGTTTTTTGATAGTTACCGAAGTAATTTTTTGCTAGGACTATGCTGAATGTGGACTTTTTTCCATCAGGAGAGGGCATAATGTGAATAATATTATTGTATAACCTAATCTTTAAATCTGTAAACTTTCCCATGATAAATGTTTTGCTTTACATTTACTTAGCTAATATTCAGCAAAGATCAATATACAGTAATTTGATGAACAGTAATTTGGTGAGCTATGTGACAGACTAAAAGCCTTTTCCCTCCTTAGATTTTAGGTAGCATTTCTTATCTTGCATAGAGATAAGTCCTTAATTAATTTTAGCAAAGAGAACACCTGTCTCTGATTTAAGTGGTTCTACACAAAGTTTCAGTTCAAAACCTGAAAGCATCTTGCATCTCTTGATGAACTGATTTTTTAAGCTGAGTTCTACATACATCTAATGCACCTAAAGAAAAAAAAAAACATGTTTCATGTGCATGTTCACAATCATTTCTAAACTCCTGCTGCTCACATTTTATGTCCTACACTGGTTATTTGGGGTACAGGTTTCTGGTTAAAAAATAAAAGGCTCAGCAGCAATATATATTTTTCCACTTAGCAACTTTTTAAAAAATCCCCAGAGAGATCTATTAAAGTTTATATATTTTATGTGGTTTATTAACACCATGAATCCATTGCTTCAACATATTTTAATGCTGGATGTTTTCAGCACTATAAAGTCCATGTACTACACTTTAAATATTGCACTTAGGAAACAGTTTACAGTATCATAATTTGGACCACAGCTATATAATACCGAACAACCACCATTCGTGGTGAACTGACAGGAATTTGCAGACCCTCGAGGCTCTATAAAACATCTCCAGCTGTTCCAGGTGCTTAGTTTTCAACCACTAGAATGCATTATTAGAAACAGATGAATACACAAATTCACAAATAGAAGTGGACAATGCATCTACATACACTATCAGCTTGATTAGAAAGGTATGCAAAACAACTCTCCCAACTTTCAGATTTGTAAGTTCAAAACGGAGTGTCCCAAATTCTTTACTAATGCTTGTGCTGAACTCCACACACCACTTACAGTAGACCATCGCAACAGGAAAAAGACTAAGGACACACAGCTCACATTTCTGTCCTTTCCTCTTATTAAAAACAATGCATAGATTTTGCACAGAGGCTGAACTTTGCAAAATCAGAGCCATACTCAAAGTTTCCTAAACTCTTTTCTTCCCTGTCCAAATACAAAGATTACATCTTCTTTCCTCTAAAATGCCACACATGCTATTTAAGAAATTTCATTTTAAGAAAAGTTTTAAACCAATGTCAAGAAGCTTCAAGAAAAGTTATTTACTTACTCTTCATATAGCTTAATGAATAGAAGAGTTTAAAGAGTTCCTCTGTTCTTTATCCTGATGTGTTTTAAAGCAAAGCTTATCATTGTAAACTAGCTAAAAGGAGATAGTTACGCTTATATTGATTTTCTGGGAAAGCGTACATGAGCACAAACCTTCTGTATGACTGATCTCAGAGAAACCTATTCTGCATGGTAAGCAGGCGAAAAGAAATGTAAAATGATAATTCCAACAATTTTGCATACTAAGAAAAAAAGAAGCCAGAGTGAAAGAGAATGTTTCACGTCTCTTCTATAAAGTCATTTTGACATGCCTACACAACTGGTTATGGCAGCTTTCAGAGTGATTCCTCATCACAAAAAAAGAAAGAAAAATGCTCCAGGTTCTTTTAGAGAGTGCTCTCCTTGGGAAGTTGATTTTGGCCAAGTGCCAAAATCATGTGCAAAAGGGGCCCTCATTACCAATTCATGGCAGCCTTCAGCGCTAACAAAAAATGTGACCCAACAGGCTAAAGCAACAACAAAAATTAAAAACTAGGAGACAAAGACAACTTACTTAATATTCCCTCCAGAGCTACATTAAACTTTTTAGTCATTCAAACCCTATTAGTCCAAAGCCATTCTCAACTGCTTTTAAATTATTGTGCACATATGCCTGAAAAGTTGAAAAGCGCCTTTTGTAACTCTTCCCCAACCATAGGAATTCTTTTAAAATGTATTTTTAAGTGATAGCTGAACTTTCCCTTTCCATACCCATGGATATGAAATCTTCTAAACAGGCACAACATTCCTAACACATTTAATTTCTATAAAAACTTTAAAACAAAACAGAGCAGTGTAGCATTTTGCCAGCTTTTAAAAACAAAGCAAAATTAGTTACAAAGTAAAGAATCATTCTTATGCAGGCTTTCAGAAAATGTTCATGCAAGCAGGACAGTTTTAAACATTTGCAATTAACTGAGACTCACTGCACAGTTTTCCATAAAAGCAGATTTGATATTCAGCCTTACCTAGATGTCGTCTGGTTTTTCTGTGGATCAAAAAGTTTCCTGCCTAAGCACACAGATATTCTTTCACAACCCATAAAGGCCCCTTTTATTAATCCAGCACGGTAACAAACTTCTTTCTGCACCATGTTGGGAGCAGGATGCATCAGCTTTCAAGACAGAGAGCATTCTTAATACACAAATGTTGGCAGATTGCATAATACTGGATTTATCTTAAAGAGGGAAAGGACTTTTTTTGGAAAAAACAAAACAAAAAAGAATAAAGAGGGTGCGGTTAGATGTTAGACTATCCCTGAGAAAAGGGCCTAGGCACTAGTACCTAAATGCTAGCAGAAGCTTACTGGGAAAGGAGCCAATGGAATGACTTTGTTTGACCCAGCTGCCAATCTCTCCTGAAGCAGTGCGCCAGACTAAACACTGACACTATTTTAACTCAAATCAGGCTACAGCAGCTGTTTGCTTTCCGGCTCTGAGCTATGCACCATGGCTGTGATGACTCTGCACAGCACTCTATCATGTTAAAATATGTTCCTTGTTTGGTTTTGTCATATAGCAGTCATTATGTTTAACCACTTCCTCCCTCCTGGTGCAATAAAATAAAGATGAGTGTATGTGATTGTCGAAACTTCGAGGGAACAAGAGGGGTACCCTTGAGTGCTGGAGATCCTTAGCAGACAGAAGGCATATTAACACTAGTGGCAGAGCCTAGGACCCTGTGGGTGCTAGGCAAAGGCAATCAAGTGTCAAGTGGCACACATTCTGCCCCAAAGTACATCTCAAAACAAATCCTATTTCCTGACGAGGTTAAATTTAAACACTTAAACAGGAATGTATTTCCATTCCACTAGTAGTCTCAAAATTTTGCTCCAGCCAAACTTGGGATTTAGTGGGAGGTTCTTAAGGGTACCTAGATGAAGAGGACCATATGACGGGCACAGTTCCCTGAAGGTTAACTTGCCTAGCACTAATAATTCTGCCCAGCTTATGTCTGGCCAACGTGCCTCCCGCCATTCCATGTATTGACTGGTGAATCTTTCTTCAGCACTGATGATGAGACAGAGTCCTCCACCATGCCTAGAAGCAGCAAAGCAGGGCAGACGATGTAGCAGAGAGCTCCTTTCAATACTTTTGCTGCCTGTGGTGTCTGCCTCACTTTACTTAATACATCTTTACAAGAAAGCAGTGCATGCATTCTATATCAATTAACTCTTTCTGTATGTACAAAGTTTCTGTAACTTTTGCTGATCAACAAAGAAATATATTCTCAAACTGCAAGATAACTTCTAAGACAAATCTCCCATTTTGAACAGGAAACCACAGCTTCATCCCATTCCAGCCTTCCAGCTTCATTGTTGCCTGCAACCATTCTCCCAATTTACCTAGCAGGGTGAAAAGTCCTTAGTCTTATCAGTCATTCCTGAGAAATCTGCATGGATAAGCTTACAAATACTTGGAGTCAATGGGTACATTACAGCTGTTGTGTGGACACTGTTGCACACCATGGTTCAGTGCAGTTCCATGCAGATTACAACATGCAAAAGCTTCTAATGCTGAATAGAGATTTTTCCTGACAACTGTGTACATTTTGGGTACGTGGATGCAGTAGCATGTTGCATGTTGTTGAAGACTGAACATCATGATTATCCCACTGGAATACACATTTGTCAAGCTCATAATGACTGACCATAAAATAGATCCTTTCCAGTTCAGGAAAATGCCTGTGCCAAACTTCATATGAAATGAAATTTGGCACAGGCATGTTCAGCATTCAGCAAAAGTAAGCGTCCAAAGCCAGCTGCCCGAAAATGGATGGTGGTGGTAAGCACCTTGAATTTACTGAAGTTCTTGTTTGATGGAAGACAGCATCAACTATAAAGTTAACTGCTTTATAGCCATAAAATCAGAATTCCTGCATTGTTAAGGAATGGTAAAGTTGTTAAAATTTGGTAATTTAATTTAAATTTTGGTGTAGCTGATGTTGCTGTTGCTAGACCTGAAAAACAGGTTAAACTAGATAATGTATAGCAGGTTAAACTTGTAAGCCATCACTTGGAAGACATTGCCTTTTTATACCAGTTGCTGGGAACATCAGCAAAGGCTGCAACTGTACCTATTTCCTATTTGTAGATTTCCCAGAGATATCTGGTTGTCCACTGTAAGAACATAATGCTGAACTTTGATCCGATCCAGCATGACACCTCTTCTGTTTTGTTTTTTAGAAGCCAGAAATAAATGGTGTTATCCTGAAGAGATACATTAGTTTCCAGAAATGGTAGTCAAGCTGGTCAGAAGCAAATTATGTAGTCCAAGATTGGAAAGGGCACAAACTGCAACAAGATAAATTTTAAGGATCAGAGGAAGGAAATGAAATTAAGTACAGGCAGGCAGAAAAGGTCCCAGAAGGCAGCAGATCAGAGGAATCAAGGTGCATGCAAAGAAAGCTCAAGTGCAGCTACCACTGAAACTGAGGAAACAATCCTGAGACAGATGTTCTATATGGCTAATTAGGCCTCTACAGGCTCCCCAGATTTTCTGGCCTGGTTGGATTGATGAATATCCTTCTGGTCACCACCTGAATGATGTGGTAACACAGCCAAGTTAGGACCAACAGCTGCTCTTCCAGAGAACTGCCCCACTGACACAATGGCACCTGGGCCCCCTGGTACTGTCCACATCCTTTTCTCTAGTAAGTATCTTCTTTGCTTGGATAATTTATGTCTATTGTATTTTGCAACATTTTATGAGAGAGCTCTCCATTATCCAGAATTTTTTTTCAAGTATGCCTGTTTTAGGATAAAACTACTGATGAATTTCCAAGTGAATTTTTCTTCCCCTTGCCTGATGCTGAAGGAAACTATTCCAGGTGTAATAAGATTCATGGATGTGAAACCATAAGCACACACAAATGCCATTGATATAGGGCAGGTGAGAAATCCTGAAGAACAAAAATACATTTTCCTAACCATTCAACGACAAAGTTCACAGCTATCAAACCAGTTACAAATCAAGTTGCCCTCTTAAGATTTGACCTGCACAGCAGAGCTTATATCACTGGCATATGTTCTCTGTGACTTCCACATAATTATCATAACTAAATACTATCCTGGTAATATTTCTAGAGGTTGATTATAACATTCCCAAAGAAATATGTAGTGGCATGTTTGCACCTTGAAAAGTAAAGTCTCAGAAAGCCAAAAATCTAAGAAATCATGGATCCAGATTTAGATATGTGCAACTGATATAAGTGGACTTCTTCACACCATTGAATATACTACACAGAGAATTGGGAGACCAGACCCCTTCCTACTGGATGATTCTATGAATCCCAGAGTTCAAATTATCATTTATTATGTACAGTACCATTGGCCTAGCTTGGGCATAATATTAAGGTATGGCTTATTGTGATATGGCCAACCCTCAGCCTTCTTAATTATCTTCTCCCCTCACTGCCTCCACTGCAGTTGTGAGGAGAAGACCAGAATGGTGGTGTTAGACATATATTCCTAGAGAAAACTGAATGCAAGATACCACCATCCTAAGGGCTCATAATCAGAACTAGGGTCCTTTGAGTTCAATGGGAGTTATTCCCTGCAAGGGTCTCACCACCTAAACCTGATATTTCAATACAGGCTTCAGAGAAGTGATTTGTGGAATCCAAAGTTCAAAACTAAATGCTTTCCTAGCAAAGTTTAAATGACTCACCAGTCTGCCAACATATATGCTGTTAGTGTCTGCTATGTTGAATTTTAAAATATTTTTACTCTTTAATGTAAACATTTCAATAATAAAAACAAATCAAGAACAAGAAATCTTCACAATCAAAATGAAAATAAATCCACAAGTTTCATGTTTTCCCCCCTCAATCTCATCTGCTCAAATTGTGCTAACAAAAATACTTTCTAATATGTATCAACATGGACAAAAATATAATTCTTAGTTTGTTAACTTTGATATACAAATATAATATACAGTAAGAGCACATTTAAAATTGCTGAAATATTTTAAGAAACTTGACAAATGGTCAGAAGACTACTGATGCCATGAATTCAGGTGCCTCTCTCTTATATTCAAAACCAAAGGCCATTCTTGTAAAATGTTTCTTCTTGACCAGAGTCTTTTCCAGATGCAAAACACCTGGAATGAATCTTGAATGGATTCACCTCATTGAACCTAATCTATTTTTCATTTCCAGGAACTTTCCGTATGAACATGCCAGGACCCCAATCCTTCAGGAGGAGCCTTCTAAAAATGGGCATGCTTCCTCTCTGCCCAGTGATCCCCCAGTTCCTCTGCTGACAGCGTGTCATGGGGCCAAGAGCCGGAGCTGTCTGGTCTGTGTCTGAGAAACTCTCCTGCTCCAAGTACCTCCTGCCAACTGTACATCTTGGTTATTTCCAGTCTGGCCTTGAGATAAGCATCTCCACTTCTTTATTTCAATGCCTGGGAATGGCCCATATCCCCAGGTGCCCTCCCACACCTCTCCTTGTTCTTCTACTGATTCTGATTTTTCTGGAGACCAGCCAGCAGTCCTTGACAACATGTACCCAAAGCAGCCATCTTTCTCATTCCCCACATTTGAGTTAAACTTACCAATTTGTATTCTTGGAATGGGAACCACTGGGCAACAATGCTGGCCCATCTTTTACAAATATATTCAGTCCTTCCATTAAAATTAAGTATTTATTCATTTATTTATTACATTTATATCCCACCTTTTTTCCTCTCAAGGATCTCAAAGGCAGTTTATGTGATTCTTCCCCTCTTCTCAACCTTTCCCTACAATAACAACCCCATGAGGTAGATTGGGCTAAGAATCTGTGACTGGCCCAAAGTCACCCTGTTAGCTCCAAGGCTGAGTGGGGACTACAAGCCAGATCACCTGAGTCCAAGTCCTGCACTCTTAACTGCTACACCACACAAACTCTCAAGTATTGGGATATAAACATAATCTGAGCTTAACTTTTTGCATGGGATGCCAACCTAGATGTTATTCTAGTTCAGCTAATGCCCTATGTGGTAAATAAAAAAAAAGATATTTCATGCAACTTAGAAGCCAGTACCATATATCATCACGGAAGGCGTTTACCAGCTTGAATTTTCCAACCATGGCTTCAGCATAACCTGAGGAAAATTTAAAGGAGTGTCTTTGTTTCTGCGCCCAGACAAAGATAGAGGATTAAACACATTATGTTCTACATTGCCACATTTATGACAGTATAAAAAGGAGGATGGTGGGTCAGCTTATTGAGAACTTCTCAAGTTCAGAAGTGGATTTATTTTCATTTCGTTTCACTCCCCTTCCCCTTCCCTTTTTTGGCTACCATATGTATTTGTTCATGTTAGTTATCAAGTGGCTATTTTCACTATGATCTATTTTGAAATTAGAAAGAACATTTTATCCATCAATTCTGTCAAATGTCTGACTAAACAGATTTTGTCTAAATTGTTTTAAGTATTTTCTATTTACAGTTTGGTTGTACTCAGTGTATATGTTTAGATCTTGTTTTGTGTCATGACTTGTGGTTACAATGATAAAAATTACTAGTACTATACAGTTATAATACTGGGACAAACACTTTCAAATGAGTATGCAAGATAGAGCTTTCATACTACCATGAAACTTAACAATAGAGAATTAACATTTCAATGTTTTCAGTGACTTAGCTGACACATAACACTAGCTTAGTGTATTTAACTCATGGGTTTATTAAAACATGAACAACCCAGAAACAGAACTCATGGTTTTTTGTTTTGTTGTTGAAATCATGTATTGATATTCTATATAAACCTAGAACCATGGGTTCTTCATGGGTTGCTTTGCCAGGCTAAACAGGCGTCATGAAAGGGTGGTTAAAAAATCCCAGCCACTAATATACTACAGACTTTATGAAAATGCTATATAAATCATTGTCCTCTTTTTGGTGACTTATAAGTGGCTACCCAGGTTTGCATGAACTTATAACATGGTGGGCCAGTCACTGAATCCATCACCATTAGCTGGTCCCTCTTTGTTTAAACAATATTTAAATGGTTTTTAAAATACCCCTTTAGTACTTGATGCACTGAGGGCAAGTGATGGGAGAAGTGGCAGTGCTCCCACCACTGCCATAAAGCATCGGAAATCGAGGCATCACCTGCATGGAGAACATGGGACCCAGGATGGAAGAGAAGATGGATTTAGTAGAACCACAAGAGAGGCAACTGCTGCAGATGCTTTGCCTGCTTCTTCAAATTCTCTTCTCTTGGCTAGGCATTCTGCCTAACCCCACTGGTAAGCTTGCTTGATGGGGTACTAGGGTGGCACAGGGAGGGAAGTGGAAGGCACTTGCTGAACTCTGCATCCCTACTTCAAACCTGCTAGACTGGTGCGGGTTTTAAAGGTTAAAGCAGACACGCAGCCCATAAACACATGCCCCTTCCAATCCGGGGTGTTTATGTCTCAAATTTGGTTTGTTTATAATATGTAAAGGACTGTGCTTTTTGTTTTCTTTTTATACAAACTGATTGCCAGCAAAGGGATATTTATCTTCTATCCTTTTCAGCATAGATGCATACTACAGAATTGCAAGCAAGCATCATCTCTGTCTGTGGCAAAACTCTAGAGAATGGTGTGATTGTTCTTTCTATTAATATGTCTCAAGATTCAGAGAGAAAGAGAAATGGTGAAGCTAGACTAAAAATCTGCCTGAAACTTAACTGGACAAAACAACAAAAGCAAAGTATCCAGGGTGCGTCTGTATCACAAACATTGTACTGGCTATTAACTGGTAAAATTAGCAAGTAAAATACCTAAACTTCATATAACTTCAACATGAAGTGCTAAGTATGATGTACTCTTTTGATAGCTATAGCACATTATCCTACACCTTTTGGCACCATATATATATTATCCATATTGTACACACACACACTCTTACAGACAGACAGATTGAATGTTTACTATACATATGTTAGGCTGTAGAACCTACAAGTCAATAAACACTCCTATTTATCCTATTTACAAAAAAAGTTCCTATAATGTTTGTATTCTCTCTTTAAATGACTGCAGAGTAAAGGAAATTGGCTAGTACAGAACCTACTATTGTACAGTTTATGTCAAATTGTGATTTACAGATTATATTCTTGGGATGCAGTTGTAGTCTAGGAATGCATTTGAAGACCTGTGTGCTTAAGGTGTATCTAGCTGAACAGTGTG
This sequence comes from Varanus komodoensis, assembly GCF_004798865.1. Classification (NCBI taxonomy): domain Eukaryota; kingdom Metazoa; phylum Chordata; class Lepidosauria; order Squamata; family Varanidae; genus Varanus; species Varanus komodoensis. The sequence continues at coordinate 20,766,098 of NW_025335941.1, forward strand.
CCTTATTTATTTTTTACATGGCCTTGCAGTTTGGTAAAGTAGTAGTCCTTTCTAGAAATGTCAGCACTGCATAAAATTCTAGCAATCCAGCTGCATAAAATGGGAATGAAGGTGTCCATTATTATTATTGTTGTTGCCTTTGAATTAACACTTATGGCATTTGCTTTGTAAATGAAAGTAAAAGGAAAAGGTGTAGGACTTCTTTATTACTCACCACCCATCATATTTTCATTTGGGAGAGCAATGCTTAAGACACTGGTAAGATCCAATGTACTGTAGTGGTTAGACTGTTGGATCAGGATTCCAGAGATCCGGCTGTGAAACTTGCTTGCTGACTTTCGGACAGTAACTTACTTTCATCTTAACTTACCTCATAGGACTGAGGAAGATAAGCATGTATTCCATTTCAAAGGATAGTCCAATATTCTATTCACAAAATGGCCAAGCAGCTACTTACAGGACTTGAGGACAACACCATCCTTCTGACTATCTGGCACACAAAGGAGTATTGTCTATGCTGCTAGAGCCATCAGAACTAGTAGCCACTGATAACCTTGATTTTTCTCCATGAGTAGAAACATCTCATGGAAGTGAACTCCATAGTTTAACTGTGTTCTATGGGATGAAATACTTCAACTGTCTGGCATCTTCCACCTATCAATGTTGTCTTATCCACTTTCTCTACATCATGCATAACAGTATACAATAGTATATAATTCTATCATGTCTTCCCTCCCCTTCTCTTTTCAAAGCTAAACAGTACTAGATGCCATAACCTTTCCTTATGGTGGAGTTCTGCCAGTTCCGGATTTAATTATTTTAGTGCCTTGTATGAAAGATGGGATACCATAGAAATGAATGAATGAATGAATGATTTTGAAAGTGCAGGGCAACATCTATAGCTAAGAAAGGCAGCCTAGATGAGAAGCTATACAGAGAACAAAGGGCAGTCAGGAGGGATGTTATTTTAAACATAACTATGCTTTTCTTGTAAGTGTAGGTACAATGAAAGCTGGATGAGGTTTTTCTTGCTTGCTGTGTTGCTGTTAAACCTTAATGATGAAAACATAAACTATCCTTCTTGGGCTTCTGATGGGCAGCAGACACTGGAGAGAATTCTGGCTCTAAGGGGCTTTTCAGAAAGCAGCAGCACAGAAAGCTGCAAAAGCACAGCAACATAGGGCTGACACTGAAAATAAAGACCACGTGCATACAGACCATACTGCACTAAGCTAAGTTGTGAAGCCTGCACCGGATTCCCACCACTTCCTTCAATTTCCAGATGTGAGTTTGTTTAGTTCTTTCCCCAACAAATAGTCAAAAACAAATAATTCTGCACAGAGCTAAGTCCAAGTGTTGCTGCACCAAAGATTTGTTTGTATATGAGAAATATGATATTGGCAGTTTTATTTTCAGTTTCTTTTCCAAGCCTGCTCAACTTAGAATTTGCCTTTGTTTTCATAACAAACAGTCACATACAAGGTTAACATTTTTCTCAAACTGTCCACTACAACTCTAAGAGCCCTTTTGAGGTCAGTTCTTATTTCCTTCTGAGTAAATACAGCTAGGGCTGGGATGTATGTCAAATGTTATGGGTGGGGGCAGGGGCAGGGGGGATCCAAACTATGGATACCCATAGTAAAGAGTGGGCTTCTTGTTTTCTACTTCTGACAGCACCCTTTGCACTGTACTAAGTACCATTCGGAGGTTTTTGAAGGACACAAGGGGACTGTAGTGCCTAGTCCACACATGATCATTTTACTCCAAGCCTGAAATCACAATTTGACAACAATGAGTAATGTTGAGTAATGGTCATTTTAGCAGAAGAGAGCAGGTATCCCTAATGGTGATGGGATTGGGGAAACTTCTAAGAGCAGCTAATGGGCAGCAGCAGTAGTTGAAGCAAACACTGGTGGGGGATCTTGCACATTCAACAGCAGTGAAGTTCAAACTAACTCTTTGTTTAGTACTGCAGTAGTAGTCAGAAGTAGTCAGAAGGCACTCAACTAGGTACTGCAGCAAAACACAAGTAAAATATTGCTGTTTGTAATGATGCAAATAGATCAAAACTGAAAGGAAGTCTAGTGGCTCGCATACACAGAGATGAAAGGAAGGTCTGATATTGAACAATGCATGTGACTGGAACATGGAATATAAGTATGAATCAAAGCAAACGCAAGAAATGGAATCATTAAACAAAGCAATACTTGATGTGAGCAAACTAAAATGGACTGGAATGGGGCATTTTCAGTTGGACAAACACAAACTGTTTTACTGTAGAAATAAGAAACTAAGAGAAAGCATAGTGGCTCTAATACTATGGAAAGATGTAGCCAGACAGTAAGGAATATAATGCAAAATCTAAAAATAGTATTGATCAGATTTGTGGAAAACCTATCAACATAACCATCACTCGAATCTATTTTCTAACAACAGATGCTGAAGAAGAAGTTGAAAGCTTTTATTGAAAACTGAAAACATCCAAGAGAAAATTAATAACTCATCCAAACAAGACATACTGAAAATCAGAAGTGACTGGAACACAAAAGTAGGAAACAGAACAGAATCCAACTTTGCAGGGAAATATGGCCTAGCAGCTAAAGCAAAGCAGTAGAGTGACTTAAAAAATTCTTTAAAACCAACTATCTGTTTATTGCAAACTCCTACTTTAGGCAGCCAATCAGATGACTGTACACCAGGTGCCCAATACCAAATTCAAATATACTAATTAATTGGAAGCAGAGGGCAGAGAAGCTTTATTGTCATTGCCAAAACAAGATCAAGAGCAGATAATGATAATGACCATTAATCACTGATATCCAACATCAGAGTAAAGCTGAAAAAGATCATTACCCAAAGCATAGTACTGAGTACAACCTGAATAGCTTTCCTGTAGAATTCAGATCTGCATGGCAGAATTCACTTGGCCCAGAAGAACTTTAGACCTGTGAACCAGAAGAACTTTGGACCGAGACTTGATAATTATTCAGGAAGAAGGAAAAACTCAATTACTGTAAGGGCAGGTAACATAGATGGGTGAAAAAACAAAATTGCTAAGTACAGGCAAGAAGCAAAGGATGACAGAAACAATCTCAAATGCATCTTTGTAGCACCTATTACATAAAGATAGAAAAAACTATTCCAATGGCCAGTGCCAAGAAATAGAACAATACTGCCAAGAGAACTTGGCTATAAAACTAAAAAAAGGCAATAGTAAAGGAAAAACAAGAGACATCTTCCAGAAGAACCAAACAACCAAATGAAAATTTAAACCTAGATTAGGAATACTGAAAGACCAACAGGGGAGCATGCCTGAGGAAAAATATGACCAGGAAAACATGACCAAGAAAAAATAAAGAAAATATGGAAATACTGTACAGAGGAACTATATAGAAGAGGTAACATGATAACAGACTTCTTCAATGATGACTCCTATAAGGATTTGTATAACCTACAATATTAGAAAATGAAGTGAAAGCTGCTCTGAAAGCACCTGGAAGGAATAAAGCAGCTGCAGTAGAGAGGGTACCAATATTCCGATCTGCAGAAAATGAATCAGTCCATATCCTAACAAGCATATATTCACATAGGGAACACAAAACAATGATCCACATGCTAAAACATTCAATATGCATTCCAATCCCCAAGAAGCAGACGCAAAACAGTGCAGCCTCCATAAGACTAGTGCACTAATTTCCCATTTCCTTGAGTGATGCTCAGGGATTTGCAAATAAGTATCTTGCTCTATATGCAGTAAGAAAATCCTCGTGTTCAAGCTGGATTCTTAACAGGGACACTCAAGGTTGTATCACAAATATATGTTGGCTACTTGAATGAACCAGAGTTTCAGAGGAAGGTCAGTCTGTGTTTTATAGACTACAGCAAAGCCTTTGACTGTGTGGGTCTTGAGAGGCTATATATGGTTCTGAAAGAAATGGATGTTTTTTACCATTTTATTGTCCTGATCAGTATCATGGACAAGAAGCTTCTGTTGGAAAAGTACAGGAAAACAGAATGGTTTTCTACAGGCAAAGGCATCAGACAAGGTTATCTTTTTCACCCTATCTTGTCCAGCTGTAAGTATAACATAGCATAGGACAAGCTGGATTAAAATAAGAGACAAAGGGAATGAAAATTGGTGGAAGGTACATTAATAATTTAAGATATGTGACAATATGCCATATTACAGGCAGAAAGCCACAATGAACTGAAATGACTCCTGATAAAAGTGAAAGAAGGTGTAAAAGCAGAACTGCAGCTGAACATTAAGAAAACAGACATAGAAACAGAGCGAATCAGAAAGGACCTCCTGAGTCATCTAGTCTGACCCCCAGTTCCAGCCAGTTCTGCTCATGACATGCCCACCATGTGCATGTCCAGCCTATCCTTAAACACCCTCACTGCTTGGGCTTCAATCACCTCTCATGGAAGCCCGTTCCATACCCTCAGGGTCCAAATTGTCAGGAAGTACTTCCTGGCATTCAAATTGAACCTTGGTTCCCTGAGTTTTGCTCCATTGGAATGTGTCTTGCCCTCCTCCACAGCGAAAAACAGATCTCTACCCACCTCTATGTGACACCCCCTCACGTACCTATATGTCGCCAACAGATCCCCTCAGAGTCTCCTCTTCTCCAGGCTGAAAAGACCCATTTCTCTCAGTTTTGCCTCATACAGCTTCCCCTGCCATCTGGCCACCATCCTTGTTGCCCTACGCTGCACCGACTCTAACCTGGCTATATCCTTCCTGTAATGTGGAGCCTGGAACTGTACACCAGAGTCATATAGAGTGGTAGTAATACCTTCCTTGATCTAGAAGCCACACTTCTGGCTATGCAACCAAGGGTGGCATTCGCCCTCTTGACTGCCATGTCACACTGCTGACTCATGTTTAGCCTGCAGTCAACCAGCACTCCCAGAACCTTTCACAAGTGCTGTTCTCCAGCCACTTATCCCCTAACCTGTACCTATGACACCCATTCCTATGCCCCATGTACAAGACCTTGCATTTATTCGCATTTAATGCCATCCTGTTGTCCCCTGCCCACTTCCATAGTCTGTCCAGATCCTCTTGGATCCAGAGCACCTGCTCCTCAGTTGCAGCCACTGCCCCCATTTTAGCATTACTGAGGAGGCTCTGTGCTTGTAAATTATCACACATGTCTGCCAATCCCAAATCCACCTATTTAACTGGCTCCCTCCTGAGGGGGAAAAATGCTAGTACAAAGAAGGCAAAGAACCCTGCTCCTGAAGCCAGTTGTGTAGTCTGGTAAAAATTCCCACTCAGCCCTCCAAAGGAAGTGACTTCCAAATCCTAAACTAGTAGGGTGAGTGGGTGGGAGATGGCAAGTGGAGAGGCCAGAGAAGGAGGCAGAGTGGGCTCTTATAGCATCATCCTACTCACCCCTGCGCTGAGTACACAGCCCAAACACACAGCTTCCTCCTCCCTTTCTGCATCCTGCACAGGTGGGAATTGGTTTTGAGCTGAAATGCCTGACAAGGTGACAAGATCTGAAACAGACTTCAGACCTTCTTCTGATATAAGTAAGGAATAGATAATGTAGGTGCCTTAGACACCAGCACACATTGCCCACTGGACACTTCCCAAAGACTGTTGTAATACAGTTAAGACAAGGACCAGGCATAAATTCAACCAAATTCTGGAATAGGCAGAAACAAATATTTTTTTCCTCAATTCCAGTTTTCTGCTTAGAGAATGATGGTTCCTTTCTTTTTCTTAGAGGAAAAGATTTGATGTGTTGCCGTGTGACTAAATAAGCTTAAGTATTTTGCACATTGTGAAATGTCTGAGAAATGATCAATAACAATTAGAGCTCGAAGACACCAGAAGCTTACACAGTCAAGTTCCATGTCATAAATCAGAGCAAACCAGTGGCTTTCCAGTAGCTCTTTTTGTGAATTTCAAACTTTTTTCTAAGGAGAGAGACCAGGATGGAGTCTTGATACACAGATCATGAAATGTCTCTTAACTTTCCCATACTGTATGTGCCTGCTTTGCTCCTTTAAAAATTCAGCTGGAAAGACCATGGTGTCCTTTCAGTCAGTTGTGATACCAATCTAATAAAGGGTGTGACCCACTGAGCCCTAATTACAGTCCTTGCATCTCCCTTTTGTCTTTAAGGGCAAAGGGGAAAGGAATCCAATAAAGTGATTTGAAGACAGATTTGCCACAGTCAAGCAGAAGGCAAACCAAATTATCTTGGCTGTGAGGTACTATTATGAGGAGGGGGAAGGGTTTATGTTCAGCACTACCACTTGTCTATGGCTCCCCCCCACACACACACACACTTTTTTTTCTTTTGAACTTGGAAGCTATGGGAACACATGTATGTGTAATAGAATGTGAAAAATACACTGGCTATCAGATAACCCCATTTGGGGGAGGGGCAAGGGGATGGCCTGTGTGCATAGCAGCCACATTAATTATCTGTGACAAGGAATGTCTGCACTGATCATAGCCACAGAGATTTAGTCTGAGCTGCTTTAAGAATGATTCTAGGAAAATTCGTTTGCAGTCCTGGAGCACTTGGGAATGCGGTTCAGTTAGCTTTCAGTCTCAATACCAGTGAAAGCTTAGCACAAATGTGTGTTGTGTTAATGTGCGCATGCATACTGGCCAGTAGCCTTCCAGTGATTTCTGAAATGTTCTGCAGTCGGTCTAGAAATACAACAGAATTTCAGTGTGGTAAGAGAACAAAGAGTGTTTGCTTCAATGTGGTAAACCAAACACAAGACTAGAAAATTCTGAAATTCTAACAGATTGAATATCAGGTTATAAACATGAGAAGCCCATTACCAACCAAAGAACTACCTTTAACTGGGGATGGATTTTGCAGGTGAGAAGAAGGGAAAGACACCTCCCCTGAATACTTGTCATGCTGGCAGCATGCTGAAGGTGGAGCCAAGACCTTAAAAGCAGGCCATACCTCAATCCTGGCCTCTTCGTTTCCTGGCTCCCACATATCCTCCCTATAATGAGTGCAGGATTAACTTGTTGCTCCTTTTAGTACGCTGAGTAAGAATTTATACCTGTTCGCTTTTTGGCATTGTGTAAAGATTTCATTTAATTTCATTTCATCTTGTCTCGTCTCGTTTCATTCAGTTTGTGAACTCTGCAATGGGATTAATTGTAGCTGTTAAGTCTGCAAGTGCTAGAGGAATGGGTGCCATTGTTTCTGTTCCAACGCTACTTAGTGAGGGGACACAGGGAGGTCCCGCTCACACTGAGGTATAGCCAAGGCAAGGGGGTGTTGTTCAGCCCTTCTTAACCTGGGCTAAATGGCTTACCAGCAGAACAATCTAGTTGCCTAGAGGAGTTATTTGGTTATCCCTGCACTTGACAGATTTTACATCCAGGGAAGGATGGCTGAACAAAGAGACTCCAGTTTACTCACACTGTGGAATCTGACTCTTTATTTCCACCATTGTTTCTCCATTTGAAAACAGGAATTGTTGTAAGCCGCCCCGAGGCTTCGGCGAATGGGGCGGCATAAAAATGTTTTAATAAATAAATAAATAAATAATTGTCAGATTCATCCCGCTAACCAGCAGTTACAAGGTTTGTAATGATTAGGTGGAAGATTTAAGCTCTCTTTAAAATGGAAAAGTCTGTGTTTAAAGCAAGTTTACAACACGCTTAATAACATACATTTTTGAATGTGCATGGCCCAGGCAGTGTGCCTCTGAATACCAGATTATGGTATTTTCTTTTTTATTTTCCCTCTAAGGGCCCAGTATTTACTCCAAGAATGAATCAAGAAGGAACTTCCTATTCTTTCAGGTCAAGCTTGGAACCAGCTACAATCCCCAGAGGGAATAGGAATTGGACAGCCAGCAGTGCTTTGCTTTGCTAACAGCCACTCAGGTTTGTCTCTCCAGTGTAATCCCAAACTATCTAGTGGCTGGCCCATCTCCCTCGAGATGTACAAATATTGCCCACAGGGATCTAAACGTGCCTTGAGGCCCAGCAAAGGGAAGACTGTTTTCTCTGGGGTTTTGGCATAAACGCTATAGGTACAAATAAGAATATTTCTTTTTATATATGGTCAGCTGCTGTCTAGCAAGTCATTATTATTTTCATTTCGTTTTCTCTCTGTATGTTCTCTGAGTGGATCACAAAAATTCACATCACAACACAAGATAATAATCAAATAACTGTCACAATTCTACTGTGCACAGTGTAAACCTACTCCAGAACATTTTACAATGTGGTATTGGACCTGGCAGAAATAAGTGAGGTAAATGCCCCACCATATTGCATCCAGTGCCATGCCTGAAAATACAGGAAGGTTTAATCTGGTGCTGAAAAGGTGACTGTGTTGGTGCCACACTGACTTCTGTTCTCCTCTCACAGCAGTAATATAGCTACCTTTTATTTTCCCAAAACACAGCATGATGTAATTATGTCTCTTTCCACCCCAGAATCAACTCGCATAGCATACCTGTAGCTATCCTATATTCTGGTAGGTTTCTTGCCAGGTATGACCTCTACAACATCTCCTGCTTTCATGCAGATGCAGGGGGATTAGTATTCTTCAAAAAGAAAAGAAAAAAATCCCAGCTGCATAAAGATACCACCTGCTCACGTGCCTTGTACCTATCAGCTTGAAATGTGCCAGGCTGTTTCCCCAGAGAAGGAGGACTTTGCCTGCATACTTCATCCAACTCAACCTCAAACTTAAAAAGTTATAGGGGTGTGTGTGTGTGCACGCGTGCGTGCATGTCTGTCTGTCTGTCTGTGAGTGTGTGTTTTACAATGTCGTAACAGGTAAAAATGAAGCTAGAGTTTGGCCACAATTTGAAATTGAGGCATTTCTTTCAAATTAAAATTGTTTTGCATGTTTTATGCAAATCTTTTAAGCATTTTTCATATCAGCACTAGTCATATTAGTTACAGTAAAATGTAGTAAGCCCATTTCTTTAACCAGGATACAGTCTGTTGATATAAGAATGCATTTGTAGCTATATACAAATCTTCATAATGGCTTAAATTTTCCCCAGTCTTTATTGCTTAGCTCATCCAAACCAGAGATGAATAACAATTGAAACATCAGTAGAACATTCAAGCTGATTGGATGAAATGGCCCTGCCTTTTTGTGGATAATATTATCTTATTTATATTCTAATATAACTTAGAATAAACGAAAGCACTTTTTTGGGGGTGGGGGCAGTCAGTATTTATTCTATAGATATGATTTGTTGCTGAGCTTCCTTTGTTCTTAAATTATGAGTCACATCCCAGTAACTCCCCTTGATTTTTCAACCAGTTTTTAAATACAAGCACAATGACCTAAAATCTTTCAACAGATGCATTCAGTTATAAAAGTAATTTAAAACCACATGGAAAAAATTATAGAGCTATTATGACTGTAATAACTCAAAACTGGTTTTCTAAATTTTGGAGATATTAACTAATTACAAGTGAAAACATGTTTAAGGCTGCTTTATATTATCATTATCATTATTATCCAAGATGCAACTGGACAGCCACTTGAGAGGGATGGTTTAACTTGGAGAAAAGGGGGTTGGACTTAATGGTCCTCTTAGCCCCTTCCAAGTCTACTATTCCATGACTGTGTGATTATTTTGAAGGATAACAGTATTTGTTTTATGATATCTTACTGTGCATCCGGCATTGATAAGATAACAGATGTCTCACTGAAAAACATTGTAATCTATTTCACATACTGAATACTTGCATTTTCATTTTCTAAAGTATAAATAATTATCATTTTAATTCATAAGATATGATCAAACCATAAGGTGACCAAATGAAGAAAACTGTGATTGTTCTGATCAGATGACCAATTACTGCTTCTCAGCAAATGTCCACTCCTAAAAGAACACATCCTAAACCTGTTTTTAGGAGGCTTGCTGATTTCAGCAGTACTTCATGAAAGAATCAGATTTGGGATTATAGCCTAAGAAAGATTTACTGTGGACCTTAGTAAGGCTTCCAAGTACATAGAATGTGGCTGGACAACTGTGAATTGTCTGATGTGTCAAATCAATTGCTTTTCCCCATGGGAAATGCACTGCCATACTTCTCTGCACTGAGGCATCCAAATAACTTCTCTTAAGCAAACATGTGCTAGCTTATCACATTCTTTTCAGCATTAAAATTGGGTAAAAGATGGAACTGTTGGGAAAATATGGTTCCCCCTACATGTATTACTAACGTTTTTCAATGCTTAGTTACAGATTCTGGGAGAAGGAATGCCATGAGCACCTATTGAGGCTTTCCCATTAGGGAAGTCAGAGGACGCCACAATGCCAAGAAATGTGTTCAGATTTCTATGAATTCAGCTTGCAGAAACTGCAGTGGAATGGCTTCTTCCAAGTTATGTGGTTGCAGTGGTCTTGTGGACCATATTTGCTGGTGTGCGTGTGCACACACTTTCTAATGCACATTAGCAATAATGGGCGCTTGTTCAAGTGGAACCTAATTCTCATATATCCCTAAAAACAATCTGATCCATCAATGAGTAGATGGGCAAACAAAAGATACCTGACAATATACAACACAGAGAATGGATTCAACCAAATATGTGCATCCCTAGAAATGAACTGTGACACTTCCCTCCTCTGTTGATTTCACTGCATGACTTTTTCCACATTTTGTTCAAGGATCACTTCCATGTTAATGAATTTGCCTTCTCCATAACCCAGCAATACCATTTTAATGGTGGGTGAGTGAAACAGAAGCATAGCTGTCTCTGCACAGCAAGCAATATTTATCCTCCTGCTAGCAAAGTACCACCCATAATAAGATTGTTTCCTGAAGCTCTTCTCCATTTGCATCCCACCCCCACCTCCCTGCACTGGCAAAACTGGCCCCACCTTCTTTGTTTATAATACGGGAAACTAGATATTGTGCAAATTACTACTTAGAGATGGAATATGTGGCCATAAAATACTTGGTCTGTTTGACCTTATCCAAAGAGTCAACAAAGACATCTGTGGTAATTGCAATGCTTTAGCTAAGATACCTATACAGATCCAAAAGTGAATATAAAGTTCCTTCCAACAGTGAGTCATTGAGTCTTTCAGAGACCCAATTCATTGTCCCATATAGTCAATGCAGAGGCAGCCTGAAGTCATCTTTGTGAAAGTTCTTTCTTACAGCAGATTAGACTGCTAGTAACGTGCCCTTTTGCCTAAGATCCAAGCTAAGGATTGCACATGGGAGCTGTGTGCAACTTCTGCCACTTCTTTTAAAAGAAAAAATAGAAAGCAACAACTAGGGAATGGCAATTTTTACCCGTCCACTTGCTGGCATTCTGCACCCCAGTGCAACCTCCTGTGACTGCTCCTTGTAGTGGAGTTTGCTTTTTAATGTTAACAGTTATATAGGACATATGTCATTTTGTCCTCAGGCCACCACAAAAGTGTAACAGATCTTGTCTTGTAATTATGCAACTGTCTGGCAACTGATTCAAGGGTAAAATCAAAAGTCCTCCTTTCCTTGTTAAATGCAAGCCTGTGTTCCAGAGGCAGTAAACAGGGCAGTATTTTCTTTTCCTCCTCTTTTTGGAAGAGAAACAGGAACAGCCCAGAATGGAACTCCAGAAGTAGGACATGGTCTATTTCATTTTTCCCATGCTGGGAGGGAGCATGGAAACAGCCCTGCATATGGACTTTAACATGAAGAAAAGGGGCTGCAGTTGTCTGCTCATCACAGGTTCTTCTCTATACTTTCTGTCTTCCCCAAAAACTGTGCATGATTTTTTGTAACTTTGTATTATGTATTTATTTTGCATTCCATTAATAATTGTGTCCAGGATGGCTAACAGGAATACACTGTGGATTAAAACCAAACCTTGCTTACCACTTAACATGAAAGCTAAAGTAACATGTGATTAAAAACACAATAATAATTAAAAATCATTCCACCAGTTAAAACCCTTCCAGATACAGTCCAAATTATATGCCAAAACCTGCCTGGATTTAAATCTTTGCCTTCTAATGGAAAGATGGGGGTCTTGCAGGGGTTACAGAACTCAAGACTAAAAAATGTATTGCACCGGTCAATGCAGTGGGCACTGTGCTAAATGGCCCTTACTTTAGCACAATGTAAAATTACATTAGGACCCACTTCATATCGGATATCTTAAGGCAACAGCCTTCTTTTGCAGGTGATATCCTGACATGTGGAAGTTCCATGCATACTTTGATAGATAAATTGGTCTTTTTAAAAAAGCCATCAAAATGAATGGCCATCATCTTATCTTGGGATTATTTTGTGAATGACAAAGATTGTGAAGAGTGAATGACGGGACATTTGGGAAGGTATTCATTCATATGGCTGCCATAAGTTGGAGATGACTTGATGGTACATAACAACAATGTATTTTGTGAAGGAGCTATTTTTTCATCCTAAATCGACTTCCTAATTATTTCAATAGTGAAAACTTATTTATTATATTTTTATACTGTCCAATAGCCAAAACACAGTTCATGAAAATATTAGCAAAAGAAATTTATTTATTTATTTTTAAATTTGCATGCCGTCCAATTACTTGCATCTCTGGACAGCTTACAACATAGATAAATTGACAATCCACACTGCCTGCAAATTAATAAAATACAAAACTAAAATTCAGAATTAAAACACATTAAAATATTGGTTAAATAAAAAAGTCTTGACCTGGCACCAAAAAACATATAATGATGGCGCCAGACGGACCTCTATGGGGAGCGCGTTCCATAGTCAGGGCGCCACCACAGTGAAGGCCCTCCTCTGGGTACTCTGTCTCCTAACGTCTTTCACAGAGAGTTCCTGGAGGAGGGCTTCTGTTGCCGATTTCAGGGGGCGGGAGGGTATATAGGGAAAAAGGCATTCCTTTAGCTATCCTGGTCCCAAGCCATTTAGGGCTTATAGGTAATAACTAGCAGCTTGAATTGAGCCCGGACTTCGATGGGAAGCCAATGGAGCTGATAGAGGACTGGGGTTATATGAGAATAATGCCCAGTCCCCAACAGCATCCTGGCAGCTCTATTTTGAACCATCTGAAGTATCTGGACTGTCTTCAAGGGCAGCCCCATGTAAAGTGTGTTACAGAAATTCAACTGGGAAGTCACCAATGCATGTGTTACTGTTGCTAGGCAATCCTCCTCCAGGTAGGGATACAGCTGATAGATTAACTGAAGCTGGAGGAAAGTGCTCCTCGCCACCGCTGTCACTTGGGCTTCCAAGGACAGCTCTGGGTTGAGGAGCACTCCCAAGCTGTGGCCCTGTCCTTTAGAGGAAGTGCAACCCCGTCCAGGGCAGGGCCCAAGTCACCTACCCAGGCACTTGAATCACCCACCAACAGAACCTCCGTCTTATCTGGATTGAGCTTCAGTTTATTGGCCCTTTATTTCTGTCAGTCAGTTTCTCCATGCTGTGCACTATCATTTTTTCCCTTCCACAAATTGTTTAAATAAAGCAGTATCTTACATTGCATGTTAAGGTAAGCTGTAAGAAGAACCAACAACTTTGCAATAACTTAGTCCTTCGTTGACAGCAATATCAATTTTATGCCATGGTTTTTAAATTTGACAAATGATGAATCCTTCAACAATAGGTTGACAGTGGGTGGATCAAGCTGCACCCTTATCTTCAAAACAGTTATATTTGAGATTTATACATTGACTTACTGCAAGCATGTTTGCCAAGATTATTGTGCCTACATTATGGCAGCTACATCCATGTTACCATGGTTTGCTTTGGTTTTCCATGAATTTATGGCCCTCTAGCTTACTAACCCAGTTCTGTGTGGTCAGCTCTTTCTGGCTGTACCTGAAACTCATCAAAACTTTTGATGCCAGGTGTAGTTAGGCATCTTCACCCCAAATCTCAGACATTGTCTTAACTACCAAACAGATCTAAACAGCACTCACTTGGGACCAAAACTGTTGGAAAAAAGGGAGGAGCAGCTTTGAAAGAATAATGATGGACAGTTCATTTCCAAATGGTACACTGAATATGGAAATCCAGTTACAGTGAAAAAGCACACTTAAATAAGTCAATTGTGTAGCTATCTGAATTACAATAACCTCTTCTGACTCTAGGAATCCTGTTTGAGGGAAGCTGAATTAATTAATTAATTAATTAATTATTAATTTCCAAGGGAGGAACCAGATAAGAAGACTGTGTGGCTGCTTATTCCTGACTGCTAGTCATGGCACTAAATGTCAGTGCATAGTCTGATTCTCTCTCTCTCTCTGTTTCCTTTCTCTGTTTGTTTCATGCTAGTCAAGAAATGTACATTTCAGATATTTTAGAGGGGGAGAAATGGATTATATAACATTATGGCCACTATTTACAAATATGCTACTGTGACCTCCACTGTTTGACTCTGTGACATTACATGTGTCCAACATACAGATTGGGATCAGGGTGCTACTGAATGTTGACAACAGAAAGAACTAGAGGAACAGTATGAAGTGCTGGCAAAACGTTTCACAATTTTCTGAGACTTAATGGTATGGTAAAACTTAATCCTTTATTCATTGCAAAATGTGTATTTTATTTAAGTTATTTATTTCTTCCCTTTAAGGAAACCCCTTCCAAGCTGGCTTCCAAAAATCAACCCATCATAAGCATGCACAGTAAACTCGGAAAGTCAACTGTTGATTAAAAGAGCCAGATAAAAATCGAAATATAGGGCAGTATCCTGTAATGTTGCTGCTAGTTTCACTGTGGAGTGGGACTCACAGAAACTAGCACTTCTAATAGCAACAGAGGAAGCACTAGTTTCCAGAGCTGGAGGCTCCCTTCTGGAAGCTCCAGTGATCTGCTCCATTCCAGAAATTAGCATCTCTACCGTTGCTGGATGGTCGAAGGGAAGCTGGCTTCTTGTTGCACTAGCTATGAGTCCAACTTACACATTGGATACTGCCTATACTGTTTCAAAAAATACAGATGCAGTAATGTGAAATTGAGTTTTATAAATGCAGTACTGCAATTCCAAAAACAATGTAGCCAGATCCTTTTCAGGTCTTGCTGAAAGTAAAGGAAATATAGGTAATTTGGGTTATTTCTGGAGCCATTGGTCAGAGAGCTTCTTCAGGTGCTGTGGAAGACATCCTGTTAGTGATGAATAAATTATGAAATAGCCAGACATATTTGCATTTTTGCCAGCACAAATAAACTTGGGAGTTATTAAAAGGTTCAGTATGCTTAAAATGTAAACTTTATATCCATATGGCTTTTCTGTCCAAACGATTCTCCAATAAAGCTATTCATTTCCTAGTTTTTAACTACTTTCAAGTCAATATAGTTAGATGACAAATTGACCAATTTTAGGATATTTGGCTAAAGGTATAACATTCATTTTCAGGTGGATGAGATGTGGTGCATTCGTATAATATGAAGGTCATGGAATTTGGGAATGTACATTTCTGCTTCAGCCGAAAACTACTTGGATTGAGAACAGATAAGTAATTCTCCTTCTTCATTTATTTTGGTGTACTTCTTCTTGGAAAAAATAATATTCATCTTTCACACTTCATCTGAAAGGGTCTCATAAAATAGATCACTAGGTCTTGATGTCCAGAAAGAAGTAGCTTGCCATTAGTCCATTTATAAATAAGGTGCTTGAATTGCCTATCACAGGTTCACTCTTAAAACCAGCCTGCTACAGACATGGAGGTTGACCCTGCATTCTCTGTGTACAACATTTAACTCTGCACATCACCCTGCCAACAAAAGTGCGTATAGTCAAGGCTATGCTTTCCTCAGTTGCAATGTATGGCTGTGAAAGCTGGACCATAAGGAAGGCTGAGCGCCAAAGGACTGAGGCCTTTGAATTGTGGTGCTGGAGTCCTGCGAGTCCCTTGGACCGCAAGGCGATCAAACCGGTCAGTTCTAGAGGAGATCAACCCTGACT
>NW_025335941.1:20782087-21081485 GCF_004798865.1 Varanus komodoensis
GAGAAGGAAGGATTCCCTGGAGAAGAGCCTAATGCTGGGAACAATAGATGGCAAAAGAAGAAGGGGATGGCAGAGGATGAGGTGGCTAGATGGAGTCACTGAAGCAGTTGGTGTGAGCTTGAGTGGACTCCGGGGGATGGTGGAGGACAGGAAAGCCTGGAGGAACATTGTCCATGGGGTTGCGATGGGTCGGACATGACTTTGCGACTAACAACAACAAATTAATAAGATTTTATATGAGGAGTTGGGGAAACTGCCTTCATACAACTGTAAAATTGTAGACTTGCAAGGTGCCTGTTCAAATAACTATAAATTTATTTTCCCTGCAGTTTTAAGACCATTTTCAGAAGATTCTCCATGTAACATGCAAGTACACATACACAATAATCTGCATTGACAAGTAGGCCAATTTTACCATGAACAAACAAAACTCTGGCTGTAGTGTACAGATTAGCAGAAAGAGAAGTTATTCTATGATTTACAGTTGAAATTCTACTTTCAGCATATAGGAACCTGACTCTATCTAGTGCAGTGTTCTCTATAATGCCTGGCAGCCACTCTCCAGGGGTTCAGGCAGGAGTCTTCCCAAACCCTACCTTGACATGCCAGCGATTAAAACTTGAACTTTCTGCATGCGAAGCACAAGTTCTGTCACTGAACGGTGGACCCTCAACTTACAATAACTTGAAAACATAACTGCAATTAGCTTGGTATTCTATACATGACAGTGCAGGTGTCCCCTTTCTAGCACTTTGCCACTATTACATTTAAACTGACAAGCAATTGCATCCAATGATGCAAACCCAACTCCACCTGTCCAGGAATCAGGCCCACTGAATTCAATAGAACTTGGTTCTGAATATGTATGAACAGATTTGCATTGTAGCAAAGACAGGTTACCCACTAACAATGTGGATAATAGCAACCCCCACATCAAACTGGAGTGAAAGAGCATTGTGTCTGTTTGCATCTGTAGGTTACTTCCTTGAACTTGAATGATCAACAGGAATCCTTTTTAGTACATACTGCAAGGCGTGCACTCCATGTAACAACAGACATACCTGCCCCTTGTGTAGCTTGCAACTCACAAGGACAACGCAGCAGGCAGAACTGAAACATCTCTTAATTTCTCTCCTAAGCCCCTGCCATTAACTTTCCCATTTCCTTTCACCACTGCTTACAGAATCTCTTCTTTGAACATAGTTCCATACGCCTAAGCATTGCTTTCACCACCATTCAGTTTTTAAGCCTACCAGGACATCCCTCTTGCAGAACCATCTCACACCAAGACACACCAAGAGTGTTTGCCACAGAAAAGAAGAGGAAATAAAACTCTCTTCAAGGAGAATGATCACAACTAGATTGCAGGAGGCTGCTTGTTTCTCCAGAAGCCTCCCTCTTTTGAAAGAAAATTCCATCTTCTGTCTCCTAACAAAAAATCTCTGTTCCAAAGGAAGTGTCCAGGCTCCAACCTTCTCTTCCCTGGACATCCTGTAGTCAGTAAAGCCATACTACAGAAAAACTTTCCCAACTTTGCAACTTTGCAATGCAAGTAAGCAACTAATTAACATGCAGCCATTGAGACACAACCCATCTTTCCACATTATTCAGGCAATACACAAAGCTTCAGACATGCTGTTAGTAAGAACTTTCTGGCTGTGTTTTCACTTGCAGTGATTTAGTTTTCTTTTCCCCACTAGGTGGCAGTCACGTCAACTTAATATAAAAGCAAATACTTGCCAAATGCAAACAATGCCAGCCTTTGTGTTTGGAAATGTAGCAAGTGAGGATCATTTTCAATCTTCAAGCTTTTCTAGAGCTTGGCTAGCTAATGCAGATCAAGCTATGCACTCACAGCTTTCTTTACACCAAGCATGTGGAACATTTTTAATAACCTTTTCTTACTATATTAACTATTAAAGTGTAAACAGTTTCAAATGCATGCGGAAATCTTTCACCATTATGACTGTAAGGCTTGCATGGTCCGCATCACAATCCACAAACCTCTTTTTAGAACTTGTAACATACCAACATACAGAATGTTGAAAATGAGAATGTAGAGTTTCAGATGTTTATTGCATTCCATTTGAAAGCTGATACCGGCTTCGATAGAAGTACAATATCCAACAGTGGCAAATGAAAAGGATGGTTTATTAAGGATCTAACTCAGTATAGCCATGGCCAATTAATACTCCCATACTAAACATGCTGGAATCCATGTTTCCGTCTGTGTGTTTTATTTAAAAGTCAATACGATATTTATTATTTGCAAACAAGAGTAGACCAGCAGAGAATATGGAGGCCTGGGTTCTAGCACTATTGAAGGGCTGAACATCCCAATAGTACTAACATTGTCACTCTGCACAGAGCAAAACAGAATCAGAGTTGCTAACTAGCAAGGAAGAAAAACGTAGTTCGGTTGCCCTGTTATTGATGCTTTGTCTTCTTTTTTCAGTCATGCACATCACGTGTAATATACTTTTAGCACAAGCAGCTCCTGGAATGCATAAAAGCAATAGGCAAAATAGCAAAAAAAATAATAGGTTCTTCTCTTATATACACTAGAAAGCACTGGAGTCTGACTGTTGGTCCAAGGAATAGACCCAAGGACAGTGACTTGTACTACCCTTGTAGTTCTAGGCTACAGCCTGCTGCTTTTTGCTATGGGATCCTTCACTTTGCACAGAAGCCTTCATGTCCAGGCTCTGCTTGGGAATCTCAAGAACTGGTGTGTCAAGCAAGAAGCTAAAGATAATCTGACAAACTTCTCGGGTTACCTGCTTTACCTCATGCAGAATAAGGAGCCTCCTAAAGTGACTTGCCAGAGGAGCCCTCTCACAGTCATGGATTCATGTAGGGATTTTAATTTATATCCAAATAAAGGATTGTAAACTTACCTCCTGTTATTCACATGGCAGGATTCTACCTCTTTTTAAAAATGTCTTCAAGCATCTAAAAAAATGAAATAATTCAAGGTAAGCACATAATTATAAAACTGGAATTGTGCAGAGCTCTGTGAATATGAATCATTGCCTCACTATAAAGTAACTGTAATGGTTACAGTAATTCCACAAGGCTCAGGTTCAGGATCTCTAAAAGAAGGTATTCTGTCCTATGAGTCTGTCTGTACCCTACAGTCTTCAGGGGAGGCTCATTTGTTGATGCCAACTCTTTGACAGGCACCCTTGGTGAAAATGCAGGAGAGAGCTTTCTTAGTCGCTGCCCTGAGGCTCTGGTGCTCCTTTCCCAGGGAGTTAAGATTGGGGCCCTCTCAATTCTGCTTTCAGAAGTAGGCAAACACTTTTCTGTTCTGGCAGACCTTTGGGAATAGTCTGAACCTGTTAGATTGTGCTGGACTTTCTTTCTTGTCTATATTGGTTCACTGCAGTTTTAATTTTGGTATTTTATATAATGTATTAAATGATTTATTATCTGCTCATCTAATTGCATTTCAACCTTTGTATATTTCCATTAATGTTTTAGTTGTATAAGTGCATAATTCTGTGAGGTGCCTTGAGGGTCAGTAATGGGAATAGGAGGAATATAAATAAGAAAGAAAATGAGCTGCTGCAGCAGCTTGGATTCTGTACATACTTATTTGGAAGTTCATTCCACTGAAGTCAGTAGCCACAATTTAACCATGTGCATGTAGAGAAGCCAAGATGAAACAATCGGGGCATTCAGTTGTTTGGTCAGGAGGAAAAGCGTTATAAGCTTTCCCTCTTCTCTCCAAACCCCTTCTGCTTTCAAAAGTGAAGGAAGAAAGGAAGAAAGTTGCACTGTGAAGTGTTTTTCTTAAAGACACTCCATTTCACCCACACCACATCCATGTTTCCCCCTTCAACACTCAGTTGTTGTTCCATACCAGGTGAGCATGTTCAGTTCTCTTTGAACAGTTTGGGTGCTTCCCTCCACTCCTTACAGTTTTTCAAGAGGATCTTTTTTGGGGAGAGGGGGTACTATTTATTTATTATACCCATATCCCACCCTTTCCAGCAAGGAACCCAAGGCAGCTTACATAATCCTTCCCTTCCTTTTCATTTCTCAAATTCACCCATACATTCTCAACAAACATGCTTCTTAAGCAGCAGTAGATGTTGTACTATAAAAGCAAGATGTTGTTAGTGATAAAAACCAAATCAAACAGCTCGGAGGTTCTGGGAGTCTACTATTGTGAGCCTCTGTAAAACAAGGTGAAATTCTTTTAAATGAAACCAATAGTACTACATGTAAGACTGCTCGTGAATCATTTTGCATGCGGTATGACAGAGCTGTCAGATAAGTCCTTAATACAAAAGTGGAATGGAAGATATTAACAGTCTATTGGGCATGTGGTGGTAACATGTCCATCACGGATTGGCTGAACTTCTATATTGTCTTTTCCTTGTGGAATTGAAGTGTCTGATACTGATTGTCTGAACTACTATCATCGTGTGGGGTGTTTATGAGCATTCTAGCTGTTCTGGAACTATAGGACTGTACTATATATTATGTAAAAAGGATCATTTTCCTGTTTCTTTGGTTTTTGAGAAATAGAATAGGAGGAGCAAGGGGATCCTGTACTGAGACAGACAGGAAGATACATGATCCCAATATACATGATCCCAATGAAAATTCTCACCCTAGCTCCAAAAGTGCTTTTTGATTTGGCAGGAAGACTGCCTTAGGATTTTGATCAGGAGAGGAGCAGGAAGAGAGGACAAAACACTCTGCCCAGGCCAAATCACCATTCCTGCATGCAACAGTATGGTTTTTAACAGTTAACTGAAAACAAAAAATAAACCCTAGAGCTGTGCACAAATTATATTTCTAAATTGTCCAATTTATTTGTGGGCACAGAAATCAACAGTGAAGAAGTTCAAGTCATTTCTTCAGAGTGAAGCAAATTTTTCCAAGAGTTTCTCAGGGGAAGGCTCTCCCTTAGCAGCAACATAACTTTTGTTGCCACCATAGCTGGCAGCTTGGGCACCCTTTTGCGTCCTCCACAATGAAAGAACTAATGTACTTCCAGAGAAAAGTGTGTGCCTTAGACGGTACAAAATGTCTCTGAGAAATTTCAGCTCATCTGAAAAAACCAAACTTAAGATAAAGGGTAGTTAGCCCAAAGCTGTCAGAATATTTGTGATTTGGCTCAGCTTCTAAGAAGAAAGATAAGGTTGACAGCTCAGCTGATAGGATCACTTCACACAGGCATCAGGCAAAGGACAAGGCCTTATGATGTGGGTAAAGAACTGGAAAAGATGCCAGGAGGAAGGAAGCTTGAGACAAACTTTTCACAGTCAAAATGGCTGAAAAAAGCAAGCACTGAGACCAAAAAATATATATATGTGGAGAAAATGGAGAAATGAGAAAACTGTTCCAAATTTTCCACCCATCTGCTCGACGGGATTCCTGCCTGGACAGAGCTTTATGGGACAGGGAGAAAAGTGTCCCTCTCTTCCCTTTCTCCACACCATGCATAATTTTGTAATGTTTTCCTTACTTATTTTCTGAGCTAAGTAACCCCAGCTCTTGTAGAGAAGTTGCTCTACCCCTTTGATCATTAGTGGGCCTTTTCTGCATTTTTTCCAACTCTGCCATATTATTTTTTAGCTGCAGAATTGTACATGGCATTCAAAGTATGGTCACACCATTGATTCATATAGACAATATGATCTTGCAGTTTTATTTTTGATTCCTTCTTCACAGTAGCCACATTGGCATGACATCATCGCAACTTCAACTCTTAGTCAGTTCCCACAATCTCATCAGCTTATACCTGAGTCGGCATCCACTTTTTGCTCCACGCTGCATTTCTTCCCATTTGCTAACATTGCACTGCACTGGCCATTTTGATGCCCAATATCCCAGTTTGGAGAGTTCCTTTTGAAGTTTCTTACAATCTCTTTTCAACCCCCTTAAATAATCTGGTATTATCAACAAACTTGGCCATTTCACTGCTCACTCCTAATTTCAGATCATTTATGAATAAGGAGGACAGAATTCATCCCAATACAAATATCTGTGAGACCCTGCTGTTTACTCCATATCCCTTCATCAAGAGAAATTACTATTGATTGTTTTGTGTTTTGAACTTCCACAACTCCTCTTTCTAGGATGGAATGGAAAATGCCGGAACAAGGAATTACTGTGCTTGTTATACTTAGCAGTAGTATTAAGTGCAATACGGTGTAGTGGTAGGCAATTCAGGTTTATAAATGATGTGGGAAATGTAGGATCAAGTATGTAACAAACAGGGATGGACACTCTCTGTTCTAAGCCAGTCTGGCATGTGTTTAATCATGAATTCATGTTATCCTGTTTTTATATCAATCTGTAATTTAAAAAAAAAATACGTATGAAAACTCTCATTTAGTTTGGCTCAGGATTTCCCTACTATACACATTTATGTATGCAACTTTGCTCAATATACACCTTTTTGTATGTAATTTTTGAGCCAAGAACTGTACCACAAAATAAGTGTGCCATGCAAAACCATTTGCTAATCAATATACTTCTTTAGGAATTAGGTTAGTTTGCTTAAAAATGCAACACCAATGAAATTGTTCTTCATTCCTAGTAACAGAGATATAAAAGTAGCACATACAGAAAAAATGCAGGGAGCAGGTTAAACCTAGAAAAAAATTAAAACCTTTTATGTGATTTCTCAGAATGTTGAATGTCTGAAACAATGCTGACATAATTATTTTTCATATGTCAGTTCTAGACCTATGACAACACCAGTGGGGGGAAGGCAAATACCATCCTCAGTGCTAAAGTAACCTGGTTGTGCTTGCAGTCTTGCCTTGCTGAACTAGTTCACAGAATCATCTCAGCCCAGGATACCTTACTTAAGCTATGGTAGGCTTCAGCATTCGCTGGTGCCCTTTTTGAATTACTCAAGTTATGATGGGCTCACCATGACCGCTCATGTCATCGATCACAGCAGGGGGTTGGACTAGATGGCCTTCATGGCCCCTTCCAACTCTACTATGTTTTTACGCTCTGAAGTGGGTGAAAATGGATTATCTGTATGGTTAATAAATAACCACACTATCCTATTAGCATGGTGTGTGGCAAGAAGGATTTCCTTTGTAGTAGGGATGTATTTTTCATTTTGAAAATGGACTCTCATTTTGGATGCAGCCTAATTAAAATCATGATAGGTTTTATTCAAAAAGGAAAGTGGTGTTTTTAAATAATTGCTTTGGGGGAATGCCAGGTTGATATTGCACCTTGTACCCCTCCTCCAAAAACAAACGAACAAAAAACAAACCACTTAATCACATCAGCCTGCATTTTGAAAAGAGTGAAATGCAATGTATTCATCATCATTTCATAAAAACAGAGTCTTATTTAGGACAAAATAACCATGTCCGGCCAGATACTTAGGGCAGGAAATCATATGCAGGTGGATGGATATGTTCTTGTGCAGTTCAAAAACACATGGGACATACACAACAATGATTAACTACAACTGGGGAGAGACGTGTAAAACCAATGAGAAACAGCCGGCCAATGGAATGGCTCATGTGAGTGCTTTAGCCCTGGTCCTATGGAAAAGGGCTGATGAATCCGCTTCTTGAAGTTCTGGCTGCCTCATAAGACTCAAGAAAACAATAGGATGTGTGCCTATCTTGTCACACTTGCTTCATAGGGTGCTGGTAGCTAGATCAACGAGGAATTCTGACTGCAGCAGCGGAGGCTGGAGACACAGAAGAAGAACTAAATGGTTTGAACATACTTCTTTCCCTTTCTCACATTTAGAGCAGGGATAGGGTAGGGGTAGCCATCCAAATGTTTTGGGCTGCTAATCCCATTATCCCTCATCATTGGCTATGCTGGCTATGTTGAATGCCAGCTGTAGCCCACCAACATAGGGAGGGCCCAAGGTCCCTACTCTGCTTTAGGGGAAAGGCAGACAGATGACAGAAAAACCGATTAGGAGACAAGAACCAGTCAGGGTTTGTTATGTCAATTACCAAAGGTGCATCAACAGTCTTATATGGATGGGTTATACATGCTTGCAACAGTGATGCATGCTTTGGCCCTAGCTCTAATGGTTCATTTATTGGTTTGCCATCTAAATATACAGCATCATAAGGAGACAGGGTGATGGGCTACTAACATATCATCATCAGAGCAATGTAGGACGGCAGTGATTGCATAAGAGATTGGTGGGACAAGTGCTTTCAACTCTGTCTCCACTCGAAGTAGTTCCCCTGCCCCAACAAGGCCCAGTTCAAAATGTACAACATTGGCTTTAAGGTTTTGTAGCCAGAGTTTGGCTATAATGCGTAGTAAGTCCTTGAGAAGCCGAAACAATTGTTCATTAATTGTTGTCAGGCGAAAGCATCTATATTTTCCTTCATACTGCCTTTCACTATTACTTATGATGCATCAATTTCCACACAGGGTTCAAATATTCTTCACAGGGTTAAATACACCCTCCACTTACTTGCCAATGACTATACATTTGGTTATGAAAAATGATAGCAAGAATAGGCTATTAAAAAGAACCCTGGCAGCCCCTTCTGTAACCATGGCTACATGTTTACCTCTTGTAATGGACACAAAAATCACGGCAGCCAAATCCGTGTCTGATCTCATACTAACATTTATCCATGAAATGTTTTATGCATGTACATGATTGTAGAAAATGAACTGGCCTCTGTGTACCCACCCAAATTGAACAGGGCTCTCTCATTTTCTTGATTACCTCTGTTAGTAATTTGCCTTAAAAAAAAAAAAATTGGTCCAGGTTCTGACAACATGGTCTGTATTTTGCCAAGAATACTTTGAAGAATATAAACATAAACTTGGCCCAGTGGGTTCTCCAACCCTAAATGTGGAGGTGCAAGATGCTCAGTCATGGAAGGGCTGATGTCTGTTGGAACAGACCTCAGAGGATCTCGGAAACCTGAAGATTTTTCCAAGAAATGCTCTCAAAGTATAAAGTTCTGCCAGACAGGACTGTTTCAGCATATTTAAAAGATCCAGGGTATAGTCCCATAATGAAAATTTGTACGAGTAGTCTGTGCAGTGACCCCCTGCTTCAACTCATTCCCAGTTTTTTATTTCAAAAAAAATTCATCTTGAATGAAAGTGATCAGGATTAGTTTCTTCAGCTAAGAGGTCATACTGACAAATTGCAAAATGATAGTAAAAGGTTTGCTTGTTTTATATTTTCTTTTCTTTTTTATGGTTTGCATATTCCAGGGACTGTTTTGAAGGTCTCCTAAAGAGGACTTCCTCGTGGATCATTGTCAGAGTGCAGAAATAATGCAATATAAGAAGCCAGAACATTTTCAGAAGGACAGGAACAATAAGTTCATGTGGATGAAAAGTTCTCCAATTGCAGGTGGAGAAAATGCTTCCCCTATGTTCACCCTTGGAGTGGGGAAGATATAATTTTATGAAAATGGCAAAGGCATCCCTAGTCAAGAAACCTGCCAAGTTTCAGAAGGATAGGAGCTGTGGCTAGAGTTTAAGGGTGAAGCACTGTGGCTTGGGAAGAATGTCCATCTCAAGGTGTTGTTTGTCTCCCTGAAAGCACATTGGTTGAATCTCATGGTAGACTGATTCATAAGAAGGTGGATCTTTAAGTTACAAAGCCATATTGTGCTTAGAGACAGTATCCCAAAATATGTGATTTGGAGACATGAAGCCTGCCCAATTCGTCTTTAAACTCTATTAATAGTCCATGTGCATCGTTAAAATTATGTGTGCATGTATGATCCATATATCACACATGCAAAATTAGAATTACTGGAATTTATTTACATTTCTCCAGTTAATACTGAAATATGTGCTGCTTTGTTTATCTTATTCATTTTCATTGTAAGCCATCCTGAGATGCTAGTGGTGGACGGGTTAAAGAGCTTTTAATAAATAAATAAAAATAAATAAGACTACATCTGAGCATATGCAGAATGTTTCTCTCTCTCCACTGAACACTTACACCCTCTCTATTCCCATACTGTTCCTCTCTACACAACAGTCCCTCCTCATTCTTCCACCATCCAGCAATCCTTCATAAAAACATGTTTTGCACAACTTTCCTCATCCTTTTTGTGGTGTGCAAGTTTTCATTGTTTCCTCCTCCCTATGTCTTTAATTACTGCCAAGACTTGTCCAGGATTCTGTCAAAAAGTTTGCATTCAGAACTATGCTTAAGGTATTGAGCAAGTCCATCTCCCTCACCCTGGACGCTAAAGCCCATGCAAAAAGGAGGACAAATAACAAAACAGATACTGGCTTGGACTCAAGGGTGGACTAGTATTGAATGGACAGTATAGTTCTGCTAGGTGTTTCTTTCTGAGTAAACATGCCACAAAGGCTACATCGTGCTGGACTCCTATGGACCCTTTCCTGCAGTGAAGATAATAGGACTTACTTCTGGATAGACATACATAGGATTGGGTAATTTAGCACTCCAACACGTTTAACTCCTATTTGATAAAGCTTTCTGTTCACAGAAAGGCAGAAACTGCCCCATCCATGAGCCAGCTTCCTGGTTCGTCTAGCTCAGCATTGCTGACACTGACTGAGGGTGGCTCACTAGGGTCTAAGGCAGGAGGTTTTCCTAGTGCTCCCTGGAGATCACAAGGACTGAACCAGCCACTTGGCCATTAACCTGTGGCTCTTCTTATTGCTGGATAGCAACAACTGGCAAATAAAGCCGTTCCACATTCATGCCTCTGCACTCAGGTCAACTGAGGAGAAGAAAGATTAAACCAAAAAAATCCCTTTGCCTCTTTGTATAAAATCAAACACAGCTCAGAGCACCTCTGGCCCACCACATTCTGTCCCATTGAGAATTTATCAAGATGGACTCTAAATGCAATAAAGAAAAAGGAAGACCATGACAGAGGCAGGAAGAAGAGAAAAGGGAAAATGGTGATTGGAAAATGAAAGGAATCCCCAAGCCAAGTGCCTCCTTTCAGAAGAGTAGCACTTCAAGTGAATTTAGGAGGACATGAGGGTGTTTGAGGGTGGAACAAACTTAAATGAACTTTATGTAGTGGAGTGGCTCAAGACTTTTCCTTGCTTTGTTAAAAATCTGTAAAACCTATTTAAATGCCCCAGCACTTCCTAGATAATGATATCACCCAGCCCTAATCCTCCTTCTGGTGTAATCTGCTGCCTACAGCTGCCTGGCAGAAATTAAAGTGGTGAGAAACAGAAGTTTGTGGAGGCTGATAAAATATTTTGCTCTGCTGAAGCTACTTAATCTGCGGAAATCAAAGGTTTCAGTTTGGGGAAGCAAGATCAGATGCTGCATGATATATCAGTATTTCACAGGGAACTCTTCCCCCACCTCAAAGTTTCATTACAAGCAAGTTTTCCAAAGGTGAGTAAGACTAGAAAAGGGGGCAAGGGGAGAGGGAGAGGGAGAGCAGCAGCAAACATGAGAACAATGAACAGGTTGTGCAAGGAAATGTGGCAACCAGCTCTGTGAATGCCAGGTGACTTCATATTACAGTCCCTACTGGTCTGCTAAGGGAGTGAACCATGGAGTTTCCACTAATTACAAGGCAACTGAGCTGAGAGGAAAGATACAGTCTTGAATTAAGACAGATGATAGCATTGGGGCAGCTTTAAGAATGTGCAGTATTACTCCTAACAACACACCTCCCAGGTATGCCCTTCCTAAGAATGCACCTGCTACCAGAGCTGTTCCAAAAGCAAGAGGTGGCTGAGAAAAGGATGAGTCTCTTGCATTCTACTTTGTTTTTAGCTGTTTGGTGAAGAGACATATAGCTGCTTCTGCAGTAAAGTTAGAAATTGTGTGTCATTCTGTTTAATTATGTCAACACTGCCATGATCTCCATATGGTCTCCAATATGCAGTACACATGGTGTCCGGGGTGATGTCCTTATGTACCAATGTGCCTGTAGGCATTTCTTTTGCATCCTGTCAGGTTCTCTCGATCCTGATTTCTATGTTGTTTGTTACTATTATAGATAGGCGGAAGTTGAGACGCTACTGCATTTCATTGTTTTTGTTCCTTTGTAATTGTGTATTGCCATGTTGTGTTTCTACTGTTTTATGTTGTCTATGGTTTTTAATATGATGTAAACTGCCCAGGGAGCCTATGCCTAGTGGGGCGGCACATAAAACAAACAAACAAACAAACAAATATTAAGTGCTGCCCTCTAGCACCAACTCTGTTTGGGTTGCAAAATATGAAAACATATTTATTTATTTAGCTAGCTAGCTCAGGCTCTGCCTTGTGCTCATGTTTTGGAAAAAGTTACTTTTCATTTGATCTCACCAGTATGCCTTTTGTGGAATGAGTGTTTCCTTACTGGCCATGCTGACCGTGACACCCATTTCAAAACCAGGCAAATTCTGTCCTTGGGAGACATTCTATAAGCATCCACCTATCAAATGTGCTCCCTCATCCAAAATGGCTGGACCCCTGAGCTGTCCCACAAGGCAGTTTCAAGAAGCTACAACGAGATGATGTAAAGAGTTTTAGAGATTACAAAAATTATGTATGCCCAAATTCCCATTTGCAGTACAATATCTGAAACAAAACACAAGTAGCATACAAATGTTAACACCTCTGTTGGACTAGCATCCATTTAGACAATACAAAAAGCATGAAAAATGCAATATTAAGATTGCAATCCTCTACATGGATATAAGCCCCACTGAACCAAATAGACCTGCTTCTGGGTAGACTTGTTCAGATTCCACTGTAAGGATCTTTTGTTATAATAACCAAATTAATCTCAGAGTTCTCTGACCTTTTTAGGCTTTCACTGAAGACTAATCTACATCATTTGTTTACTTCCATTGCAAGGTGGTTACCTCATGACAAAGACATTGAATATATGGTGTCACTAGGTAATTCAGGAAACCTCTTAGGAAGATCGGTCTGCACTGTCCTCAGAGATTTTCTACACAACAGCAGCCTTTTTATATTCTTGATGTGGGGATCTTGCAGAGCCCATTCGATACCTTCTTCTCAAAGTGATTGGTCCCAGTTTAGGTCCTACTTTCGAGAGGCCCACAAAACCAGAAAAAACTTGTCAACATTTGTTAGGCAGCTGCAAACAGATTTCCACATTTCTTCCAGAAACAGCAAGTCCAGTAAACAGTGAATTTACATGGTAAAGGCAGATATACACCTCGCACCAAAATGAAACCTTGTGCTTTTCAGAAGTGAAAAGAAAACAAACTAACTAAAGGGCAACACCTAAAAGGAGCCAAGTGACAATTGAAACATGTTTATCAACCATAGAATGACCCATGGGGCAGGCTGAGTGTCTGCTGGCAAAGAAGCAGTGCTGAATTTACAGGTGAGTTGAGCAGGCTGCAGCCCAGGGCCTCATAATCTAGGAGGGTGTTGGACTCCTGCCAAGAAAAATCAGGGGTGCACCAGGCAAAATATTATTTTCTAGACTAAATAGGATAAAAAATGATCTACAGACAACAATGTCCCAAGATCAGTTGTCAGATCTAAGCATTCTCTGCATAAAAATGATAAACTGCAACTAATTTTAATGATATAATTAATAAGTGTGCATCCAAAAAGCTTGAAAGAAGCTTTTTGCCTTGTATTTAGTGTAATGTTATAACATAGCTATGACTCCCCTATGAGTGTTCTGTGTTCCTCTCTTAATTCCATACCTTTGCAGACTTATTAAAGGTTATAAATTTATAGCAATCTTTTTATCAATGCTAACATTTCAGGAATGTTCTACTTGCATTGAGCAGATAAAGAAGAAAATGAGGTTTCATTTCTCATGATCAGCTTCTATTAAGTTTGGGCCTCCCAAGGTCTCCTAGCCCAGGGCCTCCAGTTGCTTTAATCTGGGACTGCAAAGAAGGCATGGTAGGGGGCTAGGAAAATGGAATGCCCCTCCTTTGTCATTACCGTTCATGCTATGAGAAGGGAAGACACAACTGGCTGGAACTATGCAAAAGAGTATCCTGCCAGGTGCTGACATTCTTCTTAGGGGTAAGGACACACTGCAACATTTTGTTTTAGGGCACACTTGCATTCCATTCGTGATGTGACAAATAAGCTCTGACAGTTGGGAATCTGCAGTCTGCCAAAACTCAGGAATTTTGCACTGATGTCATACTGAGCGACAGAGAAAATGCCGCTAGCCAGTGGACATTCTCCTCTGATCTATTTGCTTAACTAATTTTCCCTAGTAGTGTGGGGCGCAACATGTAAAGCTCTGCAGATTACACGCCCTTTATATATTCTCTAAAATAAGATTAAATTTGGTACCCAGAAATACTTCTCTTGCTTTAGTACGTACAGTCTGTGGAACCCAGGAACCTGCCTTATACTGTTGAGACTAATGGTCCATCACGGCCAGTATTGTTGACACAGGCTGGCTGTGGCTCTCCGGTATTTCAGGCAGTTTTTTCTGGGCTACCTGAAGATACTTAGGATTAAACCAGGGACCTTATGCATAGAAAGGATGTGATCTCACACTGAACTATGGCCTTCCCTGCCAACAGCAATGAGAGCCAGTTGGCCAGCTGGAATCAATCCCTTCCTAAATATCAAGGGTGGTGCATGGTGCTCCATGGTGAGGAACGTATTTTGGGGATGGATATGGACACATATAATGCTCAGAATAAGGTTTCAATGGACAATGAGCACCACTGATGCAGGAGTCATCAGCCTCCCCTTAATTTCAATCCCCTACATTGATATGTATGAACAATCCAGCCCATGGAGAACTTCTCCACTTGTTTATTTGTCAGTCTGGATTTAATAGCAAAAGGAAATGGTATGTGAATGGATCGACAGACTGTAGGCAGAAAGATTACCCCCTCATCCCAAAATAATTACATAATATTCACAGAATCAAAAGATACTAATATATGACAAGATGTGTTTACATTGGTTTATTTTTATATTTTCAGTGTTGTTAAAGTTTTTGTCTTTATATGCAACACCAAATTGGTTCTAATCTTTATGACACCAGCAGTAATAAGTTATTCAGTTTTTTTGTTGTTTTTTATAGAAACACATTAATAAGAATAGATAGATGATAGACACACAGACAGACAGAGGAAAGCTTACCCTTACACACACACACACTTAAATGCTATATTCAAGTTACATTCAAAATTAAAAGTAAAACCGTTGGCTTGAAGGCCTTTGGGTTTTATTCATTTTCAAGGCAAAAATAAACAAAATACCCAACCATGGAAGGCTTTAGCTGGCTTAGTAACATTATAACTATCACAGTGAATACATGTATTTTTAATAGTACCACAACAGTGTTTTAATAGTACCACAATAGTGAAAGTCTATAAAGTTACTTTATACTGCATTCTGGAAATGGAAAGAGCAGAAATATCTCATACTACACTGTATAAAACTGAAATTTATTTGTAGTTCCTTAGTGATACAGATGCTATGAATATGCACAATATCGTATGATACAATATATCACTATCATTAAGTCTAAAGAAAAGCCTGCAAAGAAGGTTGCTTTTGGGCTAATTAATCACCTTGAAAAATCTTTTTCAGTCTGCAACCATGTGGAAAACTGAATAATTAATATACAGGACTATAAATTACCTGATGAACACGAATGATTTCTTTTTTAAGATGGTATGACTTAATCATAAGCATTTACAGCACACCTAGTGCTACCCCCTCCTCCCGCAAGCACTGGGGTACATTTTCCCCCTCCCCTTTCAAATGTTGCAATTTATACAAAAAGCTTGTTCCCGCCCCTACAAAAAAGAAAGACATTAATGTTGTTCATTTGACTGAAGCATTTTTAATTTCAAACCCATGTCATCAAGCCCTCGTTTTTAAAAATTCTTACATACTTTTTAAAGTACCCTGAGAAACGCCACTGTTGTCCTAGATATTAATTTTCTTCACTTGTCTTCAAACCATATAAGATTGTTATCATTAAATGGTGTGGTAATATTATTTTCTTAAATCATAATTATACTATAAGCTTCATATATATTCCACAGTGATCTCTATTATGACAATCCACTTTCTTCATCATCTATCTATCAACAATATAAACATGGATTTGTAGACTTCAGTAAACAAACACAACATTGTTTTCCTAATGGTGTAATCCTACAGGAACAAAGAAAGGCTCAATCAAAATGAATTGGTTCAAAAACGTTCATTTCTTTTGCTTTTACACTGCAATCCTATAGAAATGTATTTGAAATAAGTCCCATTAAGTTCCATGGAGCTTTCTTCTAGGTAAATTGGTAACAGGACATCAGTGCAACTGGATAGTCATATACACATCTATGCAGAAGTAAACCATTGATTTCAATGGGAGTCTGAGAATATATAATTGCTGCCTAAATATATACAATTTTAACCCTACAGGTGTTAAAATGGTTAATATTTTATGATATTTCACAATAGAATAGAGATAAATTTGCAATGTAAAAACTATTAACTGCAAATTAAAGTAGAGCAACGAAAAAAAGACCATCCTCTGAAATTTCCACTGTACTAAAACATCCTTTTACCACAAGATCAATATTGCCAAAAATTCTTTTGAAGACCTATTTACAAGTAAAACTTAATGAAATTAGCAATGTGAACAAAAATTAGTTAACTCTTATTCAGAATGGCAGAGATTAAGTATTTTCATGCTCATCAAACTAATAATAATAGTTCAGTTAGAAAGAAAAGCAAAATCTTATTAGGCATTCACTAAAGCGTCCTTAACAAAGGGGCTTGTGGCCCTTTCACACACAAAAAAACAACAACCCTTAACCCTTGACCTTTTCTCAGTTAACAGAATAAGGACACTGAAAATGTTACGTATCATATGAATGTTCGTTTTGTACGAAAGCTTTTCTTTTCCATCTACTCGTGGGTAAGAGAGAAGTGCTCTATTCAGAAACAGCACAAGCCTCCTTCTAGCGGTCATGTGACTTTTTTTGCTAAGAGCCATGTGCTCACGTATCATTTTACTCTGAAATATCTATGCGGATTCAGCTCAACCTGCCTTCGCTTATAATGCATGACATAGGCTGTGTGGGAGCATGAGAACCATCTCTCTTAAAAGCAAGGTTCTCATAGTTGGCCTGTAACCATGGAAGCAGATGTCCTTTTTTTGTGGTGTTGTGTTTTGTTTTTGCTTACCCCTGCTTACCTCTTTGCAGCCACGAGCTGCTCCCTATTGTTAAAAGGGGTACGCCTTGATTTTTCTTCATCGTGACCGAACTTGTCTCTTCTTCAAAGGGCATGATGCGGCAGGTCATCGGTCTAGACTGTTTGCACGGTCCAGAGAACAGCCTTGATGTAACCCTTGCTCCGTCTGTGCCACACCACCAGCCGTGCAACTGCAGACTGTGGGGGGACATTGAAGATCTGTATTTGAAAAGAAGTCCGTCTGATTTTGCCATTGTGCCTTTTCACTCATCGATCGAATGAATATCGAACCTTCTGTCGTTGCATGTGTGAAATAGATAGCTTAGCAAGCACTTTTGAGCCCAAACCTGTGCAAAGGGCCAAACTGTTTTCCTTTACTCCCAAGTAGTGTGTTCTTCATTAGTAATCTGTTTCTTGTTTATCTTATGCAGTTATATATTAATGTTAAGCAATTTTGTGCAGCCATGTTCACAGCTGCCAGACTGCACAGCCCTCTCCTTTCTCTTCTGAGTGTTTGAAGTTATTTTTCATACAGTCATTTTTAAGGTTCACTTCTCAGCAAAACACTTGTATTTTGACAACTTAATGTTGGAAAAGTTGAGTTATCACAAGCCATCAAAAATGTTCTAAAATCACCCTGCTAGAGTTTTGATTATTACAATAAGGAATAAAGCTCATTCAATATATCTTTAAAAACGTGTCTCGTAGAGTGACAAAGTAACTGCTTATGAGAGAAAACATTTTCTTTTTTAAAGGGAGGAAAATAAACAGGCTCCCACAGATAGGTAAAAAAGAAAACTTCTTAGTAGGGTTGCTATCCAGAGAAATGTTAGTCTGAAAATAGACAAATGTTTCTTTAGCCAAATGCCTACCAAGCATGCATTTTATTTGAAGGGATGGCTTTAGTGAGATAAAAACAATGAAAAATATGTGGATGTGTTTCTAATCCAATCCATGTATTTGAATTTTAAAAAAATGAAATCCCCAAAGCACATGAAATGACGTATTCTGAAATCTGTTCATAATCATGTTTTGCTCATCCTCAAATACTATGACCAAATCTCTGTGACCACTGGCTCTGAAAAGAAAAAAAAAGTTAACCCACTGACAACTCAAGATCTGCCCATTGTAAACTATGCTTGCCTCTACTCTCATCTAATAAAATTCGGATTCAAAAAGGGCTTATATTATCTTCGGGATGTTGCTTAGCAAGCAGTGTCTTTATATAGCAACAGTATCTATATATGTTTTGAGATATCAGTCTCTCTGGACTTGAAGACATACCTATTTTCTCTAATTGCCAAAGGCAAAGGGGAGGTGCACTACAGAATAAAGAAGGTTATTGTGACAGATGAAACATAATTCGCAATGAATACTCTTTTCATCCAGACTTAAGTAGAAGAGGATTACTTCAAGCAGAATTTTAGAAGAGAGCATATACTCTGATTAATATAAGGACAGGCCTCAAACTGGAAAAGTGCTGTAAATCTAATAGGATTTTCTCTCTCGTAAGATTTTGGATGGCTCTATGCTAGAAGAAAAATTAACCTGAAGAAAGTCCGAAGATAAATAGCAATGCAAAACTCTGTAAGCTGGACATCTCTGGAATGGATAAAGATGAATATTTGTATTATATTTTTTCTTCATTTGACAGAACCTTAATGATCCGAGATCATACTATTTCTTCAGTAAATTTGTTCTATGAAAGTAGGTATCTAATTTTCATATGATTATTAAAGTCATCCTGTTTTGTAGAAGTTCGTTTGATAATTTTTCTACTAGACTTTTCTTCATCAGATATTGGAGAGGTTAAAGTTAGAAAAGTACTTTTCAGGATATTGTTTTGCCAGATCCCAACATACTGTTTACATAAAATTACATGTTTATTTTACTTGCATAACTCAATTCTTTGGAATTAATTGGAAGTTGTAATTATTCATTATGTTTTCTTTCATTGATATCACCCTCTCTTTTAAGATTTTAACCAAACTACTTAATATGATCATACTTGTTTAATATGCAAAAATTCAAAAAACCTTTCATTTTCTTTACTATAAATGTGTTCAGATTAACAAATGTGTGCCATTCATTAACAAATGTAAGCTATTGTACAGGCTAATGCAAGACATGAGCAAGTATATAGTGAAATATCTTAAATGCTTTTGAGAAAGAAAGAAAAAAACACAGATGATGTTTTCATTGTTATATGCGTTCAGCTGTATAATATGCATCATAAACAACATTTCAGTATTTTGTTTCTTAATCAAAATATGAGCAAAATATTCAGGGTACCCTCCTATAACTATGTACATGCAAGTAAATCCCAGTGAATTCAATGTAATTTACTTCTGAGAAGACATACAGGATCAGGATTTAAGTCTACTTCTGTCTTTAGCTGGTTCTTGTTTTATGCCACAACAAATAGTTTATCGTATTAATGGCATACTGCACATTTCAGCAAGTGTTTTTCATGTATAAAATTACTGAGCATTAAATAAACATGTGAAAATATATTACCGAGAAGGTTGAAGAAAACTCCTGTCTAGTGAGTAATATCCTGTAATTTTATTGCATACAAAAATGCCATTTTATAATCTGTCACTTCAAAAAAGTCTGTAGAGCAGATACACAATAATACTCAAGCACTACTTTTAAGTATTCATTTAATCACACTGTGCCTCCCTTTAAAAAAAAATAAGCAGGATAGAAGTAAACTTTCCTGCAGCCCTTGCTCACAGAACACTTATCAAGGAAAAGATAAAAGTGTAATGCCAGCTCATAGTTTCTCATTATGAAAGCAGAATAATACATATCACTCAAAGAAAAAGACAAATAAAACCACCATACCCTCCTTTAAATGAAATGCCCTTCTCTGTGTATTTGGTATGTCTAATGGAAAAAAAGTGCAGGGATTCAAATACTCCTCATTTCTTTTACATTTTTATTCATTCTGTGCTGCATTCAATCCTAATAATAATATTGTCTTCACACGTTTAGATGACTTCAAGATTTAAAATATACGTGACCCATTTAACTCTTACAAGAAAACCTCTACAGAAGGCTGTGTGTGACTGTTAGACAAATCATATTTGTACCGAGGCATGTTTAATGAAAGAAAACATTAAAAAATATGCAGTGCAAAAAGTAAGGCATATTTAATCATTTCATTTCAAATATATGATTGCAAATACAGTGTTGTACAAACCTTATACATTAATATTGAAAGTAAAATTGTGCCAATCTATCTTAGTGAGTTTCTGAAATTATTAATTTAAAAAGTCTAGAGAAGTGAAGATAATTGTCTACTGAAATGTTATTATAAAATACGTCCATGGTATTAAGAAACTAAGTTTTGCTCTTTATTGTAAGTGCTAGCATTTCCCTTTGAAACTGATTTCTTTTTTATTATTTCCTTTGACCCACACTTGTCAAATTGTTATTACACATTGTACATAGCTGTAGAAACATATTTAATTAAAAATATTTCGTTTTGACTGGACTAGGAGCAGCACTCTATTTTTTTAAAAAGACTTTGATTTTATAAGACAAGCTGGAGAGGAGTCAAATCTGCCACATGCTGTGTGAAAAAATGCCACCCTGGTGTGAACAAAGGGTTTAGAATGGAGTCAAGAAGCGTGCAAGCTCAATGTCTAAGCTTTTCCTGTGAATTGTTCTGCCACAACCTGCAGGATATCAAGTGGGCTGGGAAGAATA
Source organism: Varanus komodoensis (assembly GCF_004798865.1). Taxonomy (NCBI): domain Eukaryota; kingdom Metazoa; phylum Chordata; class Lepidosauria; order Squamata; family Varanidae; genus Varanus; species Varanus komodoensis. The sequence continues at coordinate 20,802,906 of NW_025335941.1, forward strand.
GGCAGCTCTTGGAAGCTACAACAGAGAAACACTGGAAATCCAAAGTGTGAGAGAGCCTCTTTTGTTTTGTGCTTCATTACTGCAAACTGTTTTCCCCAAAACAGAAACTAAATTCAAGACAAAAATAAAAGTCCAGGACTGGCTGAAGAACCTGCGGTATGTGCATTATTATCTTCCTTCTGTCTGGAACAAGGTGATGGAATTTACAAATCAGATAATTCATGACATGGGCCTCATCTCTTCTTGAAAAATATAAGAATAACTTGTACAGCCCATTAAAGGGGAGAAAAAAGGTTCAATGACCCTTTCCTGATCTAACTAGTAGGAGACTGAGAAAAATATTCAGTCTCCTGTGTGTATGTGTGTGTGTATATATATACTTTCATTATGCTGTTGTTTCACTGACAATACAATGCAACATTTTAACTATTTAACTGAAATTATTCACTTTTTTGATTACTTGGCAACAAAGTTTGCATATGATATTCAGAAAATAATGTCATCATTATTTTTATACAATAATATACTTTTGAATACTACAGATTCACCTTCACCTTAAGTGATATCCTAGTTCAATTACAGTAATTCACATATGTATCAAGTGATGTGGAATAAGATTATCTGTAAAACAACTTGATTTAGAAAGAATTTCAAATATTCTAATCAAAATTAAGTTAAACATGTTTAGGGATTTTAAAGCACAATTGTTAGCATCATTCCCTCTCTCAAAAACAACAAATTTCAATACCTAAGTATGTTATATTTTCATTCTACATGAAGCTTTATATAGAGGCTTTCTTTCCAGCTCTGAATAAAGATCAATCTGTTACTTTCATTACATCTACACAATCAATTCTATTTAAAATATAGTGCAACAGCCAAGTCCAAGGACAATATGGATCTCTTTAAAGCCTTCTTGCTATTTTTGGATCTACTTTGCCATGCATTAGAGCAGTATATCTAATTAGAGCCCAGCTCATGCAACAATCAATGGTGTCCAGATCTGGTAGCATATTCACTAGTGAAATTATTTGGAAACTTATTTGTAAGATCTTTTAAGCAACGCTACATCGTATTATGACACATTAGGGAGAACCTGTCCTATGTAAATTCTCAGATGATCCAAAAGTATTTCATGCTGGTTTATTATTTTAGGCATATACAGGTATGAGTTCACATAAAATATGATTTTTCCAGTAGAAATGGAAAGCAGTTGAGCATTAGAAAACACTGTGATTAATCCAGCCAGTGAGTACTACCAAGTGGAATGCTTGAGGTTGTCTGTGTCTGCACTGGGTTTTGTGTTACACAGCACTGCTCTACTCCAAAACAGGTGCATTCTGTTGTGGGACAGCTCATGCTGAAACAGCACCAACGGGGAGCAGGGTCGGACACACAATGCGTAAATGACAGATCTGGAAAGAAGATTTCAGGGTAGCTGTCATGTTTTAGTTATTCTGCTACAGCCATGGACTTATATTCTGTTTCTTTACAAAACTTAGGATGCAAAGCTATGCAAGTTGAGACCAAAAGAAAAAAAGAAAAGAAAAATGCCTCAACTGTTAGCGTGTCCCAGCTGTCTAAACTTGCATGGGATTCTACCTTACTTTTTCTTTTGCCCATTAACAACTGTGTAGCTCTGAGTTCCACTGACTTCTCCTGCTGTTTAATAACTCAACAACACTGGGAACAATGTGTTACACTTTTAGTACAGTTTTGGTTTATCATCTGTTCGTCTACTTTTCTTGCTTCACATTAGAGCCCTGCCTCTCATCTCTCCTAGCCCATCAGAGGTCCTCGCGAACTCTCTTTCAGTCCTTAATCCTTACCTCATTATATTCTGTAGCACACATTATCTTTTTTTCTCCCAATGTACTTGCATTATCATCTCTCAGTTATCCTCACCTGTGTTTTCCAATTCTGTACAATTGCCCTCATTTTTCTTTCTGCCACTATAGCAGTATAATTTCTTTGCCACAGATATCCCACATCCCCAACCTCATCTCTGGCTTCTTTTCCTCTCTTTCTCCATGCTCAGAGTCTTTGTGCAACCCAAGTTATTTCTTCCTTTTTTCTTTCCACCACCAGCATTCCCTCACTATTCATCTTCATTAATCCCACTATTTCTTCTTCCATATCACACAGTTATTCCCTCCTTTCCACTTACCCCTTTCTCTCTCTCAGTCTCTATTCCTTTCCCTCCTTTACCCTCCTCACTTCAACTCCTCATTTTCATGGCAATGCCACATTGAAAAGTATACATGCCCTGCAATTCAGACACTTGGAATCTGAATTCCAAATTCTAGAATAGGAGGCATGACATGGGCCTGGTGGACACAGACTTTATCCCAATCAAGCACCCAATTTTAAAGGGCTCTCACACACAAACGGGTTAGGCAGGGTCTGCAATTATGGAGTACAATCAGTCTTTGATTTAGGCTCTGCATGGAGGAGTTATTTTGCATGTGTGTGCTTTCCTTCCATGTCTATTAATTTCACGCAAGGTTCTAGATGGTATTATGTAATATCCACTTCAGTTTCGCACATTGCTATCACATCCCCATCTTTCTAATTTGAAACCTTGTTCTTTTCACATCTTTTCTGCAGTAGGCTGTCCAGACCTTCATTACCTGAGTGTAGAACCTCCCAGTCTATGTTGTATTGCATGATGCAGTTGTGACATTTTCAACATAGTGGTTCAAGGCCTTCCAAAGAATCCCTAAATGATCTTATTTTACAAATGTATATAAACCCTTATACACAATAATCTTAATATTTCCCTCCTGAGCTTGTGGTCCTTATAAATCCTGATTGCAACTTCTATTAAAGATGGGTGAGGAATTAGTTGGGTTCACATTTTTGACACAATCATGCCACATTTGTACTTTACAAACTTAGACAAAGATCCTTTAGAGTGATGACAATGTCTACTCTTTGCAATGTCTCAAAGCAATTCATAATAAAAAGGAATACAAATGGTGCACACAAAAAGTATACAACATGGAAAAGTGTATTCAAAATGCATATTGTAGTGACAAAGTATAGAAAACCATTCTGCATTTGGGGAAATCAGCTTCAGAAGTCATGTATCTAGAAAAGTATACACAAGATCATAGAGCTGGAAAAGCACATACACAAATGTATAATTTTAGACAAATGAGCACAAAATGCATACAATGTTTTGTGTAGACTTTAAAAAACATTCAAACTGATGTAGAACTAGTATGGAGCAAACAAAACGTACAACAAATGTGAATCTAAGCAGAAGCTGGGTAACAACTATCCCTATTTTTGAGCTGTGTAGATGTTAACTATTAATAAAAAACTGAATTGATCAATTCAAGAATTTTGAAATACAAAACTGCCACTCCTATGATCAACTGTCCCAATCAGAGATAGAAAAATAGTGAGATTAGCAGTTGGTGACTACATAGCCTAGCTTCTTCTGTTTTACAACTTTACAAATGGCCAGAGAGCCATTCTTATTAGAGTAGTGATGTCATGAAAACAAGTGTTTAAGCCATTCCCCCTGCATCGCCTCCCCAGTCCAAACCATTTCTCCACAAAGGGGGGGGGGGGACTACATCCTGTATTGAGCTACTGCAAATTCGGTACATGTGCAAGGTGGTACTGTAGATCAGGTATCTGTATCAACTTGATAACTGTTGCTGTCAACCGACTGCTGTACATTCAGCCATACACAGACAATTAATGATGCTCCTTTTTGCACGACAGGTAAATTTCAGGCTTTTGTTATCTTCTTTTTGTTTTTTACTAGAATTTCTAGAACTACCAAAAAGAGTCTGTTGTACAGGTATACACACAGAATTAAAGAATTCTGAGTTCAGGCAGTTGTTTGGAGTACATCCACTCAGGATTTCTTCAATTTAGCAGTAAAATTTAGAGTGTTGAGATATCATTTTGTTGCTGTCATTGTTACAATGATTGGGAGTCAGAATTCCTTGGTGATCTACAAATCACACAAGATCCACCAATAGATCTAGTTCTGTCTTCTGTTTACCTCTGCCCTGTTGTATGGCTGGAATTATTGAAAATAGATTGAAGTGGAGCTCAGCTGATTCATAAGTAGATCTTGTAAGTAGTGAATTAATCTATACAGACTGGAAAGGCAAAAAGGTAAGTTTTGAAGGATATTTCTTGTCATGTCTAGAGAGACAGATAGATATGACTTACATTCTATACCATGCCTACAGGACTGTGTGTGTGTGTAGTTAGATAGAGATTAAAAATGTGATTGCTTAGACTAGAGTTAAAGTGATGAGTCTCAAGGTTCACAAAACCAGGGAACTGGAAGCTAAGTGTCCCATATTCAGTGATGATGTTGTACAAGGTCACAAACTGCTTGTGTACAGCTTACATTTCATGAACCCACCCTTTCCTTAGAAGTTTCTGTCCCAAATCCTTTATGAACTTTTGCACCTTAGTGTTTTGCTACAGGAATCCTCTGAGTTAACCCAAGCCTGTTTGTTGCTCACATCGGTAGCTGGCAGGCTAGATTAATCAGTGAAAGGGAACGCATTTCTAGCAATAATGCTTCATGTTTCTTAAGGCAATATAGAATCAGGACAACACTGGGCATCGTTGCTGATCAAGCAAAACACTGGCTAGAGAATCTGCTGTCTACAAGAACATGGGGCATTGCATGAGAGGAAGAATTGTGCTCACAGAAGGTTCCTTAACACTGTCTTTCAGAATTTCTTCTGCAAAACCCACAGTGCATACCACTCAGGAAGTTCCCATTGACTCTCTGTGTAGCATTTTCTGGGAGCAGGCAAGAATGTAATGGAAAGATGGGAGCAGGAAAGGCTACTTACATCACTGCAGTTTATCTAGCATAAACACATGAGTGACTAAAGAAGGAAAATGCACAGGAAAACTTATAAATCCCACTACTACTTTGCAGCAATATTACGGGAGCTGCCGGGGACTGCAGGTAGTAGTGTGTGATAATACTTCCTCCTACAGTCTTGGATTAGATCCTAAATTGTGAATGAATGAAAGTCAAAAATATTTAGACAGGATGGACATATTTAAATCAGGAGGACAGGAATTTGTTCAAACTTTACCTCCTGAGGACAAGGGGAGATGCTCATGGTACCCTCCAATATTCTCAAGTCCTTTTTATGGGGTTTACTATTATTGTCTTGGCTTCATATGAATAAAGCTCATGTGAGTTTAATTTCTCCTTTTTATTACAAAATGAAATGGAAAATAAATCTCTAATGCCTTCTACAAATACAGATAGCTAGAATAGCTTACAATGCTTTCCAATAACTCAGGATTTTTAAGTGCATTCCATTGACATGATGATAGGTCATTATGGGAACTCGAGTCTTCTTTTGATTGATCCTCTCAAGGTTTATGGTTCCTTAATATGCAGTCACAATGTACAATAGCATTTTATTTGCATATCTGTTAACTAACATCGAAGTGCTTGATAGAATCAGGTGAATAGGCACATTTCACTCCTAGAGAACTGGGGCCTTTTCACACAACTAGTTTGGCTTAATATATGCACATTTATTCTGCATTTCTCAAAAATGCTCCATATGGAAAATGCTTTGCTGTGGAGCTATGGCAGTTCCCAAGTTCTTAAAGCACAAGATTTTGTTGTCAAGGATTTTAAAAGAATAGCTTGATTGGAATGGCTAGGTAGATTACTGAGAAATTGTTAATCCTCTTTCCTCAAGCAATATGTAATGAGCAACTGAAAATGCTTGAAAAGAAACAACCATTTAACAACAACAACATTAAATATAATCATTTACACAAGCACATTCACAGTACATTTTGGGTAGCTTATGAAACTAATTAGCAAGATGCATGGATGGTGTCCAAAGAGTGTGTGTTCGATTGTAAAGCCCTGTCATGTGGGTCAAAGAGTTATCTGAGTAATGAAGAGGAGTGGGACTGTATTATAGAAGGTCAAAAGTGTACTGAAGGTTTCCACTTATCAAATAATGAGCAAAAAGAAATGGCTAAAGTATACACATAAAAAGTTATATATAGATAGATGCTTAATACATAGATTTAATTAATGTTGAGTAAGGAGTTGACTTTGATGCTTGTTTCTTTTTATCTAGGCTGGAAGCATAGTTTAAGCATAGTTTGCATGCTTTAATTCGATGAACTAAAAAAAAAAGATGCTAAGACAGTTGGTCCCAATTTATGGGACAGCTAAGCAGGAGTACCTGAGCTTTAAACTAACACCAGGAAATTAGGCCTTTCCACACAACTATTTTGCATCACACACACACACACACACATTGTTCTTCATTGCTCCATGCTTCATATGTGTATAAAAGTGAATACATAAACGTATAAAAGTCTTCTGATTTTGAAATGAGAGAAATAAATGTCTTCTGATTTTTGCACTTAGAAATTCAAGTTGGTTGAAAGTCTATTTAAAGCTGTATAATAAACTTGCTACTTAGACAAAAATTCTTTTTTTAATGCTGTAAGGCCTAGAAGTGTATGCAAACAAAAACATTTAGGGGATATTATTTCTTGTTAAATTTTTAGCAATGCTCTCCTATAAAAATATACATGTGTTTATCTGATGCAAAGCCAGTGTGGCATAGTGGTTGGATTTGGCCTTGGGAGAAGGCTTCCAGTCTCCATTCATGCAGAAAACTTGCTGAATGCCTTAATCTCAGCCTAACATACCTCACAGGATGGTTGTGAGGATAAATGGAGATGAGGAGGACATTATATAATCTGCCTTGTGTTCCTTGCAAGAAAGTGGATGGGACATGTTATACTTTTAATATATTTTGATATGATATTATAAAAAGTGTATTTTAATTAAAACAAACAAAAAGACGGTTCAAAGATTTTCCCCTTACTAAATCTTCTTAGTCCAAACTTAGTTTGAAAAGAATTCCTGATGTATCCTTCATTTGAAGTGTATTAATCAGCTATATGCATTCTAAATACTGGAACCATACACTGAAAACACTAAGAAACACCACCTTTCTTGCATTCTTCAAATCAGTAATCAACCACCTGATTGCTTTGGCTCAATCCTCATACCTATATCCTACAGCACTGAAACCTAAGTACTTTGTTTTCTTTTTTTTTAGTAAGTTCTACTACATTTTGATGACTGATTTCCAGTCCAGCTTGTTCTAGACTGCACTCTAGACTAGAATAGGTCATGAGTCAGGCTAGCTGTTCCTTTGATGTGTCTTGTGAACCTAGAACTTTCCACTACACATTGTACTACACACATATCCTGCCAGACAAACCTTGTGGAATTCTACGACAAGGTTTCGAGATAGCTAGATGGAGGGATGCAGTGGATGTGGTATACCTGGATTTCAGCAAGGCCTTTGACAAAGTGCCCCATGATATCCTGGTGGAGAAACTGAGGAGTTTTGGGATACACCAAAGCACTGTCCGGTGGATTAGGGCATGGTTGACTGACTGAAAGCAGAGGGTAACCATTAGTGGGGAATCGTCGGGATGGCAGCCAGTGACAAGTGGGGTCCTGTTTAATCTTTTCCTAAATGACATGGAAAAAGAGGTAAAGAGTCTGCTGATCAAATTCGCAGATGATACTAAAACTGGAGCAGTGGCCTCAACTGATGAGCAGGTACTCCAGATCCAAAAGGATCTGGACAGACTATGGAAGTGGGCAGGAGACAACAGGATGGCGTTCAATGTGGATAAGTTCAAGGGCTTGTACTTGGGGCATAGGAATAGGTGTCATAAGTACAAGTTAGGGGACAAGTGGCTGGAGAGCAGCACTTGCAAAAGGGACCTCAGGGTACTGGTTGACTGCAGGCTAAACATGAGTCAGCAGTGTGATCGGTGGTTAAAAGGGCGAACACCACCCTTGGTTGCATAGCCAGAAGTGTGGCTTCTAGATCAAGAGAGGTATTACTACCACTCTATATGACTCTGGTGCGCCTACAACTGGAGTATTGTGCTCAGTTTTGGGCCCCTCATTACAGAAAGGATATAGCCAGGTTAGAGTCAATGCAGCGTAGGGCCACAAGGTTGGTGGACGGTTTGCAGGGGATGCCGTATGAGGCGAGACTGAGGAAACTGGGTCTCTTCAGCCCGGAGAAGAGGAGACTCAGAGGGGATATGTTGGTGACATACAGGTATGTGAAGGGATGTCACATGGAGATGGGTAGAGATCTGTTCTCCCCTGCAGAGGAAGGTAGGACTTGCTCCAGCGGAGCAAAGCTTAGGCAACCAAAGGTTCCAATAAGATGCCAGGAAGCACTTCCAGACAGTTAGAACCCCGAGGGTGTGGAATGGACTTACACGAGAGGTCGTTGAGGCCCCATCGGTGAGTGTGTTCAAAGATAGGCTGGATGTGCACATGGTGGGCATGTCGTGAGCGGAGCCGGCCGGAGCCAGGGGTCAGACTAGATGGACTGGGAGACCCCTTCTGACTTGCTCAGTTTCTATGTTTCTATGTACATGTTTTCGATACTGTCTTATGCAGTTTCCAAACATTGTCAACTTGGTTAATAAGGAATCTCACACAAATAAATGAATGATTCTGGAATCTCATGGCCTGGAAAAATATTTTCAAAGTCACACTACCAATTATATAATTAATGGTGGTGTTGCTCTGTAATGCAAATGATATGCAGGTTAGTCAACTGTATATGCTTTCAGTTTTGTCAGAGAACATAAATTAGCTTTCTATATGAGGCATTAATTGTGCACCCACAATTGTTTACAAATTCTTATGATTACGTGACTCTCCAATTTCACTTCTGTTTTTAAAACCACCTTCCTATTTTTGCTTTTCGCTTTTAGAACAGAGAAAATGCACCATCATTTGAGAGAGTGAAATAAAATGTATTTTCCTACTTGTATAGCTGCAATATTCTACTATAACAAAGTGCCACCTACAGGTTAAGCAGTGTAAAAGCAAAAAACATGCTTTTTGTACAGCTTGGATTTCAATTCTGTTGAAATCCGCAAGTAAATTCAGCAGATTAACAGGTGCATGTATAGGCTCTGCAGAAGTCCTCTTTCTTTCTGTTAAATATGAGGGTGATTGCATGAAAGCAAATAACCAATAATTTTCCTTAATATAAAGAACCACAAAGATGTTGCTCAACCAGCATCAGAACCACAGAAAAGTTCCATCTTAGGATTAATAGCATCTGAAGGGTGGTTTTCATAAGGATCATGGCATGGGGAGAAATAGTTCATCTCCTTTTCCTGTCTGTCATGGTCTTAATCCAGTTCAGCCATTCCACCTCTGGATACAGAGAATGATGCATGACAAGTGGTTCTGCGCAATTTGCCTTTGCCAATTTCAAAGTCTCCAAATAACATACCATTTAGGCTATTTGTCCCAGCAAATTTATATGCCATGGTTCAAGATAAAACATAGGCGGGGTTGCAAATCTTGGTAGGGTTTCCTATTTATTTGGTAGGATTTCCTGTTTGTTTATTTCTGTCCCACTTGCTTCCTGCAAGAAATCTAAGAAATCTTACTAATCGTCCTCCTCTTGCTCTCGATTTTATCCTCACAACAACCCTGTGAGGAAGGTCAGGCAGAGGGAAAATGACTGGCCAAAAGTCACATACTGAGCTTTGTAGCTGGGTGGAGACTAGAAACTGCAGCTCACAGCTTCCAATCCAATACTCTACAATGCTGCACTATCTTTAATCTGAAGATTAATACTATTCATAGACTGTTATGCAAGTTGAGAATAACGTGTACTTTTGTTTCCATCCTTTTCTCCCTATTAAAGCATTCCCTCCTAGTACTTGCAAATTCTGGCATTATGTAAGTAAATGTCCAGTCAGGGTAACTGCTTCCTTACTTCTGAATGATCATGATCAACATCAGAAGATTTCTCAAAGGACAGAACAATCCAACAATTCAGCTAGAACAATCCAATGGCAATGCAAATTATAGTGCTGGTAACTTTGTATATAGTTTGCATATAGTTTTTCACTCATAATTTTCTGTTTATCATTTAACTGAGGCTGCAGTCTTATGGTTGGGAGGGCATCTCAGTAGATATAGGAATATTTTGACTTTCCCTTTTGAGATTAGAAAGAAAGATCTTCTCACGGAGAATGATACCTTGACCTTGCAGCTTGTGCTGCAAGGCTGCAGAAAGGCCAGCAACTACTGTTTCTCTGACATCAAAATTTAACACTGCAGAACACAAAAGGGTGTTCCACAGGCACATGAGACAGTTGTGCACTTAGGCAGCGCTAGGCCCTGGGCTGACTGGCATGATACCCTCCCCAAGTGGATTCCTTTTATGATGAAGCACACAGCTAGCAAATTTCTTCTTCTACCACTACTGCATTCCTGATATATTGGAATGATTGCCAGCTGTGATAAAGAAAAATGAAATACTCTGAGGATGGGTAGTTGAACAGTTTAAGCTCACTAAACTCACATGAATAAAGGAATAAAATGGGGTTTGCTTCTACTACTCTGATGTGCTTATCACTGGATGCTTTCTGGGTGGTCAATATGTGTCCTCACCCCATCTGAGCTGTATAGCCTTGAGCTCCAACCCCAAGGTCCAAATGTAATTGCACTACTGCCCCCAGAATTCACAGCCTCTGAATATTCCTGAAATAGAGAGAAAATGCACAAGTCCAGGAGTTGACTTAATTAATTTCCCTCCCACTGTTACCAGTGGGAAGAAAACAGTCTACAAGGACTGGAAGTGAAAAAGGGGAGAAAAGAAAAGACCATTTTATTATTCCTGTATGTCCTGGCAGGACATACCTCAAAAAGTTTTGATTTTTTTCAGAGCCTCTAACATCATTGTTCTCCCCATCCCCATTTGCACAGATGGAATTGCTCTATAGTGTCATACTTCAGTTGTAACTATGAACTCAGGTTGCAAGCAGTAAAGAGATCTCATGAAATACTGATTTTCAAGGTTCCTTGGAGTCCTGTATGTTCCAGAATAGACTACTTCCTCAAAATCAATAAATAAACATACAGTCCATAGTAATATGGTGTGTGTGTGTGTAATCCTTTTCTACTTAAGAAAGAAATGAGACCAATGTGACATGACTGATACAGAATTATATCTAGGTATTCTGCATCAATTAAGAAACTAGATATTAAAGCAGTCTCTCCATGCAAGCAAGAATACTGGAAAATCTGCTTTCTATCTCATGTGGAGAGCTTCTATGGATAGAGGTTCTTCGCTTCAGATTGGCTGAAGGTGGCAAATGCAATAAAGGAGAGGGTGGGGCTGGAAAATACCTTCTTGTCATGTTTTCCTTATTCGAGTTCAGAATAGAATGCATGTGCTGGACTGAACATGGATCATTTCATAGAAGGTACAATGAAATCAGATGTTGCACTGACGGAACCTCAGTATAATTTTCTCTTCCATGGTTTGTATCCAACCCTTAAAATTGCAGGCACTTTCCTAGGGAAAACAGTATTTTCCATTATAATGATGTGATGATAGAAAAAGCTGCTGGTGGTACAACATGAAACTCTCTGAGAATTTAATTCTGAGAAACCGTATCTTTAGCACCAAGGATAATTCATATTATCCACTAAATGTAGCTACTGTAAAACATACAGATGAATATTTGATATATTGGATGGATGGATGGATGGATGGATAGATAAAAGATAGTGTGAGATGGTGGTTATAGTGCTGGACTGAAGACATGAAAAACTGGATAGTAGTCCCCACTTGGCCATGAAGCTCACTGGGTGTCTTTGAGCCAGACACATAATCGCAGCCAAAGCTACTGCACAGAGGTTCTTGAAGGATAAAATTGAGGTATGTAAGCCACCCTGCATTAGTCACACGAGGGAAAAAGGCAGGATATAGTAAATAAAACGTAGTAATAATAATAATGACCAAAATATTTTAATTAAAACATTCTTAGGTTATTCACGAAGTCATGCCCAACTCATCACGACCTCATGGACAACAATCTTCCAGGCTCTCCTAACCTCCATCATCCCCCAGAGTCAACCTAAGCTCACACCGACTGCTTCAGTGATCCCATCTAGCCACTTCATCCTCTGCTGTCCCCTTCTTTTGCTGTCAATTGTTCTCAGCATTAGGGTCTTCTCCAGAGAATCTTTCCTTCTCATTAGGTGGCCAAAGTATTTGAGTTTCCTCTTCAGTATTTGGCCTTCTAAAGAGCACTCAGGGTTGATCTCTTCTAGGACTGACCGGTTTGATCTTGCAGTCCAAGGGATTCGCAGGAGTCTTCTCCAGCACCACAATTCAAAGACCTCAATTCTTCGGTGCTCAGCCTTCCTTATGGTCCAGCTTTCACAGCCATACATTGCAACTGAGAAAACCATAGCCTTGACTATGCACACTTTTGTTGGCAGGGTGATGTCTCTGCTTTTTAGTATGCTGTCTAGATTTGACATAGCTTTCCTCCCCAGGAGCAAGCGTCTTTTAATTTCTTGGCTGCAGTCCCTGTCTGCGGTGATCTTGGAGCTCAGGAAAATAAAAACTGTCACTACCTCCATTTCTTCCCCATCTATTTGCCAGGAAGTGAGAGGACTGGATGCCATGATCATAGTTTTCTTAATGTTGAGTTCCAAGCCAAATTTTGCACTTTCCTCCTTCACCCGCATCAAGAGGCTCTTTAGTTCCTCTTCACTTTCTGCCATGAGAGTGGTATCATCTGCATAGCTGAGGTTGTTGATATTTCTCCCAGCAATCTTAATTCCAACTTGTGATTCATCTAGCCCCGTCTTTTGCATGATATGCTCTGCATATAAGTTAAATAGGCAGGGCGACAGTATACAGCCTTGCCGTAATCCTTTCCCAATTTTGAACCAATCAGTGGTTCCATGTCCAGTTCTCACTGTTGTTTCTTGACCTGCATACAGGTTTCTCAAGAGACAAATAACATGGTCTGGTACTCACATCTCTTTAAGAACTTGCCACAATTTGTTGTGCTCCACACAATCAAAGGCTTTAGCATAGTCAGTGAAGCAGAAGTAGATGTTTTTCTGGAACTCCCTAGCTTTCTCCATGATCCAGCGTATGTTGGCAATTTGATCTCTAGTTCTTCTGCCTCTTCAAAGCCCTGCCTGTACTTCTGGTAGTTCTTGGTCCAGATACTGCTGGAGCCTAGCTTGTAGGATTTTGAGCATAACTTTGCTAGCACGTGAAATGAGTGCAATGGTGCGGTAGTTTGAATATTCTTTGGCATTGCCCTTCTTTGGGATCGGAATGCAAACTGACCTTTTCCAATCCTGCAGCCACTGTTGAGTTTTCCAAATTTGCTGCCATATTGAGTGTAGCACTTTTACTGAATCATCTTTTAAGATTTTGAATAGCTCAGCTGGAATACTGTCGCCTCCACTAGCTTTGTTGTTGCTCAGACTTCCTAAGGCCCATTTGACTTCACATTCTAGAATGTCTGGCTCGACGTCGGCGATACCCCATTGTGGTTATCAGGGACATTAAGATCTTTCTTGTATAGTCCTTTTGTGTAATTTTGCCAGCTCTTCTTAATCTCCTCTGCCTCTGTTAGGTCCCTGCCATTTTGGTCCTTTATCATGCCCATCTTTGCATGAAATGTTCCCTTCATATCTCCAATTTTGAAGAGATCTCTCGTCCTCCCTATTCCTGTTTTCTTCTATTTCTTTGCACTGTTCATTTGAGAAGGCATCCTTATCTCTTCTAGCTATTCTCTGAAATTCTGCATTCAATTGGGTGTACCATTTCCTTTCTCCCTTGCCTTTTGCTTCCCTTCTTTCCTCCGCAATTTGTAAAGCTTCCTCAGACAGCCATTTTGCTTTCTTGCATTTCTTTTTCTTTGCTCATACAATTTTGTCAACCTCTGTCTATAGTTCTTCAGACGCTCTGTCTATCAGATCTAATTCCTTAAATCTATTTGTCACCTCTACTGTATATTCATCAGGAATATGATTTAGGTCATAACTGAGTGACCTAGTCCTTTCCCCTACTTTCTTCAATTTAAGCCTAAATTTTGCAACAAGAAGCTCATGATCTGAGCCACAGTCAGCTCATGGTTTTTTACTGACTGTATAGCACTTCTCCATCTTTGGCTGCAGAGCACATAGTCAATCTGATTTTTGTGTTGCACTTCTGGTGATGTCCATGTGTAGAGTCCTCTCTTGGGTTGTTGGAAAAACGTGTTTGCTATGACCAGCATGTTCTCTTGACGAAATTCTGCCAGCCTTTGTCCTGCTTCATTTTGTACTCCAAGGCCAAAGTTGCCTGTTATTCCGGTTATCTTTTGGCTTCCTACTTTAGCATTCTAATCCCCCATGATGATGCGAAAAAACAATTGAACTGCATTGTTCTATGCAATGAGAAAATGAGTTTTTGCATAACGTTAAAATTAAATCTTTTTACACTTTCCCCTTGACAGGTCCCCTTGCAACAGGTGGGATAAAATAAGAAGCTAAAATAAAGGTGAAACCAGCATCAAGGATAAATCAGTGCAATGATTGAAATGTACTAAACATTTCTAAAACTGGCGGGAAAACAAGGTGTGCACATGCTGCTGAACCAAGTGACCATCTCTGGAGAGGGCACTCCACAAACGAGACACCACCACTGAAAAGGCTATCTTTGTTACACCCATCTGCACTGCCTCATTTGCCAGGAGCATCTGGAGGGGAGATTGAGATGGTAACCTTGGGAAATACATGAGTAGGAAAATATGGAAGAAAATGCTCCTTACGATAAGCTGACTTCAACCCGTTTAGGATTTAAAGGTTACAACCTCCAATTTGAATTGTGTTTGGAAAAAATGCTGTGCAGATGGCAAAGCATGAGCATAAAGTGATTGTATTGATTTCTCCTGGTTAACAATTCACCCCCCCCCCCCCAGTTTTGAATTAGTTGTAGGATGTAGGCCATTTTCAAAGGCAGTGGCATGTGTAACCCCACTGCCAAAATTCAAACTGAAGAAGGCTCTCTCTATAAATATATGTTCCCAGTTAGTATACCAGCCAAAACTTTTAAAAAGCCTAGCCTTTAACGGAAGTGCAGTCCCCTCCAGAAACTTCGGATTGGACAGATGAATCAAACATAAACAGTATTTCTGTCTTATATGGATTGTCACTCAATCCAAAGAGCTGAGCACTCATAGAGTTTCCCTGTGATAGGCTCTAACTAGAGAATGTGCACCCAATGGTATATGATGTTTATATACCAGCTGACACATAGGTGTACTTAAGGATCTTACTCATTTCAAAATCACAATGATGTACAATTGGGTTTGGTTGGATTTGTAAGTTAATATATGTGAAACTGACCAGAGATGAATTTAGTCATCCATCCCCTTTGGGCAGCCATTGGCAGGATCAGTGCCTGAATGACTCTGCAAGTGCTTCCAGAACCAGGAGCGCCTTTGCTGGCACTTGCAAGGAGCACCTGTGGAATAATTATGCAGTGCAGCTGGAGACCCTGAAGACCTGCATAAAAGGCTTCGCTGCATTGCTGCTTCTTGCCACAGCAATGCAAGTTGTCCTGATGACTCCTTGTGCTCTGGTCTTTGTACCCTGTCTTCCCTTTAAGTAGGTCCTGCCTCACTCCAGCCTGCTACAACCCTGACAGCAACATCTGTCTAGTAAGCTGAACTCTCACTCTGACTCTGTGTGTGCCAAAATCTGAATGCTCTCATCCATGCCTTTGACCTGGACCTGATGACTTAGCCCTAGTATCTGTCCCATAGTGAGCACTGAACTCAGCTTGAGCTCATGCCCCGGACCCACTGTTTTCCCCTTCCTTGCTGCCGCCCATGGTACAGTCCTCAAATCCATTTGCAGAAGTTTGGGGTACATGCATGAACACTGATTGGTCAGGTGCATATAACACTGAATGCACAGGTTATATGTGCATTGTCAGGGATGGGGACAGAGGAATAGTCTCACTTACCCTTCACTGCATGCACATTTTAGACATGAATGATAAATTGAAAAGGCCTTTATCTCTAAAAGTTGAAGTTAAAGATTCACATAGCTTGATACTGTATAGAAATGAAACATGTTGAGATTTTAGGCAATCTACACAATGACCTTAAACATACTGCATCAATAGCTATTGATGAGCACACCTGCAACTAGCTATATAAAAATCAAAGACTGGTTATCTTTCTAATTTCTCACCTCTCAAATGCTACTTATTAACTTTTAGAACATAATAGTTCTCACTGGAGCAAAGAAAAAAATCTTTGTTTGATGCAGATCTTAAGACAAAGCAAAACAAAAAAGCAGAAACACACACCTTACATCTTCTAGCCAGAAGCTCTTGTCTATATGGTTATACAGGTAAAGCCATTTAATTAAAACTGCATTGGCCATACTGTATTTGCTGCTGATGAGCACTGGCAAGACAAAGCCAAATGCTATCTCAGCAGATACTGCTTCTCAGAACTGTTTTAAACATCTTTAATCTCTAATTCAGATCACACAGTATCTTTGATTTGTCTTCCTCCTTCATCCCCTCCCCACACTCATCAGTTCAAACTTGCTTTATCTGGAGTGGTTGGTGAACAAAGTGGGAATCTATGCAGCCTATCCATCACTTTTGCTCTTAATTGAATGACACTAGAATTAGATCGATAAAATGAAACACGAGACAACTTTGCATTTCCACACTCACTTATTCTCCCTTCTCTATTACCCCCACCATTGCCGTGACCAGAAACGTTAAACATGACATTTGAACACTGCTGCCAAACACACATGCTGTTAATATATGAATACAATCTTCAAGAAAACAATAAAACTTTTACATTAGAAGAGGCCAAGAAGTCAGTAGAAACAACATCAAACATGCCCATTAATGTAACTGACAAAAGAGTGAATCCACAAATTGTGTCATGTTGTTTCCAAAGTAACTCCACCCATTCTCACCTCCCTTTCCCATTTTTCCAGCTGTGTCTGATTGTGTGACAAGCAGTTGCATTGACCTCTCCACTCAGTTCTCCAAGTTTCACAATAAACCCAGACCAGCTGTGATTTCCTTGTATACCATGTTCCTAAGCTCTCCAATGCATTATTGATAACCTCATCACTGTGCAAAATGTAAAGACTGACACAGTTATAATCCCAGACCTTTCTTGAAAAGCTCTAGCTTTGCCAAGTCATCAAGAGCAAAAACAAACCAAAAACAACAAAAGAAAAAAAGAAAAGAGAAAAAAGACACCCCCCCCCGCTTCCACGCATATACACATGCACACCCTATAAGTGAACATTCTGGGCAGTTGTATAATATTTATGGATCTTATTCATGTGACCAATATGGTGTGCTAGTTGGATTTTCATCCTGTTCGTCTTCACTTTGTGTTGGGTTTTCTCACACTGGTGGTTATATTTTTAAAACTCATGGGTATTCACATTAATGAATATAAAACTGAATATGAAATAGATATCTTACAGAAGAATATTCAGGATTCGTTTAATTTTTTCATAGCTTCAAATTAGTGTCAAAATGTTAGCAGTTATGACAATCCCCCAAAAGTGAACAAAACCTTGCTAGCTAATTGGCTCAAATGTAGATAATATCTTTTTAGGGAAAGACAAATTAGTTGAGTTTGATTCTGCTCATTTTTCTGCAGTTTTTCTACCTCCAAACCCCCCTGTAATTCCTATACCCGAAAAAGTTCCGGGAGAATTGGTATGTAGATTAGTGTGCATTTCTTCAAATGTATGAATTTTTATACACACTGTTTCTAATGTACAGATCTCTCCAAGCAACTTTATCTAGTTCAATGCAATTTAGGTACACTTTTCCCTATTATACACTTTTTTCTGTGCAATTTCCCCTATTGTATACATTGCTAAGCACAATGAGTTTGATATGCAATCCACAGCACGAATTTCTGAAAAGTGCAAATATCAATATATCACTGCAGGTTAGCAAGTGCAAATTTGATAACTTTGCATTATCAAACAAACAAATTTCTCACCATAACCAAAGTCATTTTTACCATGTTGAAAGTAAGCTCATTTCTTCCAATTTAAAACTGTTCCCTTTCTTGTAGATTGCACATAGGCATCACCACAAATGATCATGTAAGAAACAAAAACTACGTATTTCAATAAACATACACTAACCACACCCTTTTTCTAACAAAAACATTCAGAGGAGGCAATGATCAAGTCTGGACCACAGAGCAGTATGATGAGTGTTTAAACATTTACTTCCTGCATCATGTTCCCAACAAACACAGGCTTAATTCTGAGTAATGTTGTACTGCATGGCACTTTACAGATTAGCACTAGAGACAGTGTTATAGGATGAAACTATAAGCTTTGTTCTCTCCCACATTCTCTTTCGACACACAACTGAGATGCCATTTCCAGCCATGCCCGTGGTCAGCACACCACTGTATCGCTTACCACGTATAAAGGTAAGCCCTTTAATAGGCACTATTCAGCACATATGGATATTAGGGGTTGATCAGTAAGAAAGGGTTATTTCCCAGGGGAAATATGAAGTTGAAGTTGTAAATGACCTTTTACCAGCTCAGTTAGTATACATCCTCTCTTAACACAGTAGAACAGCAGTTTTTTAACTGGTTAGACAAAAACAGACATAATAAAACTTTTAAACATAAAAATCCAAACTAAAAATGTTTGTCAGTGCCATTTTAGATTCAGAGAGTGGCATGACAAATGTATGTTACCTTACAGGAAATGTAGCCCTCGGGGAGAAAAGGCTGCCTTTTCTCCTCGAGATAATCAGAGCCAGGTCCTCCCCACCCACCATCCCCTTACTTACTATGAAGTAAGTCCCTGTTACCAATTCTTTGCTAGACTATCTTTGAACTTGGAATGAAGGGATCGATCTATTTCTTGTCCATGTAATTTTTGTATATGTAAATCTGTTCCTTCACTTCCACATACAAATTTGAAATTTAAAACAAACAAATAAACCCAAAGCACATTTAAGCAACACTGCCCTTTAATTTGTTTTCCACAAATACAAAATTTTACACTAAAGTATGCATTTTTGTACTTTGAACTGAGAATTGGTGTGGTGCAAAATCCCAAGGACAACTCAGTTCTAATTTGCATATGAATCAAATAAATGTGTCTCAGGTTGGTTTGCTCAGGTTGTGGACTGAATGGGATCCTTGAACATCCCTAGTCTGAATATACAATTTCATT
Source organism: Varanus komodoensis (assembly GCF_004798865.1). Lineage (NCBI taxonomy): Eukaryota > Metazoa > Chordata > Lepidosauria > Squamata > Varanidae > Varanus > Varanus komodoensis. The sequence goes on from NW_025335941.1 coordinate 20,822,023, forward strand.
CGGCTATTATAAGATATTTTTGGATCATTCCATGCTTATGTTCCATTGGTCCAATCTGATATAGGTATGTTTAATACTTGCACTGCCGGTGATGGAGTTATGTTTGTGTGAATGCCACTATCTCTTGGATCTTTTAAAATGGGAGAGGTTGTACAAATGCACCTGTGCAGTTATGAAGTCCTATATCTAAAGGTTGCATTGTTCTCCCTGCATTGGCAGACAATGCCAGATCCAAACTTTTGGAGGATGTTGGACAAGCTACCTTCAATGTGGTTTATTCCCTTCGTGAGTCTACATTCTCACCAGTGTTCTCACCAGCTGCTATTGCTCCTCATATGCCAGCTGATCATTTCTTCCAACTGCCTGATTTACAGGCAGGGAGCCACTGAGGAAGCAAGCTCCTCCTTCACACCAGCATCAATGCCTGGTCCAGACCAGGAGGTGAATGACCAAGCAGGCTGCAACAGTAAAGAGCAGGACCATGGGCTCTCATAGTGAGGTCTTCCTGGGTTAAGGGTCCTTTACAGGTACCTGAACAGCCTAACTTTGACTGTGACCCTTGTGCTAGAAGATAAATCGTAAGAATAAGAACAAGTAGAAGAGGAGATGGCCCAATGCCATATCATCAGGAGCACCCTTCATTCTATTATCAACTCACTGTAGTATCACATGAATTCTCTCCACACACCACCTGTACCAATTTTAGAATGAAGCTTTTAGGGGAAAAAAGAACTTTCCACTTTTCCTCTTACAAATCCATCACTGAAATGAAATGACGTCCTATTACCCTACTTTTTGAACATTTTGATTAAATGTGGTAAATTTTAGTTCTTTCTTTGTAGAATTCTTACAAAATCTGCTTACAGCTTTTTACATTCTGAGTAAGGTTGATACTAGTTATTTCATGATTTTGTTTTCACTCACAAAATAAACATCTCTCTTTTAATTGGATAGGTTCTTCAGCACACGTTATGCTACTATACAATGTGAGAACTGAAGCTAAGTTCACTTACCTCCCTACAATTTCATGTGAGTCTGTTTCAGAAGTAAATACCATGGACTTCAGTGGACTTACTCCTGGATGTGCATAAGATTGTAACTATAGTTCAGTAAGGCTTTTAGCACTTGGCAAGGGACAACGAAATGGCACTTTCCCAGACACATACAGTACCACAAATCTTTCTAACAGGGTTTATCCCTTCTGAGATTCATAGAGGGTACTGAAAGTGGGGTCAGAGAAAGGAAAGTTCTACTGAATGAGTGGAAGCCTTGGTGTGCAAGTGGACTTCCGCTCATCTAACAGTCGCACCAAACAAAAGCTTGTGTTGCTTCCTAATACTTGGACAACTGTGAACATAAGCGAACTAGATCCCCTACCCTTTCTTCATGATCAGCAATTATATGGACTCAGACATAAAGGCAAGCAGCTACCCTAGCAGTCATCACCATAGAAAATCCTTAGGCTCTTTGACCAGTTCCTTTGGTCTCCACATGAAAACCAAGAGGCAGCATCAGTCTGCCTGTCCCACGAAGTCCCAGGGTTCATCATCCTTCCCCCATCTGTAAGTTACTGCTAGGATCTTGATTAAGTAGGGTTTAGTGAGCTCATTTGATGCTTTATTTTACTTTTAAAGCAATTCATTAACTTTCCCCTACATGATTCTTTAAGAAATATATACTTTTCTCAACCTAAACCACTCGCTCAATGCTTCTGTTAACAAGCTCACAATGATGATTCATGAGAGACAGGTCTTCACAGAAAGCTGAAAAACAGCATTATATAAACTCCAGGCCTCTTTGGGAAGCTCATTCCAAAGTTGGGGTGCCATATAGAAAAGGTCCTTTCTTTACTGTCACTCACTTCACCTCAGAGAGGCAATGTTCGGGACAAGCTTAGGGACTTAGCAGGTATATATGGAAGGAGAAATTCCTTCAGGTAACCTGGCTCCAACAACAAATCTAAGATCACTTTCCTAACTTTGGAAGACTAATGGGTAAAAGGATGGGTAGCCTATCAGCAGAATCAATCTTCCCTGAGTACCTTCCCTCAAGATACAAAACCTCAAGAATCCAACACTTGACTGGACAGAAAGTGTTCAGAAGGAGGTAGAGTTCCTACAGCAAATCCCATTGCCCAACCTTCAGGTTGATGTTGGTGCTGTGCTACAGACCCAAGATGGCACAACAGGGAGAGACTAATCCCTGTGAATTCCTCCACCAAGGTCTAAGTAATGCACACCAGATCAGCTGTCTCATCCACAATTGAATCCTGGATGATGAAAATTTTGTTTGGGTTGATCAGGCATTCAGCAGCAGTAGCATCAGGTAAGCTGATGCAAACCCAGGACTAATCTTGTTAGGAAAAGAACTAGTAGAAGGGATAGGCATGAATATTCCTTATAACGATCGCTGAAACTAACCTGTTAGGTTCTTTCACATCTCTTCCAAAGCATGCATTACAATATACAATTGTTATATTGTAATATAAATACAAAATGTGCAAGACTGTCAATAAATGCTTTCATTTTCAAGGTGCCATGAGATTCTGCTCTTCCCCCCCATTTTTTTTTCAAGCAATGTATTCATGGAAAGTATCTAAATGATACAGCAGGCCAAGATGAAAAAAGAAACATCTATTTCAGGAAAGAAAAGGTGAAGAAATATTGTATGTACTGTTATAACACTGTGGGAATATGTTAGTGAATATATCTAAAGACATTTGTGTATTAAAACATATATCGAAAATAAGCACACACAACTTCTTGTTTCATTCCCCACCCTCAAGTGGCACCTAGATGGTCATGAGGAAAGTATCCTTCCATCAGATCAAGGCTTAACTGGTTCACAAATGTTCATTATTCCAGAACAACTTCATGTTTTGCAAACTGCATAATTTTTCTACAATTTATTTTGTCCTTAATTTTTCTTCAACTTATTTTTAGCAGTCATTGTGTCCTTAATGTATATACATTAATGACAATACCTAAAGGCTTTCCTGAGTCAAAGAAAGGCAATTTTCTCAGGTAATCCACCAAGTTAAGGGGATTGTACTCTCCAGGAATGTGGCACACTTAAGTCAAACAGTTAAAATTAAAGAAGATAGAGAGCAAGGTGCTTTTCTTGATTGTTGTTATTGTTCTCTGATTCTACTCTTTAAATTAAAATTTCTTCAAGAGTCCTTGACTATTTAATATTTTGGCACCATCACTATTTTTAGAAATATTAGGAACTTATGAAGATAAGAACAATGGATATTAATCTTAAAAGCAGATGAATCCTTTCAAGCCTTCCCAGTTTTAACCACACCTTTCAAGACCTTTCTTTGCCTCTTATACAAGTAGAAGCGAGTACTGTAGGTGGTAGTCCATGGTAGATGTTGGGAGTGAGAAAGATGGCTGCTTGGATGCACATACTCAAAGGCTGCTGGCTGGTCTCCAAAAGAATCAAAACCAGAAGAAGAAGAAGGAGGAGGAGGAGGAGGAGGAGGAGGAGGAGGAGGAGGAAAGGTGCAGGACAGAGCCTGGGAATGTGGACCATGCTCAGACACTGAAATAAGAGAAGGCCAGATTCCCCAGGTGAGCAGGCAGTCTCAGGGAATAGCTAAGATATACAATTGGTGGAAGGGGGGTTGAAGGAAGGGAGTTTTTCAGACACAGAAAGGGAAGGCATGGTTCTGCACCCCATATTTCATCTTCAGCCGAAGAGAGTGGCCCAAAAAGAGGACAGTTGTGCAGAGAGGGGGCATGCCCATTTCAAAAATGCCCCTCCTGAAGGGATGGGGCCCAGTCATGCTCATAAGGAATGTTCCCAGAGGTGAATACTAGATTATGTTCAAAGAATTGCATGTTCAGAGATTCATTCTGCATGTTTGTGTGTCCAGAAAAAGCTTTGGTCAATAAAGAGCATTTTGTAAGAAAGGTTTGTGGTTTTGAATGTGCAAAGGGAGGAACCCCAGCTCTCGACAGTTGCGCCTTTTCAGCTGTAGCACTCCAAGGCTGGAATACACTCTCTAAAGACGCTGACCTGGCACTGGTTCTGAAACCCACACTCCAACCCACTTGATGTCTTTCAGTGCCATTATTTTGCTCAGGCTTTCAAAGATTGAGACACTATTGGGGATTTTTTGGGGAGGGCAGTTTTACTCTCTATTTTATTCTACCACATCTCTGTGTGTGTAAATAAATAGTAGTAGTGTGAGCCTTTCCATGTGCAATTATGTACTGAAGATACAAATGACAACATTAAACAAAAAGGGCCCAGAAAGCACTATAAGCTGTGGCAGAAAATCTAGTAGATGAATATAGGAAGGTGGGAGGTGCTGCATTTTGTGAGCAGATGAAACATCCCAAAGTATCCAATGGAATATACTGAAGATTTTTTAAAGACTTTAACAAAACTTCCTAATCTGGTAAATATAATTCCAACAGCAGTTTTAAAAATGATTATACAAAGATTTATATTTAGATATGATTATACAAATATTTTATGCTAAAAATTGCCTGGGGAAATTTTAACTTGGGATTCTGGAAAGCTTCCAATAGTTGCAGAAACCAGTTTTCATCCTTGCACAAGTGTCAGATCCAATACTTGGATTCCTTCATGTTGCACAAAGCATTGCTCAAAACATTACGCAATTCAATATTATTTTATTACATTAGTTGTTCAGCAAGTACTAGTACAACAGCACCAGCACATGGCATTTTTCTGTTACATAACTTTGATGATAAGCTCAAGATAGCGAGACAGCTGACAATGAAAGAGTGGAACAATTGCTGTGTGCATTAGGACAAAGGAAACTCAAAATTAAGTGTAAAGAGGAAAAGGCTTTAAACTATCCTTGTATTCAAGAGCAACTTAAGAAGATAGGTCATCCAGTGAAATGAAAGAGAGAAAATAACCCACAAGCTATTTTCCCTAGAAACAGACTGATAATATGACAGCAGAGAAAAAATAATGTGAAGTCATTTCATTTAAAGGATACCAAGCAGAATATGGAGCTTGGGTAAACTCATGGGTATAGAAGAAAAATAATCCTACCACTAAATCCAACTGAAAATTGAAGAACAGGGATTTCTAGAAGAGCTGTAGAAAGATTGTCATATAATTTGGCTCTGAATCATGGTATTTCGGTTTCAGAGGATATTCCATAAAAGCAAACAAATATCATCTTATGTTGCAATATTATTAATTATTGATGTTGTTTTATTTATATACCTCCCAATAGCCAGAGCTCTTTGGCTATCAAAGCGAAACAGATATATACTCCCAGCAAACCAGTGAAACAATTGTAAGCAATTGTTTAGAAGAGAATGGAAGTGTTATGTGATGTTAAATGTAAGTAAATATCAAGTGGAAGATGCTTTCTATAGACCTAATATGCAAAATTAATAAGTGAACGAAGAACATGAGAAGGCAAAGAACAGCTATGAGAAGGCAAAGAACAGCTAGTGAGAATCTACATACATGTTGGAAGCACCAACATATAACATGTCGAAAAGTATGCTTTCTATGCCATCAGCTTATCAAGTGGATGAAAATAAGACATTTGATCATATTACTGGGGGCTGTATTTATCATGAGTGGATGATATAAATCTTTCATTTTTTGCTTAGAAACTATTAATTAAACCACCTTAACTAATTATGTCATAATCAGCTGTCAATAAGTTTTAAACATTGCTTACACTATTCTGAATTACAGAATATCCTGAAAAGATTTCCATTTATTATAGTTAGTCTTTATTTTGTGACTATTGTAATGACATTAATTTGCCTAATTAGAAAGAAAAGCAATAAAGCACGTTTGTCACCAATTATTGTGAATGACATAAACAGGACAATTAATTCAGTAGATATGGCTTATATAACCAAAAAAATGAAAGCAATTTTAATTAATATATTTTACTATCTCTTTTTCCAGTTTCTAATAGTTTGTAGAATATAATGCCATTATTCATGAATATGAATGGAAAATGCCAGTGCTATATTTCTGACATTTTACTGAGTTTTCTTTTTGTGAAGCAAAAATTATATGTGGAAAAATAGGGTGGGAGAAAGCATTCAAGCCTTTCACAGAAGGATCAGAGCTGTATCATTACATAACCTAATTTGTGTGTCTATAGGGGAAATTTGGAACTATGCACAATTTGTGGAAATTTTATCGATAATGGAGCATAGAATCCTAATTAGAGAAACAAAACCTTAACCAACACCATATCTTTTTTCCAGGTATTTATTTGCTCATGGCACAAGGCAAAAGAAATGCTTTTTCTATTTCTTGTTCTGATTCTTGTCAGAATTTTCTTCACACTTATTACATGCAGCATCCCCAACCGTCAGTAGCAACATCAGCCCTTATGCTTTACAGCAACATTGCCTCATGCACTCTCTCTGTCATAGCTCTGTTATGCTGCTGACTTAGAAGCACAAGGTCATTTCAGTTTCTCAGTGTTGTAATCTGCCATGGCTACTCAGAAGCAAGCCTTCAGCCAAGAGCTGGCCTCCCTCATTCCAAATCTCCCTGAGCAAAACCTAAAACTGGCAGAGTCCTTCCATAAATCTGACAGATGCATCCACTTTTGCACCAGGTTTGCTAACATTAGGCTGTTTGTCTTATTATGCAAATTCAACAATGTTTGATTGAAGGAAAACATATCAGGCCCATTCAACTAGGCTATGTGTTTTAATCATGGTTGGAAGGCATATTATGCAGCCCACTTGACTGAGAAAATATTTGAAGAGCTCTGCCAAAGACTACCACACCAGCAACTTTGAAATTTCCATATCAAATTATAAACTCCAAATGCCTGAAGCACAAATAAACATTCTAAAGGCTTTTAGCCACAAGGAGATAAGATCTCTCTCTGGGGAGACTGCTCGAAACTGCTCCATTGCCTTTGTGCAGACTACTGGAATGTGCTTGCTTTTCATTTCGTTCTTTGTGTCTGGCTCTCAGGCCTCACAAGCAGTGTCTTAAGCCAGGCAGGGTCAGTGCAAACAGAGAGCAGCATTCATGGACAGATCAAGTTTATGTGAGAATCTGCTCCTCCTGTGCCCTCAATTTCCATTTGAATTGTTAATAAAATCTCAGCCTGAAAAGCACATGATCCCGTCAGTGGAGAAGTCATGCAGAGAATCCTCCAGCTCGGAAAAACAAAATTTCTTTATCTCTCTCTCCCTTTTTTTAGCCATCTTTCTCCTGCATTCATGGGAATTACGCCATCTGACCCCTCCTAAACGTAGCCTTCCAACCCCATCATAACACCTGATAGCCACTGAGGAGCCTTCCTTAAAAAAAGAAGAAATGCAAGTAACAGACACAAAAGAAAGCATTTAGAAAGCAACAAATTAGAATCAAAAACATTTCACCTTTCTCAGATGTTACTATTTCAAGCTCAGATATCCTTCAGCAAGTAAAAACTCATGTGGACTTTTCATATTTAAGTGATTTTTTTCAACAGCTGATAATACAGTTTGGATGACTTCCCACCACTTTCTGACACCACATAAACTGTGGGTCCACAAAGATAATGCAAGGTCACATATAAAGCAAAGAACAGAGCCATACCCAATTAACTTGGCTGACCAGTGCAAATATCATACCGGAACAAGACCCATTCTTTGCTTCGTCCATTGGGCAAGCTTCTTCCTAACCTTGCCACGAACTAACTGGGCCTCTTGTTTCTTCTGGCTTTGCTCCTTGCAAACTGTTTGAATATATTGAACGCTTTTCAGAGGGATGGGCTGATGAACGAAAACATGAATTTCCTGCTTACCCCTTAATAAGGGTTAAAGGGGGTGCCAGTGATCAATTGCAGAACAAAAGGAGAGCGACTGCAGATTCTAAACAATATACTTTGAGCTTGGCTCTCTAAATTGCATTCTTCGTCTCTATCTTAAAATAGCTCGTGGTTTAAGAACAAAATGTAACTCAAATAACTGGTGCATAAAATATGCATGATTTCTCTCAAATTATGAAATAGTCTTTATATAACAATCTAAGAATGAGTACAGAATATGCATGAAATACTTACATTCTCATATCTTTTTAAAAAATGTTTAACTTTTTAAGTCTGCCTGTAATAGCCATTTAATATCTCTTATTGTCCAATACCTTGTTGGTGGATAATCCATAATATTAAAAGTGGCCTGTCTCTAAAATTTGTGATACTGATTTTTGTTTGGGGAAAACACAGTAGGAGGAAAGTTCAAAAGAAAGAATATGGTACCAAGGAAATTATATCAGAAAATTCTGCCTAGTAGTCACTGAGAATAATGCAAATAGAAAAATCTGACAGTTTTACTTTATTCTACATTCAGTTTTTGCATTTTGTTTTGGTAAAATTCATATTGCTCCTGTCCGAGTTAAAAGGAAGTTTGCAAAGAATGAACCAAACCATTTTCTTGCCAGCTTTACCAGTCCAATTTAGTAGGCAGAGCACGGAGAGAACTATGATATACCTGGCTGCCACATAGCCTGCCAGTAGGAGCCCTTTATCAGCATCACAAACATAGCTTAATACACAGGAAGGAAATGCCAAGTTTTAAGAGCTAAGCATTCAGTACCTAAAGTAAATGAACAAATCTGTCAGTTTTGCTTCCCTCACATACTTTTTTTTAGGATTCAAGTTCTTTTCTTCCAATTTTTAAAGATATTGGAATATTTTATGACATTATAAACATGAACTGAAAAAATCCTCACCCATCCCTAGGAATGGAACATAAAGGCAAAATATACAAAGGAAATGGAGATTTGGGTGCTACTTCAGAATGATTAACCTTGACAACTTCGTATCTGACCAGATTATCCATAAACTGGCCATCTGTAATAAGAGGATAAGATTCAGGAAAACACAACCCACCAAGACAAAGATGACTCATTATTCCTATATGATGGTACAGCAAAATCTCACAATTGAGAAAATGCTTGCTTTTTCAGACATTTATAAAAAGTTTTGTCAAGCTTCCTGAAGGCCACTATGCATAATTCAGAGGCTAAATTTATTTTTATCTAGTTGAAAACTGGTTGAGACCTATAACACAGACACAGTAGTAGAGAGATTCAAAAAAGATTACTTGCAACCCTTATTTCTTTAACTGATTTTTTCCCTTTCCTTTGTACCCCAAATGGTTTTCCGTCTAAGTCACTTTGAAATCATTCAAACCAGAGGCCTATCACTTTGAGTGGCCTTTATCATCAAACCAGATCAGGGTTACCAGTTCTTGCCTATCCCACTGCGGGATGCATCTGCCAAGTGTGCTCCCAACTACGGAGGTTATCTGCATCACTGCAGCCACAGAACTCTCAGTGGAATAGGAGTCAGGAATAGTCTGCCTCCCCATTGCTCAGGTAAAGGGAATTATGACTTGTTGACTGTCTCTTGATCATTTTTGCAATGCTGTAGCCACACCGATTTTCTCTCCGTCTTGGAGCTAGGGAGGGGGTTGGAATCATCGTACAAGGGCCAGTACAATCTGTACCATACAGATCTATCTAACTCTGAAATGTCCAAGCCCACCACTCAGTGCACTCTAACGTTTGTTTCTAGGGATCAAGAAGTTAATCAAATACTAAAGAGTACTGAAAGGGAACAGAATAGTTATAGCCCCTTGACTTGCTTCTTTTTTAATTCCTGGAAAATTATAACCAGTAGCAGAGTAGACAAAAATCAGGACTGTGTTCACACATAGTTATCCTGAAAACAGGATCTCTTTAATTCACCTTGACCTCTGATTTATTTATAGAAATTAAGTGTAAGCGTTGAAAGTGAGGAAACAGCCTATGAATTATTAAGTCCTCTTGCTTCACTTGCCTTTTATCTGAGATCTAAAAGTCATGCAAGATAATGTGCATTGGTTAAAGGCTAAATATCCTACTTCTCTATAATAGTTAACAAACTAGTGCTGATTACTTGGAAGTCATCTTTACTGGATATCCTTAGTTGTATGAACTAACAATAAAGATGTCTTTAATAGATAAAATATATCTTAGAAAAGCCCAACCAATTAATTAATCTGCCTCTCTCCATTATCTAGATAGATAAGAACACTAATCTACATTGGCAAAAGAGACCTGATATAAAATAAAATATATGAGCTATATTAAAATCAGGTATGTGCTTTCAGAGACATCACCTGGTGAACTTGAACTAAGGATCTAACCAAACATTATCTTAACTGCATGGAGTAGATTTCCGCATGATTGTATCCTCTACTCTCCTGTAAGGCTGTACAGTACCAACTGAAAACAGGATCATGGGGCTTTTGGCAAAGATGGTTTAGGCTTGCATCCTTCCATTCTCATCCCATTCACATCCCCTGCCCGCCCGGTAGGGATTCAAAAACAGAAAAAAAAATCTCTAATTGATTCCAAAGAGAGCTCCCTCCTTCAATCTTTTGTTTAAGCTACAGTAATTGTATTGCCTGGGTCAGAACTAGTTTGGTTGCAGAAAAGTAATTAAAAGGCTTACACTATGTTAATTCCATATTAATATAACAAAACCTACAGAAGGGACGGCTAAAGTAGCTTGCACTAGATAGTATGATTTAACCTAACCCAAAACGTTTCTACTTAATATGTTATTTTTATACATGTAGATAAGCGTTTTGGTTTATTTGTTTTTAACTTGGAGCCACATTGAAATGTCTGGTTCCACTCATCCCTGCTTTACCTTCCACTGAAATGACACAGCCCAGCAGCTCATGAGATTGTGTAGCTTGACTCATACTAACAAGGCTAATCTTTTATCAGCATTGGTATGACACAGTGCTAGAGAATAGATTTGTATGGTCTGGAAGAAAAAGGAGAAAATATTAAAACAATAGTAGGGTTAGTGGAATCATATCCTAACTGTTCTCATAAATAGACACAGGCCAAATGAAATGCTTGAATCCCAAGAGCTGAGGCTATTAAGCAAACATAGTGGCTAATAAAAACCTGAAAAGGTAAGATGAAAACCCACAAGATTCTTTTCACTTGATCATCCAAATTGCTCATATTTATCATTCAATGTAATTTTAACTACATCAATCAAAGCTTTGCTATTCCAATGCACACATTGGAATGATGATAGGCAGGATTTACAACATCTCAATGTACACTGACAGAAAGCAAACCAAATATATTGGAAAGAAAGTACGTAACATTTTAAAATTAAATTAGAAAATTGTGTTCTTAATTCTAAAGGGACTTGTGTACCAGCGTATTGAGTTATATGTTCCTTACTGAACTCCTGGCTAAGATCTTATCAGCTTTATTATGAAGAATGTCAATAATAGACGCATGAAGATAAAATGTTTAATTAAAAATGAACACTGTATAACTGATTAGGTCCAAGTATCAATCAGGAAACAGGGCCAATCATATACTGCACTTTTTTTCCTATTAAACATTATTATTACACATTGTGGAGTTTGTAGGAAATGAACATAATATCATCTCTTAGACAAATTAGTTTAAAATTAGTTTCATATCTTGTCATGTTATGCCAACTACTAAATAAATCAGTGAGGTCTCTTTTTCAGGCAGAATTTCTGGCTAATCTAATCACAGATGTAAGGCTTCTGTTATAACTCAGGCTGGATGGAGCCTGAAGGGTAGAGGAAAAAGATCCACATAGATACCAGAATCTTCAGCAGCTACTGTAGTTCTACTGACTTCTACAACCATAAAACAAAATTCAATTCGGATAACATTACCAAATGTAGAATTTGAAACCCAAATAGCAATAAACAGATGATGGACAGCATGGAGGAGGTGACTGACCAGGTACATACAGAAAGAATGAGCACAGTTGGGAAAGGTATGATATGTCAAAGCATTACTTTCCACTGCAATTATGATGCTGAAACAGTGTCATCCTATGGTCTCTGAGAATGTCCAAAGGAGCCACAGAATCCTGTTGATGTTTTCCTCTTCAGGCAGGGAGCAAGGTCTACCCACACAAAAATACCTCTGTTGTACTGGTTCTCCCTTGACTGGCTGTGGAAAGCTCTATTGATGGCAGTAACTATGGAGAACAGTATTTGGGGACTGTGCCAGGACAGATGAAGAATGATGAATCAGTTGGATCCACATAAGCAAACAGAACACAAGAGAGGGAGGGCCTACAGCACCTTGCAGTTGGTGTAGTTATTTTCTTTCCCATCAAAGGAAACCATGGGAAGTCATTGTTTTCCCTCATGCCCTATAGGGTTAATTTGCCCACACACTAAATAAAATTATGTCACAATCAATCAGCACTTTAATGTGTTTTTTCCCTTCTTGTGTGTATCTCATATTTCTATCTGATTCACTCAATTTATGTATATTCAATTTTTTCACATATATACCTCCAGTTTGTATGTTACTAAGCAAGGAAATGTGTCATTCATGCACACCAACAAGCAGAAGGCCATCAGTGCCATCTTCAGCAGCCCAAATCCTCAGAAGATCTGTGTGGAGACTCAGCCTGCAAGCCAAACCTTGCCTTGCCTTGCCTTGGCATTGCATTAGTATATTCTTGGAATTTCCTATGTTGATTTGAAGCACTTGTATTCCTTTCTTTAATAGCCTTCATTAGCATCAGATATAGAAGTGCTTTGTAATAATATTTAAAACTGTATTGGCATCCAAAATAATCTCTTAAAGTCAGTCCTTTTTCAGAAATAAAAATATTTATCTATATAAAGTTTCCATTTATCTTTCTAGCACAGTTTTTATATTGCTATTATTGTTATGCTTGCGTTTTATCCTCTCAAATAATTTTTCAGGTAACCATTCAAATTTATGTCATAACTAGCAAAAGGATGAGCTTTTGACCATCCCAGAGGAAAGGATATTGTACCACAAAAATATGCAGAACAGAACAGCCAAAACAATTGGGGAACTGGAGCAAGGAAAGGTTTAGAGAAAATGGATAGAAAGACGTGTCTTAGTCATTCTAATAACACTGGAAGCTAGGGTCATTGCATGGAGCTCAATGCTGGAAGATTCAGCAGCCCTGACATGTTGCAGTTTAACTCTGAAATCTGCTAACACAAAAAGTGGTGGTGACCACCAGCTTAGGGAACTTTGAAAAGGAGTGGGTGAATTCATGAATACAACTATTACTCATTGCTACCTCTAAAATCAGAAATACCATTCTGTGAAGACAAGTCACTAGAGCAAAAACAGTGAGAGAAAACTATAGCTCTTGGGTCCTGCTTTGGACTCCTGGTAGGTCTCAGTTTAGCAGTGAGGAAAACAGAATGCAGTAAACAAAAAGTCCTTGGGTCTGATCCAGCATGACTCTTCTTATGTGTTTGTAATTAAACCTTGAAGGGAAATGTTTAGCAAAAAGTAGAAAGCATTTAAATGTGGACACTGCATTTATTTCGCAAAGGAGGCTGAAAGAACATGGAAGACTAGCCAAGGCTATGTAATTTAAGGAATTACCTGATCTAGCTGAGTCCCTCTACAAGAAAGAAATGAAGAACAATTCAAATAAAAACAGAACCAACCATGATCACTTGAAGGACTCTCAATGAATTATTCCAGCTGATCAGTTCAAAAGGTGATTATCAAGAAAGAAGCGTTTTTCACACAGACAGTTTTTTGAGGAAAGACATTGCCTAAGAAAATCTTGTATGTATTTGCTGTGAAATAAACCCAGGAATTATGATTACTATTACATGATTGGTATAGTTCTTATGCTCAAAACATAGAACTACATAAAAGAACTTAGATGTTAGCATCATGGAAACCCTATTAAGAATTCCATATGGGCACATCTCAAAGAGTTCTCAAATTCAAACAGCAACTGTTTTAACACGTTGACCTATTCAACTGATGTTCTATGAAGACGGCTGGTCTCCAAGATACCAATATTCAAAGTGAATAGCAGCAGTGTAGATCATGCATGGAGTTATGCAATTAGACCTTGCCCTTAAACCTGAAAATCAATGCGATTGATTAGCAAATATAGCACGGGCAGAAATGGTAGATGAAACAGTAATTCAGGATAGCACTGATGCTTTGAACAACAATGGTCCGTAGCCAGAACCAGACATATCAGTGATGAGAAAGGACAAGAAAAGAATGCTGAAGATTTTTAGTGGTCCACAAAATCAGCTGCCAGCAACATGTAATAAGAATAATTCATATTTTATTACCAAAAAATAAATTAGTGATCTTAATGCAGTCACCCCAGATTTATGGATCAGCTTAAGCTGTAAAAGATGCAATCAGTGATTGTGTGAGCCTTCAGTACATACTTGGACATCCTTCCTGTACTGGAGGCAACATAAGTATCCAGAATTTTTTCCACCTTTTCCCAAACTACAAGGTGCTCAGAACAGTGGAAGGTACAAAGTGTCCCATTTTGCCAGAAGCAAAGAACTCCCTTTAAAATGGGATTTTGGAAAAGGCTAAGCAGGACTTTTTCACAGGCATGCATAAGACACTGTTAAAATGTCATGTCCAAACATAAAAACTTGAGACTCATGGTGAAGAGATCAAGCCACCCTGTTTCTTCAGCAAAGTTCCATTCATGGTTTTGCTTTCACTCAACAGCTTGCCTTTTGGCAGCTGTCAGGGGAAAGCGAAGCAAAATGTAACCTATTTGCAGCCTTCTTTTACAGAAGAAACTTTCCAAGCCATTGATGAAGCAAAGGGTTTCCTTTACATTTTAGTTTTGGATATGCCTATGAATAGAGATACCCACCTGTGGAAGACTGATTTTTTAAAAATTGCAATTTACATGTGTTTCAGGACCATTAAAAAACAAAACAAATTGTTTGAGGACTTCTTTTAAAAAGTACAGTGTGATACCACTTACCAGCTGGGAAGGGCTACAGAATCCCATTGAGGTTAAATGAAATAGAAATCTCAGTATTACTCATCCCACCTGTATATTTTCATACTATTATAATATATTTTAACAGCTTTAATATTTGTAAACTGCCCAGTGAAACTCAGGTACTGGGTGGTATAAAAGCAAAATGAAATTATTGATCAGGCACATACATGTAGACCCTATGCCAAGATAACATCCCATTCTTGAATTATTATTTTTATTATTATTATTATAACATTTCTATGCCGCCCCTTGCCGAAACCTTGAATTATGGACATGAAAAATAGGAAGGCTATAATACCTTACACCACTGGTTCTTATTTATGCCAAGTCTCAGATAAATAGGTACAGAGATTTTTGTACAAGACTAGCCTTTTACCTTTTAGGGTAGCTAAAGAGGATGTGCTTATCTCCCTATGTCCCATGCACACCATTGACCTGGAAATGAAAGACAGTGGTTGGCTCTAAGTAAGAAATCTGCAAAGTTTCAGAAGGGTAATTATATGGAAAGGAAGACCTCAAATTTTGGAGACAGGGCTGATTCACTTCCCATTCCCTAACTACATGATGTTCTAGGCAATTTGTAACACAATGGGACATGCTATAAGTGTTTCAAGACAAAGAAACCTACAACTTTTCAGAAGGATAGGTGCAGCATCTAGAAAGGTATAAGAATTGAAAACCTGTTGGAGGCTTTAAATACTGCATGGTGGGTATTTTTCCTACTAAAAGACATCTGACATAAAGATTGATTTAATACTTGACAGTGAATTAAGAATTTTGAAAAGTTAATCAGAACCAGAAGCCACTTTATGCTATCCCAGTACTCCATACAGAACCTCAGATTTCCGTCCTACTTGCTTGCTACACAAGTTAGCAGCTGAGAAATGCAAGCTAGGAGGAACAGTTTTGTGCCAATTACAATCCCCCCCCCCAAGCACTGTAATTGGAAAGAAAGCACTTGGTGAAACTGCATACACCAGTCTCTTTATGATCTGAAAAGATTCCATATCCTTATTCATTTAGTTCACTCCATGGCTTAGCCAACCATGGTTTGATCCAGCTGATGTTCAGCAGAGCTAAGCAGAAAGTAGATCAGGATCTTCTGGGAAATCTCAAGGTGATTTGCAGTAGACTGGTAAGTTTAACAATAATAACAATTTGCTGCATTTAACAATAGCAACAATATAAAAAATTTCTCCCTGGAAAAGAGGTTGCTAAAAGGAAAAAGAAAAAAAATATTGGGGGAAATCCAAGCATGGATTTGCCTGTGCAAGAATGTTTGTGCTTCATCCTAAAATTGATCCAGAATTTCTAGGCTAAGCATGCGTTCAGAAGCATACTGTTCTTTAATTTTCAGCACATCTTTTTCTGCCTGAGCCAATATTTTGCACCTTCCTCTGGTTGGTGAATCTCGGGGTTCTGATAAAAAAAAGAAGGGGGGGGAGCAGATTCTGCAAGCTTGCAACCTACTTACCTCTGATCTGTAGCAACATGAGTTAAGATGATGCCCTTTCTTTAAGAACAAAACATCTGCGATAAGATCACTGGGCTGGTGAATTAAAGGACATGCTAAAACTTTAGTCCAAACTACAGCTTTAATCGTAGAAATCCATGGGGAAAATTGCCAACTGAAACCACTGATTATAATCAATAATTAAAATTCCTTAGAAGACCCACTGAATATCATAAATATACCTTGAAAATGATATCAGGAGTAGGCTACAATATTCTCAAGCATATGTTATCTCCAACTCATCATTTATACCCACCATGTATTATTTATAAAGAACACACTCACTGGAAAGCAATAGATCAGCAAAGTCCTCACATATAAATGTTGTATAATTTATTTGTTGCATATTTTCCCTTCTTACCACTTTAACAACTTACACATACTTTATTTTTTGCTCCCGTGCATTTTAGTTACTCATGACCCATATGGTGTAAGCTTTGAGAGCAGAATTTTGAGCCACAAGAAGAACATTTAATGGTAATCTTAAGTACAGGGCCTTGTTCAGCCATGGAGCCAAGTGGGTAGCTTTTGGCCAATCACAGACTCTCAGGTCAACCTACCTCAAAAGGCGGTTGTTGTGGGGATAAGATGGCGAGCAGGAGGAAGGGAATTATGTAAGCCTCTTTAAGTCCTTTAAAAGAAAAAAAGTAGGCTAGAACTCATCAAATACTGACTCTCCACTTAACACCAGTGCTTTTCTGCTATCTACACCTACACTGGGTATACCTGAGGACTGACTTGTGCAATGATCTATGAATGAGCTATTCATGAGTAGAACAGGTAGTCTTGCAGGATGGTGTAGTGCCTTTCATTAGAAGTTTTTAAGAAAAGATTGAAAGCTAATGTATCAGATGCTGTTATAGGTGCTTTAGCCATGGATTTCCTCCATCAGTAGTGGGGTGGAGTAGATTATTTTTGCAACCTAGATTCTTTCAGATTCAGATTTAATTTTATAAATTAAAATGTGCATGCATTGGATGAAGTAATTTTATATCCTTTGGAGGAGGTCTTACACAATTTTCTGACCACAGATGGGAGAGCCAGAGCTGCAGCCCCTTTCCCCATTTCCCTCACAGCTGTAAAGGAAAGAACTGGGTCAGCTTGCTTCCTGACCAACTGAATAACATAATGATTATATGGCATTCAGTGTTTCAGTCATCTGGTGCACAAATAGCAGGAATCTCCCTTAGGACGGACTGAATTCCCTTTTGGTTAGGAAGAGAAGAAATGTTCAATTTTGAATCAAGCTGTTGGAGGCCAGTCTCCCACCACCCACTTTTAAGAAGATCAAAACCAGAGGCCTCTAACAACAGTCTTATTATGTAATATTGGACAGAGAGGCCAGCTTTGTAATACAAAGGGTGTCATGAGCTAAGTTTCCTCCCTTCCCACATTCAAATCCACAAACAAAATATTCTTTGTTGACCAAAGCATTTGCCAGATGCACTGATAATGAATAATTGAGCATGTACAAGAAGTTTGTTGAATCCAATCTAATATTCACCTCTAGGAACTCTCCATATGAGCATGCCTGGCCCTCATCCCTTTGGGAGGGACCTTCTGAACATGGGCAGGCCTCCTCTGTACACACAAATCCTCCAACTGGGCTACTCTCCTCTCTCATTTCAGTAACTATGGATGGCTCACATTCCCAGTCCTTCTCCCACATCTCTCCATCATCTTCTTCTGATTCTTCTTCTGAAGACCAGCCAGCAGTCCTTGTGAATGTGCATGAAAAGCAGCTATCTTTTTCATTCCAAATACAAGGCGTATACCAAAAATTATTATCAAAAAAAACCAGCAAAGTTGGAATACCAGCTATTAGTAATATGCAGCTTATGCTGATTACAAGCTGAATTCATATTTGGAGGTATGTTGGCCTTAGTTTTTAACCGAAGAATTCCAATCCTACCTCTTCTCCGGTTCATCTTCAGATTCTAGGTAACCACCTTAGAATGCTACATTTTAGGAAAAGTGAACCTAGTCTCTACACTTCCATGGTCAGGTTACTAGCTATCCTGAGCTTCAGCCAACCTCCTTTGTACCTTTCCTGAAAGGCCTTTTCTAACAAAAAATGCAGATTTAAAGGATAGGGAAGCTGTTCTTCCCACCCTGCACATGATCATCATTCTCCAAATTCAGGTGTTTCTGATCACTGAGGGTACAACCATAGACTGAACCCTAAGATCATTTATAAAAAGGATAGCATTCAAAGCTGTTAATAGTACTTTCATAAAGTAAAAATATAAAAAGTGTTATTATTAGTTGTGAAGTCATGTCCAACCCATCGTGACCCCATGGACAACATTCCTCCAGGCCTTCCTGTCCTCCACCATCCCCCAGAGTCCACTTAAGCTCACACCAACTCCTTCAGTGACTCCATCTAGCCACCTCATCCTCTGCCATCCCCTTCTTCTTTTGCCCTCAATTGTTCCCAGCATTAGACTTTTCTCCAGTGAGTCTTTCCTTCTCATTAGGTGGCCAAAGTATTAGAGTTTCATGGTCAGGATCTGGCCTTGTAAAGAGTAGTCAGGGTTGATCTCCTCTAAGACTGACTGGTTTGATCTCCTTGCAGTCCAAGGGACTCATGGGAGTCTTCTCCAGCAATAATAACAAAAAATACAATAAAGCATTTAAAGCATTAAGAAGCATGACAACCAGATGAAACCAATACTTTGTTTGTTTTTCTATACCACCCTTTACATCAACTGGTTGAAATTGGGGAAAACTAATTGAGGAAGAGGGATGCAGGTGGCACAATGGTTTAAACTGCTGTGCTGCTGGGCTGGTGATCTAAAGGTCACTAGTTCGAATCTGTACAATGGGGTGAGTTCCCATTGCTCCGTCCCAGCTCCTGCCAACCTTGCAGTTCAAAAGCATGCAAATACAAGTAGATAAAAAGGTACCACTTTGGTGGGAAGGTAACAGCATTCTGTGTACTTCGGTGTTTAGTCATGCTGGCCGCATGACCACGGAAACTGTCTGCAGACAAACACTGGCTCCCTCGGCTAGGAAACGGAGATGAGCACCGCCCCCTAGAGTCTGGACTTTAATGTTAAGGGGAAAGTTAGTGCTTGAAAAGTGTGCAAATGTGCCTCTAACAATGACCTGGGACTGTCCAATCAATGTTACATTGCATGTAATGATATTGCACCAAAACATTAAGTTAGGGCAGTGTCTTGAATGACAAATGTCTGCATTGCATGGAGCATTCACAAACCTACATAGCAAACACTTAGCACTAACAATGGGCTGCTTCTAACATAAGGCTAAGTCAGGATTTATTGTTTTGTGCCCAAACCTTCTTATCCTCTCATATGGCCCGGAAGAGAATTCCTGCTGATTTTACATTCACTTACTTCTATTACTTCTTATATATGAACAGGGAATCATGGTTTACAACAAAATTCTAATTTGTTAACAAGCTAGGATTTGTTGCTGTATTGTAATTTTGTTAATTTTTTTGTTTTCGTTTTTAAACCACAGTACCTGGTTCATATGTAACAACAAACCAGGAATCAGGAAAGCAATGCACCTAAATCCTGATGAAGTCCTTCTGCTGGCTCCACAGGGAGGGTAGATGCAATACTCTGAGCTGTTGAAGAGTCTTGTAGGGTTCCATGCATATAACACTAAATGCTTGCTTGCCATTATGTGTAAACTATATCATTGTTAGTAGCAGTGCTTTTTTTGGTAAAAAAAAAAAAAAAAAGGTGCCGGAACTCACGTCCCCGCCGGCAGTAAGCACACACACCAATCCCAAGCCGAGCAGCGGAGCAGCATCCCAAGCAGCTATCTCTCACTATCAGATAGCAGATAGCAGACACAATAGCAGCCTGCAGACACTATGTTAATGATGTTTGCTGCTGATCTGCTACTCCGTTCAAAATCACTTTATAAAATCCATTGGAAAAAAGGTGCCGGAACGCTGTTCTGGTGTGTTCTATGACAAAAAAAGCCCTGGTTAGTAGTAAGTCATGTGTAAGTTGTTCATGTTACTTGAAATATAGAAGATACAGTGAGAAAAATTATCAAAACTTGAGTAGCTATAAAGCTGAAAGGCCAGTGTTAGAAAGCATTTAAATTTGGTCACAAATTCATTCCAATATATATTTACCATATTTACAGCAACTATTATAAAAAGCATGTTATCTGATGTGGTAGGATTCTTTGCCAAGTAAACTTTAAGGTATAAATATTGGTACATTTAAAGCATGCTAATAAACATAGGAAGAGTGCCAAAATAGTCCTGTTCATCAGAGTACTTCCATTAACTTAGTCGAATAAAATTGAGTTTCTAATGCATCATGAGCATTGAATATCATTTAATAAAGAATGTATCACCCTCCTTTCTTACTAAAATAATGTTCAAATCCCACAAAATGTGTATTATGCCATAGATTCTATAATTATTTGACTGAATACATGAACATGAATCCATAAAACTGCTTTCACTCTAGTATCTAGCTACTAGTGGAAACTGAAATCAAACTGAAAGGTAACTGCCATGTGTTTGCTATTGCATAAACTAGTTGTCAGTTCTTACTTGCAAAAAAGTTGTAAGTACAGTGCAATTGACCACTGTGCAAATGACTTATGTATGGAGGGCTAACTAGGATTCTACCTATAGGTGGGGGGCTGTCAGATAAATCCATGGTGAATTTAAAAGTGTTCAGATTTTAAGAATCTTTCCCATGAATTCTGCATTGGGCTTGCTTTTTCTGAGCCTCATGTATTCTGTGGACTTGTAGACAGGTTTCCAAATTTAGAGCTTTTTTTCCCCTTTTCTTCTTTTCTTTCCATTCTTTTTTTCCACTCCCTCCTTTTTTCCTTACTAGCTATAGAAGAGGGTTGAGGAAATCAAGTACATAGGATGGTTGTTGCTGGAAGGCAAGGATGATTTTTTAGGTGAGTAAATTGAAGAAAATATGGTGTAGAAGAAAACATGGATTAGTAGGCTGTGGGAAGAAAGCTTTTTTAAGAGTTTGAATGTGGAAGGTAGTAATAAGTAGATAGAGGAGAAGGAATAACAGCAATAATAATACTTTATTATTTTATTTTATATAATATTTATTGTTGTTATTGTTTCACTGCACCACTAAATATCCCTGGGTTTTAATTCCATTAGACTAATCTATTTTAATAGGGAATTGGTGGATCCTGGGGAGCTCAGGGGCACACCTATTAGGGTGGTTTCAGGAAGGGGCACATACTGTGCTGGAGGATTAACTGGCCAGTTGAAGAGAAGACGGCTCAGATATTAGACTGCTGTCTCTTCTTCTGGTTCTTTCTGCCAGACAACTGCATCAGTCTGCCCTGGGGCCTGGTAGTGCTGCTTTTAATGCCAAGTTGGCTCAGAATAAAACCTCTCTCATCCACGATATGACAGTGGATGAGGGTGCTGGCCTGGCTTGTATTACTGAGACCTGAATGGGAGAATCATGAGATGTAACTCTTTCCCAGATGTGTCTGCCTGGGTAGTCTGTTCAATACCAGCTTCACCTAGGGGGTTGGGAGAAGGGAGTAACCATAGTCTATAGGAGTTCACTGCTTTTCTCCAGTTTGTCCGCTTGGA
This sequence comes from Varanus komodoensis, assembly GCF_004798865.1. Classification (NCBI taxonomy): domain Eukaryota; kingdom Metazoa; phylum Chordata; class Lepidosauria; order Squamata; family Varanidae; genus Varanus; species Varanus komodoensis. The sequence continues at coordinate 20,843,926 of NW_025335941.1, forward strand.
GACATACCTTGTTTGCACCTTGTGTTGGGCAGTCAAGACAGATTGGGTATTCTGGTAGTGTACCATTCACCATGCTGCACTTGGACGTAGTATCAGGTCTAGTCCTGAGAGCTCCCAGACTTTTAGTTCTGGGGGATCTCAATATCCATGCTGAGGCTGTTTTGTCTGGTGCTGTTCAGGACTTCATGGCTGCTATGACAATCAGGGGGCGGCCAATGTGAGTGGCCCAACACATGAAAAGTCCCAGAACCTAGGGGTTTTTTGACTGGGCTGGAAGATAGTGATCTAGAAGTGGAGGGATAGCATTAATCCCGTTGTCATGGTATGTTCACTTCCTGGTGAGATTTAGACATGTGCTTGAACCGACATCCCATACCAAGCCCGCACAGATTCCTTCACTGCTACTTACACCCACCCGACCATGGTCTCTACAACTTGATCATAGTACTACCCCCATCTAAAGGGCACATAACTATCCTAGTGGTAGTTGACTGCTCACTCTCACTTCTTTTCCACTGAAGAAGTTACTGACAGAACCACACACTGCACACCTGTCCTAAACCACATGTTCTGATTACATGATCTCCCAGACATTGGAATTTTGGATCATGGCAGCCAATTCACCTCCTGGTTCTGGGCAGCATTCCTGGGGCTCCTGGGAATCCAGCAGTGATTATCATTTGCTTACTACCCTCAGACAGATGACCATACTGAAAGGGTAAATCAAGTAGTTGGGCAGTACCTTCAGTGCTTCCTGGGATGTCACCAGGATGACTGGACAGATCTGCTGCCTCTTGCAGCATTTGCATATAACTACACTAAGCATGCTCCAACAGGGCACAGCCCCTTCTTTGCAATCTATGGTTTCCACCCCACTGGGACCAGCCACACACCCCTCCTATGTCACTTTTTCCATCTCCAGCAAATGAGTAAGGCTCATTCAGAAGCTCTCACGACACCTAGAAAAGACCAAAGTGACTTAAGCACAACATGCATACCAGAAACATCAAAAAGGTCCAGATCTGTGTGTTGCAAATAAGATCTAGCTCTCCACACAGAACTACCCCTTGTCACCTCTCAGCTGAGCTGGACTATCAATTCCAAGGTCCATTTCAGATCAACCATTGGGGCAGTACAGTCACATATGAGCTGACCTTCTGCCTACTCTGAAGATACATCCAGTTATCCAGTTATCCCAGTTTAAAAAAAAATGCCATGGCAACCCTTTCCCTGATTGTAAAAATCTATCACCTCCACCGGTCAAGATTCAAAAGCATAATGAATACCATATAGCAAAGATCCTTGACTCTAAGACCATCTGAGGTAAACTCCATTGTCTGATTGATTGGGAAGTCTGTGGCCCAGATGAACGTTCATGGGAACCTGTGGAAAATGTCCATGTTCCTGCCAAACTTCAAAAGTTCCATAGAGCTCATTCCAATACACAACAGCCTTAAAAGGGGAAGGAACTCCCTTTAACTTTTTGTTGTGGGGGAAGGGGTACTGTCAGGATCTGAGGCAGCCAAGGAGCAGCATAGCAGCCTTGGTAGTTGCAGTATTAGTCCCCCAATCCACTGCAGCTGCTAGGACTGTCATGAAATCCACCCTTATCTCTACAGACTAACAACAATCAATGAATGTAGAAAGGGTTCCCAGTTTTGATTCTAGCCCCATGAACTGGTTGTCCTCAGATTAGATGCTGGCATGGTGGTGTTCTCTTTTTAAATTACAACAGTGTTTCGGGACCAAACTGCTCTTCTAACCATGCACAGTGCAGATGAGTATCTAATTTTTCTTACAGTTGTTAAGCTCATATAGACCAGATTCTGAGTGGGACCATTGAACTCTGGGAGGGAAGATCCTTTGCCTACATTTTGTTTTCATAAAAATCTACCTCCTGCTGTGGGGAGGATAGAAAATGGGGAAGTCACAATTGGATTTAATTGGAGCATCTTTTCTTATTTCAATCTCCCTGTGGGAAGAAAAAAGTCAGCCTCCCACAGCAAGAATCATTGTCCCAGTATAAGTTGGGGTTGTGCTCATGTTCACAAAAGTAACAAAAACTACTGTGCCTATTCATGACTAGCACAAAGTTTGTTTGACTTTCCTGTTTAGAAAACAAAATGACTCTGACAAATGGCTCTGAAGCAGGTGCAAGGATTGCAAAAAACAGGCAAAAATCTTGAATTATTGTTCTGCTGTCAGTATGAACTTAGGTCATAATCTTAGATTTAAGTAATTGTTTCATTGCAGGAATTAATACCATTAATATACAAAGTTCCCCTTGACATGTTTATCGTTTCTGAATCTATTAAAAAATTCTGCAAATGTTCCACGTTATTCATTAATCATCTGGAATTTAAAAAGATCTGAAACTGTCTATTCTTTTCTGCATTTTGCCTTTCATTAGAAAATTACTGACAGATTAGTCATTAGCAAAATAGATCATTATGTAATTGCACTAGCAGCAGCAATTAGAAATACATTTTGAAACCCTCTGTCCAGTTTTGTTTTTCTTGTGCTATATCAGAACACAAAGTAAAACACTTTGGCTCTTCTGTTTATGCAATAACCCTGAATAGCAGGTACAAAGACAGTTTTATTAATTCTCCCAACTTTGAGATTAAAATAAAAGTAAAATCTCTCTACCAAACATTCATATAAAACAACAGAAATTTGTACCTGTACTGGATTCCTGTATTACCTGTAGGGTAGTTGTATATCTACTGAAATGGATGCTCTGCAGAATTCAATGGAACTTACCCCCATTTAAATCTGAATGGTTTTGCAGCCTAAATAAGCCTACTAAAATAAATAAACCATCTATTAAATATGTTTGTTGAAACTAAGTTATATGGTATTTCATTACATGCTATATGTAAGTTAATAAACAATGCATAAGTAACATCAATTTGACAAGAAATATTTCTATTCTCCTTAAGGATAAAATGGAAAAATATCCTTGCCTGATGGTGGAAGGGCAACTGAAAGATAGTACCATGGCTGTTCCTCCTATGCCCTTTGGCCATCGCACTCTACCAGAACACATATCTGTGTATGCCAGGTGGTCTGTCCTGATTCCCTAAATTGGTATTTTGCCCTTGGGTAAATGTGTTATCCCATTACCAGTGTTGAAAAGCTTTTCTACATGAAGCATCTATTGTGCATTCATGATTGCCATAACCCTCCACTTTCACTTCCATATTTAAACAGCATGTTTTGCAAGTTTTCTTTTAGAACAGAAAAAAATGGTAATATTTGTGAAGGCAATTGAAAATGTTTTTCTACTTGTGTATTTTCACTATTCTGTTATGCCACGATGCCACTTAGAGGTTACATGTGAGAAAGCAGGAAAGAAAACACACTTTTTACTGCTCAATCTACTTGCAACAGGAACACTGGAAGTAGATATAGCCAAATTTAACAGCCAAATGTTTAATAAATAAATTTAACAGCCAAATGTAGAAAATCCTTAAAGATTATTAATTAATACTTAATTAATTAATGACAGTGGCAGATGAATATGTGTTTTGCTTCTAGAATTGGATTTAATAAGGGAAAATGTCTCCTCGCTGCATAAGCAATTATTCAACATACCTAGAACACTTTACAGTTTTCTGCACTTCACAAAGATCAGAGCCCTGTGTTGATGATGATGATGATGATGATGATGATGAAGAGGATCTGTGGGTAATATACATAAAGTGGTAATGCTTCCACTTGTTATGTGATTCACTTTACAAGGCTATATGTAGTATAAACTGTGACTTGTGTTTATTTTTAATTTCTTTTAGCTTTGTGCATTGTTTACAACAGGGCAGCAATAAGCATGCTCTATAATTTTCTAACAGCATGGAGTTGCAATAGTTTTCCCAGGCCAGCCCAGTAAACTCTAATTTGGTTTCTATATAAAAAAGGTCAAAGGACAACAGCAGTTTAAATACACATATAGTAAAACAAACGCTAACTTTCTAAACATTCATTCTCCTTTTTGTACAGTGAAGGGGGATGGCTGTTTCCTGTCACAAGGCCTCAACAGCAGATAGCAGTGTGAACTCAGATAGCCAGGATAAGCATTTGACTCAGCTAAAATAATACATGTCAAAGATGGCATTCCACGTACTCATTATCGTCATATTGTCTAAAAGGCCTAAGCAACATTATATAAGATAATATTAGAGAGCGTGCATGGAAAAAGGACATGACATGTCACATTTTTTAAGTTATCACTTTTCTTTTCTGCCTCTTAAAATGTTGTTGAAACCGAAAACATGAATAAATAATAGAACAGAATAGAAGCAAAAATGCAGGGTTGATGTAAAAAATGAAGGTTTAATGTGCATAATGTTTTCTTATGTTAGAATGGCAGTAAATTCTGTTTGCTCTAATGCCGCATCATGCCAACATTTATAGGCAAATCTCAAAAACTACCAAGTGTCTTTCTCTGTTACCGAATATAATCTCACTTCATTTTCCAAGTAAATATTGACATTGACTGAAACATATTACTAAACCTTCAACACAAAACTTGTGACACAATGCACACTCATTTTATTAGGGAATGATGAGAATTTTATTTGGAAGATTTTTATATAAGAAATTAACACAATTTGCAAATGTATCTATAAACTGGGGTGGAAAGGTTTTAGAGCTTCAGTTGAGGGGCAGTATAGAAAATAAATAATATAATGTGGAAGAAAGCACAAGTTCATCCATCACTTCATACAAACAGTTGTGACTGAGGTGCTTCAATCTTAATAGTTTGGTTTTGAATCTCTGTTAATTTCATCTGTAATTCTGAATTAAGGTTACCACCTCCTTTTTTTCTCAGAGGCTCCTCTTCTTTACCAATTATATGCACAACATAGCCAAGCAAAACATAGCTCTCTCCATTCCTGGAATCGTTAATTAGCTGCATAAACATGCATCAGATTGCACATTAAAGTGCTTTAAAGCAGTTGATGAAATACAGGAGAAAGCCTCATCTGAGTAGTTTGAAAATATTAATCATTCTCACGATTACACAGTGTCAGGTTTTCATTCCTAACCTTAAACATACACATCTGAATATAAACCATTTTGTTAAAGAGTCTTAATTTTGCTGCACCAAGAAATACGACAAATTCTAGCAATATATTGAAATATGGCACAGGAATATCTTCCATAATGCCACAAAAACAAGCAGGCATAAATGTGCAACCTAATGGGAATCCTTAATCACAGCAATGCACTTTGACATTCAACAGTAACCATTTGCTGAATAGCTGCAATAATAAATGATACACCATTAAGTGGCTTTTACATTTCCCATTAATTAAATGTTTTGTCAAGCTGCCTTTGATCATGAAGAAAGCATGCATATTTTAGTATTATTTATTTTTGAAACATACAGTGAAATGCAAAGCATCTAATGTACATGTGCATTACATTCCTTAGAAAGAAGCCTATAGGGAAAGATAAACCAGTTTTACAAACCACATATTGCAGACAAGGAAGTGCGAATCAGCAAATTCGAGCTTGCCAAAATTCTCCAAATTCTATCAAGAAGTTCATTCTGATTTAAATCTATATGACATGCAAACCCGTTTTGAAAATCCTAGTGCATCTTTGTGCATATACTCCTGCTGTATGTGTGTTTGATATAAACTTCTCCTTTCACATTATTTAAAAGTATTTATGCACACATTTCCAAAGTGTCCATGTATGCATGTTTTGGGTCTGAAAATCACATTGCAAGCTTGGAAATGTATGGACTTCAACAGCAAATTGTGTCTGAGTCTGTGTGCATTCTGTAATCTGTGTGCATTCTGGAGTCTGTATCTTGGTAAAGCCTATTTTTAAAAAAAAATGAAATGTATTTCTGACACTTCCCTACTTACAGGTGATTAAGTGAGTTACTGAGCCCACCGATCATGGCAAAGTACCTGATCTGTTTCATGGTGCATGAGTTTTTACCTGAACCTACCAGTCAGGCAATTGTGTGGTTTTCTGGGCACCAATTTGTGCATCCCCCCTGCCATCCTCCAGCTCTCACCACACACATCTGCAGCCCCCACAAGCAAAACCTCTTGCTTACTTTATTGCTCCTTGTGGACTTCAGAGGGCTTATCCCGACTGGTCAACTGAGGCTTTGAGGCAGGTTCTCCCACTTCCCCCTTCTGAGTTTACCTGCATCTCTGCAACACTTCCTAGTCACTCCAGCCCCCAAAGAAAATTTTCTTAAATCATCATAACTCATCATAAATACTTTTGCTGCAATTTCCCCCTTCCTGCTCTATGCATTTGTTTGTTTTCTCCCTGTTTCTAATGGTAAACATGGAAATAGGCACATTGCTCAGCCAATGGAAATATACTGAGTGATTATACATATTTTTCCAGGGAGCTGTGGGTGGTGGAGAATGGGTGACTGAGCAGTCACTTCCATGGTCACTCTTTCCATAGAACTGTATGCTGTTTCCATACCAACAAAGGTAAAATGGAGATCCTGGGTCCAGGCAACTTGAAAAGATGCAGTGAAGCATGGAAACCTAAGCACAAACCATCTATTCTCTAAGGGGATTCAGGAAACCAAAAATGTCATGCAGAAATGTCATGATGTGGCACGGGCAACATGACAGACCAACAAGGGTAAGAAATTGACATGGCTTCTCATGACTTGCAAACTTGGTTACTGTGTACATACGTGAACACTGCTGGATCTTGGCTTGCCTGGACCACCTAATGATATCAAGCTGAAGCAGGGATGACCTCTTCATATGCTATTAGCTATGCTAGATTATCTCATAATGCTGCATAATTAACTGCAAATCCAATTCTTTGAAATAAAATGAAAATTTGCGATTTTCATGAATGATTTGCCATTTTCTGAATAAAGATCGTTTACTCATAGAAAAAAGCACCTTCCACTCCCTTGGGAAAAAATAACACAAAGACATGTACAAATATTACTTTGTAAAAACCCATACATTCACCCATTTAGTCTTTACAAGTATTTAAAAAGCTCACTCTTTCTTCCAATAAAGTCACAACATTAAATTATGGAAAGTTGGCTGTCCGCTTCAAATCAGCAAAATCCGATTCTTTTCCATGATAAATAACGTAATTAAAGAATTCTTTTTAAAAAGCTGTAATTGCTTCAGTGGAACCTAAGGCTTGAAGCAGCTAAGATAAACAGCAGTTTCAAATCTCTATAATGTTTCAGGAGTTCCAAGAGCTACTTATTTGTACATCTTCACCAAATACAAAGTGAGCAAGAATCACCAAACAGGATCTGATTTATGTTTAATTAAAAACAAGAGATGTAATTGTATCCTGAACATAAAACTGACATATTGGTAGATAATATGGCCAATCAGAATTTCAACCTGGTCCTGATAAACATCTCCACAAAGGGCAGGGAAGCGAGGTAATCAAACAAGATGTAAGCAGAGGAGACATCTTTTGTTCCTCAATAAATATTTGACTTTGTCTTTTGTGATAAAGTCTGCTGCCTGCAATCCAGCCCCAGAAAGGGCCTGTTGTTTCAGCAAAGAAAACATTTAATTAAGATAATTGTCGATTTTGGACCCTCCTCTGTGCCAAAGGAAAAAGGCGAGAAAGCAGGGAGACAGGGTCCAGCCAGCCTGCACCCCCAGTTGTAAGCAGAGAGAGAGGGGGAGGGAGGATAAGGAAAAGCAAGATAGATCATAAGCCTATTTTATTAAAAATGCTGACGATCACCCACAAAACAATGTTGAACATTTCTTTGCCAAGCATTTCTTGTGTGCTCATGATTTCTCAGTTATGGTAGTTTGTAGGTAGTTTACATGATGACATTATCCTTCAGGACCTGTTCTTTGCAGCCACTTCCATGGCTTTCTTTTTTAAGGTGCAGGAAAGTCTTGTAATTTTTGTGAATGACAGACTGAAGCCTCATGCTATTGTAACTGTGCAATTCTTCTATACCACAGCACCATCTAGTGGTTGTGTTATGGAGCATACACAAAGGCAAAGAAAACTTTTGGGAGAAAAGTATGTAAAGGATCTAATCTTGAGAGCTGGTGTGGTATGGTGGTTTGAGTGCTGGACTGGGGGCATGAGAGATATGAGTTCTAGTCCCCACTCAGCCATGAAGCTCATTGGTGACTCTGGGCCAATCACAAATTCTCAGCCCAACCTACCTCACAGGGCTGTTGTGAGGATAAAATAGTGCTATGTAAACCATCTAGAGTTCTACTGCATTGCCTGAATGCAATGCAATAAGAACAAGTATAAGAATCCTGAAGTGGAAGCCTTGGGAGATGAGGAGTTAACATCATCATACAGAGTAATGATGATGTTATTTCATCATTTTATTTCCCCTTTGCTGCTCCACTGCTGAATAATCCACAATTATAAAAGGAACCCAACCCAAACCACTTTTTCCCCTGAGATACTGAAGAAGAGAACCTACACATGGGAGAACCAGAGATTCTCAAGCTACTTTTAATGGGGAAAGTATACATTTAATGTATGTTTTTCAAAAGTTTCTCCTACTGGCTAAACTGTAAAAGTTCATTTAAAAATACATTTTGCAATGAAAGCACAATTTTAGGAAAATACAAGAATATGCATTTTCCAAAAGACATGTTTTCCCATTTGGATTTTGAATGAATCAGTTTCTGATGGGTTATGACCTGAAATAAAATAAAGTCATATCTCTAAGAAACTCTAGGTGAGTCTCTTGTGCTGTCACTTCTAAAAAGGTTACAGCTTCATTCAGCAACTTGGGTTGTTTGAACTCAGTTTTAAATGTATTCTTGTTAAATAGTTAACCTCTTTTTTGCAGTTAAGGCTACCACCACCAGGATATTCTATAGGTTCCTCTGAGTATGCAAGCAAAACAAAAGCAGAAAGAAGGCAGTCTTTAATGCTGCCTTATTAACTGGGACATTTTAAAAATTCAATTCACCTGTTTCTTTAGGCAGGCTCCAAAACAAGAAAACACTAACAATATAGTATGAAACTTTTGACCTATCACTAACATTTTACACTAAGTTATTCTTAGATTGTGGTGCATGTTATTAAATGCTGAGTCGTGAAGAATAAAATGTAAGAATGAATAAGCTGTGTCCACAGATATTACACTGTAAGTGTGAGTGGGTAGGTGAGGGGGGTCATCCTGAGCACAAAAACTCCAGCTAGCTCCAATATGTGCTAGGTGTTAAAAAATATATTTTCTTGTGTTTTCTATGCAAATAAAAGCAACATTGAAATATGTACAGAAAGAGTGATTCAACAGCTTTTAAAAAATGATTGTAGAAATGGCTACGTCCAAAGATTACTGAAAGATGTTGTAGAGTCCCTTTCAGAGCTTTAGAAGTTTAGAAGAGAAATCTCTTGTAAGACAGACAGCATATTCCATACAATATAGCTTTGCTCATCCCTAAACATGGGTATGATTCTTTCAAGCTATTAAAAAAGTAAGAGAAAACACAAAAGGAGTGAAGTTTACTCAACTATGCAGAACTTGGTTCTAAATGATTCTGTTTTATGTGATTCTGATCATATTCCACTATGTATAATTTACTGAATGAGAAACACACACACACACACATATATATATTTTAAAAAAATAAATGAATGCTTATACTAAACTTTGGCTATAGACACCTAATCTGGATATAAACCATTAGGGCTTATTTCTGAGCAAACTTGCATAGAAATGGGCTGTATATGTAACGTTCCACCCTCACTGCACTCATTAAATATTTTAGAAAGGAAAAGCTAGCTATTGAAATTGTTATAGGTGAATCTTTTGAAGTGCCATCTTAAATCTAAGGTTAAGATTCAGGCTTCCTTTTGTTGTACATATATTTGGGAGGAAATAGCAATAGACGCTAAGTTCTGTCTTACACTTCGCATAAATTTCACAACAAAGGAAGCAATAAACAAACCAAAGTGCAATGGGATTAATCCAAGATTATTTCAATTGATCTTCTGCACAAGTGGAGGGAAACCAAACTCCCTTCAGAGCACTCAATATGATAATGAACAGCAAAGGATGGCTTGACTTTAGAACCAGCCTAAGGCTGACAATAAGAAATTACTATGTTCGGTGTTGGACACAAATGTAAAAGGATAAACATTGAAGGCTTTTGACACTTGAGAGGTACTTCCTGGAGCCTTATCTTTGCCTCAGCAGCATTGCTGCTATAAACAAAGATTATTGTGATGCTGAAACTTAGATAGCCAGAATAATTCCCTGAGCTACTCAGTGGAAATTTGAAAGATCTTTAAAAATATATGGTATTTGCATAACTCTCAGAAAAATAAATAACAAAATACGGATGCCAAGTAAGTTTACTTTTTGCTATATTATTGCATCAAAAAGTATTATATTTTGAATTGAGATGGAGTTGTCAAACCTTTCATCTATCACTCTGCATGTGTAAGAACAATATATGGATATGTAGTCAGGCTTCACAGAACATTTGTTCCTCAAAATCACAGAAAGCTTTCAGTAACATTCAGGAATAATGAAAACAAAGGACACAATAGCTTACGCATGCTGAAATGTTCAAAACCACAGATAGAAAACATCACCATGAGCAACCTTTTAAAAAACTTTTAAATAGTGTAAAGTAAAACAAAAATATAAAGAGAAGCAGTTTTCTAAAATAAAATAACTAGGAGTTGCGCAGAGATGTGAAATTGCTTAAGTAACTTTCCAGACGGTGTGTTACTAGCCTGGGCCTTCAGGTTGACATCTCACTTCACTTTGGATCCACGCTGGAGCTTCAGTTGTGTTCATTTGCAAAATTTCTGAGGTTTCCACGAAGATTATATTGGAAAGATCTACAAATGGTTCTACCTTTACTCCTTGAAAAATTCAGGATTCCATTTTGAGGGGGTCCCAAATTTCAGTTAAGTAGATACAGGATGTTTGTGCAAGCAGCCCTTACAATATGCAAGTATTTCCGTTTGTTTGCTTTGTAAACAGTTGCCCTTTTCTGCAGCTATGTGGGCAATCTCAACATGAACATGACATACATTCATGAACTGAAACCTGAAACCATGCCTCAATATACAGCCAAAGAGCACTGAAAGCTCTGGAACAATATCTGGCATGTTACTTCAAAGCCTTTCTCAAGAGCTTTGTGACTGGAGAAACCTGGAGTAAAGACTTTCTCTGAAAGCAATCCAGCACTGTCATATACAAACACCACTCTTCTCTTCCTCCTCCACCACTTACTATTTCCCTTTATGTTGGGCTTGCCTGTTGGAAGTTCAACATTCTCCAAATTAGGCTTGCACAAAATTGAAATGCTTTCCAAAGTGAGTCTAAAAGTTCTAGAATGGGTTGTGTTGCATCACAGCATTTATGGTAAGGGCTGCTTCACATCTGAGAGACTTCAAATATCTAAAGTTGACCCAGCCCAAACACCAAATAGGCACTTTCAACACTGGAGTAGTACTTCAGCCTAGAAGCTGAATTACTGACCATGTATATGTTTGGCTGAGTCAAACACTTCAGTTGTTTATCCTGGACAGTATTATGTTAAACTTCAGCTGGAGAAAATCACATCTGAATGCAAGTCCATCAAAAAATAACTCCCTGTACAAAAAAAGCTTGCCTGTACATGCAAACTAGTTAGATGCATTTAGCCCTGCCATTTCCCTGATAACTTTAACCTTATTTTATGAGAAGACTATGCAGTCTAAAGTGTCATAGCCAGATAAGGCTTAACATTTTATTTTGCTACTTTCAGTAGAAAGGCTGGGTGTCTACAAGGTCATTCTGTAGCAATGTACTAATATCTAGGGAACAGCGAATTCTACTTGCAACATAGAAAATCAGTAGAGCCCATATATGCACCAAATATGCTTAAGGAGAAATGTGCAGAAATTGCTTTGCAGACTTGTGACCAAAATTGTCAAAAGAAAACCATTTCTCATATTCACCTGCATGTCCTGCAGTGTGGTCAACCTTCCTGGCACAAGCCGTACGTTTGGAAATGTCTGGCATTCTACTGTGAAGATCTTCAAGCTAATTGAAAGTCTGTTTATTGATTAATTGTGAACAGAAACAATTGGATCATTTTCTTCAAGTTAATAATAGGCTTGCCAATTTGTGATTTTGAGGCAGCTGGTCAGTGATGGACACAATTAATAAGCAAGGCTAAGGTTTTGGCTGTTCAGAGGCAGAACAAATAACCTTTTTATGAGTAGAAGAAGCTTGGCAGATTTGGATAGTTCAGGGTTCAAGATGCAGGATCAATAGAAAAAAAAAACCAGGCCAAAATATTCAACCAGAAACTCTGGTTAAAAACCATGTCTATGTCGCAATACTAACAACAATATATAGGTGAGAAACAGTTATCTGTACAGTGAGTGGACCTTGAAAATGGAGACCTTGGTGACCATGTTCAATGGGTGACCTTAACTCACATTTTCAAAGCTGAGGTGGCTACTTCACACGATTATTGTGATTACAGTAAGTCCTCATGGACTGTTTCTTAGAAGACCCAGTAGGCACATGAGAAATGATTTTTTAAAAATCCAAATCAGGAACTTTGAAATTTTCTGCCTTTCACAAGAAACTATTGGACCATAAACACAGGCATTGCAAACATTCCTTGACTTACACAATAATAACTGAGTTGTGCCAAAACAGCTTACCATTTGTGCAGTATGCCTGATAGCTAAATGGGACCGTTGTGTTTCCAGTATATAGTGAAAATCCCTGAAGACCTAGAAAATGAAGGTAATAAAAAGGAGTTAAAATCCATGCATGTTTTTAAGCTTGATCCAAAGGTTGCTAATTTTATGGGATTTTTGTTTGGATATCTATTTTCAAGACTTCAATAAAAGGTTGGTTTCAAAGCTCAAGCAATTATTTCCATCAGCAATATCAGGAATACTGTGCCTGTAAAAGCCAACATACTTAGGGACATGAAACATTTAGTCCTTTATTTGTTCATATGCCAAGTTTTGCATTCACAGACACCCTCCAACCTCCATGCCCTCAACCTCAACCCTGACCTGATCATGCTGTGTAGAAATAAAGAGTAATTCATTCCTCACGCTAGCCTACTCTTGGGCCTCTCCTCTGAACAAAGATTATTCACAGTAAACAGTTATTATTTCTATGGTCAAATGACATATAATCAGCAGATAATTCTAAAGGCAGTACACCAATTTTCTCATTTGGCCATTCCACAAATAGCTGCTTCTGACACAAAAACAAAAGGCCAACTGCCCACACAAAACAAGTAAACAAACCTACAGCAGATGAGAAGATAATTTACAGAAATAGAAACTAAGCCTTGGAATTAACCTGTGTAGACTAATAATAATTTGATTCATAAATCTGCATTTGAAATATGATTCTAAACTGATGATATATTATTTCAAATGTCTTTATATACCTACAAGCATTTAAATTATCTTGTGCAAACAATACTTATACCTATTAGGCTGATTTTGAAATTTGATGATTAAACATATAGAATATGTTCTTGTACTACTTTCTATAAGATGAGGAGATAACTGCTAGTAGTTTAAAGAGTTTAAATTAGGATGTGGAACATGTTGACATCCCAGTGTTGTTGGGTACAACTTCCATCACCTCTGGCCATTGATTATATATCCTGGAGGTGGTGGGAATTGTAGTCCAACAGCATTTTTAGGGCCACCATTTCCCCATTTCTGAGTTACAGTAGATCAATGTGGCCACTGTCTTTTATTGATGAGAAAGAGAACTTCTATCCCAGAACAAAAACTGCTTGGGGAAGTGAACTGTATCAGGAGTCTGGCAAGGAAGAAAAGACTGTATCCTCCCAATGGTCTTGATCTTAATTAGCCCCACCACCACCACCACCGCACTGGATCTCCACCAAGCTTTATTTGCAGTGCCGTGTTTTCCTGAGTAACTCATGTGGCCCATGGTGCTGCTTGTTTCCTATCTCTGTCACAGTGTCCCCATCCTTTTATTCTGGAGCTTTCATGGCCAGCCTCATTCCAACTTTTCTCCTTCTTACGCTTCAATTGCAGCTTATGCCATTATGCAGTTGCTACATGGTGCTGCTCTGCAGGGCGGGAGTGCAGAGAAACTGCTCCATTGGGCCCCAGTCTTAGCAAAGTAGGCAACTGTTCAGAGATCCTTCAGTTGCTTTCTTGCCTTCCTCATCCCAGGACTTCTCCTCCTGACATGCAAATGCCCTGCTTTCCTCTCCACTCCACTCCTTTCCAAAAACAAAAAGTCTGTGATGGCTTTTCAAGCATCCCGATTGTCTCCTTTAACGTCTTCCTCATGAAACATCTAGCAGGACCGCACATTTACTCAGAAGCATTCATATTATCATCTGAAACCTTACTCACAAGTAAATCACAGTGACTTCGACAGAAATAACTCAAGGGAAAGCCCACAGAGGAGGCAGCTCTATTTGCATGCTGGTCTCCCTGGCTTAGGACAGAAGCAGGCAGCAGCACCCATTCGTCTTCTCAATGATTTTGTGAGAGAGGCAGAAGCTGCTGTTATCTCCCATTTTTAAATATCCCTGCTCTTATGTTCCTTCTACCTGCACAAAGCTATCTTATGGGAAGGTCTACTTGCAAAGGACTATACTTGCTTTTCAGTGGAAGGAATGGGGGTACTGCTGGCTTCATTGGTTAGGGTTGAGAGAACAGGAGAAAACAAGAGCATGTCCTTTGTCCCTCTGCATGATGGTGTGAGGGGAGGACAGGAGAAGTCTTAATCCCCCCCCACACACACACCTTTTCACATAGCTAACTGAGTTATAAAGAAACACAAAAACAAGTTCTAGCATGTTCTCAGATGATGGCAAATGTTATCAAGCTAGCAACACCGACGAATGGCGCTATGGAGTAGAGGTATGAAACAGAAAAGCAGCATGAAAACTGTGACTATCTCACAAGGCTTGCTGTGTGCACCAGGAATCAGGAATGCAGGATGTGGATACAGCAGCACCATGATGAGGTCTTAATGAAATGAGGTTAGGCAAAAATGCATCCTGGCTATTTATTTCATACAACCACAAGGCCATGCAGTTTGGCCCTAAATAAGAGCTCAGTGTTGAGAACCAATAGACCACTGTATACCCGGTGCTAGTGGCAAAAGAGAGAAGGCTTTTGTCTTTATAAAATGTGTGGATGCATCAAGATGGGCACTGGTGGACACGGACTGTTGTACTGGATGAACGATGAATCTGATACTGATGTCCAAATGTTCTTATCATCACTCGTCTCAAAAATAAAAGACCTTACTGTGGTATAAACACTGACATTGTGAGTGCATCCCTTTTGCATGCATTACTTCCTTGATCTTTCCTAAAGTATTGCTGCATTTGTCACATTTTCTAAACAAAAGAAATCTACTTAAAGATGTGAACCGAAATAAATGCTTACACTGTAATAAACCCCTATCTTGTTTTTCAGGTAATAGATTCCCCATGCAGTTAGGAACACATGTTTTCAAAATGGGGCTGCAACTACTCTTCTGTGAACAATGAGAGATGGGCCAAATGGGAACAGTCATGTGTGCCTCATACAAAGGCCCTGAGTAGAAAAGAGTTTTTAGTCAGCACATGGTGATCTCAAACAGGCTTTCTAGCTATTTGAAGTGGCTGTTCCCTCTCAAATGAGATTGTGTTTGTGCGTGGGCGCTCAGACTTCCCTCAGGCCACCGTATGAAATTCAAAGTGCAAAATCCAAACTAGGTTTGCATGTGTTCCTCTGTACATATTATTTTAAAAGGAGATTAGGTAAGTTACCTCTAGAATATAAACACAATGCATTCTCCAATCACCTCTATTTTAGACCCGTATCTTTATTAGGCTCTCTCTAAGAGTTTAACACTAGAATCACCAGATCATGTCTGAATCACCCCACCAAAGGTAACATTAACTGTGCTGGCCAAGAGAAGTTGGGAGGTTTGCCATGCAGACCTACAGGCTTCAATTGCCTGCTGTTGATTTACAGAATCTCTCAAATTGCACCTAACAATGTATTTTCCTAAAAATTAAAATAAAATGAAGCCTTAGAAGACATGCAGCAATCAAAATAAGCAATCTAATTCATGACCATTTGTTTTTAAAGGCTCTTTGAAAACAAAATGCTTGGCTTGTTTGTTTTGGTTCACACTCAACAGGAAATTTGGCAGTGAGGACATAACAAAAATCCAAAGAGGAAGAAAAATCAAAGGTGGGAAAACATTCTGCTTGCAATGGAAAATTTTATATAGAACCAACACCTCTGCTTGCATTGTGCAGGGCTGACCAGGTTTCTTTCTTTTTCTACTTTTTTTTAATGACCCATACAGGATGTGAACAACAACACATAGCATTAATGATTTATATTCACAAAAGGTCATTAAGGGTGCCTCTTTGATTCTTCATTTTACTTATCCTGTCAATAAAGTGCTTTGTTAAACTCTTGTGGTGGCCTATTCAGGATAAAAGAAGAGGGGGAAATAATGACAACAGGAGATCTAACAAAATCAGGTTGGGAAAAGGGAGATTATACAGTACGATACCATAACTATCATAGGGTATCTCTCATGGACAGCCTCCCTGTAACGGATATGTAGCTTTTAATCAAAGTCCAGCTATATGCTTTTGTGTTCAATTAAACTATATATGATTTTGACTGTAGGATCTTACAGAAACCCAGCACAATGGAAGTAGTAGAGAGAATTCACTGTAAATCTTATTCTCCTACTTGAGCTAATTAAAGTAGCCCATACAAGGAAAAAGACAAGATCCATAAACCTACCAGACAAGACAAATAATGCTCTAGCAGACAAGTCAAGTAATTAAAGTAGTTAATTTCTGAAACAAAACAAAACGCAAGTCCATAAACTTGTTGTCCATTCTTGAAATTTGTTAATTTCTTGCAGCACAGATCAGTAGGCTCATTTGTATATCATCAGATTTCCATTGCATGCTACATGCCAACTCCATGAATCATTTGGCTACTTGCTTCAAGAAAGAAGTAGCGTGCACCTCCAAGGAAGGCGTGAAGACCTTCGTTCCTATGGATTTCCTGCTTAAGCACAACAAAAATAATTGAAAGAACAGGGACTGCATCATCAAATGAATTATGTCACATCTACCTTTTAAAAATTTATATTGGCCATCTACCAAAAAAGTGAATAGCCAGATACATACTATCTATTAAAAGAACAGTGTGATATTCAATCCAGGAAAAAATACAGAAATACAAGTGGTAGAAGAAACTACCAAGTGTCGTTTCACTTAGAATAAATAACCCTTACTTTTAGAACAACAAAAAAGCAAATATCATCATATAGTATTATGCATAGATGCATTTCCCTGCATAGATACAGTCAAAGGTACAGTGCCTTACACAGACCATGAGATGATTCACAACAGGCCATATAAGAAATGATCTGATTCCTCTCCACAACAAAAGGGCCATGCACAGGTGGACCAAAGCCCTGCCCCAGAACTGCAGCATATGGTCATATTATTCAAAACAAGTCATGTGATCATCCTTAAGACATGGCTAGAGATGCTTAAATTAGTGAAATGATTGCTTCTATATATTATTACCTCTTAAATTATGTATGCATAAATATTGCCCATAATCTTGAACAAATATCATAGGATGCATTGTATATCACTTGATAGAAATACTTTTCATGTCATGCCTTGCTATTGAGTTTTAAGGCACTTTGACTCAACATAGACTTTTTAAGGAGAACAACTTTAATTAATTTTATAATTTAATTGAATAGCTTTGAAATAAACCAAGAACCAACAAAATGAATACAAATGCATTCAGTTAATAAGTATGAATTTAAAAAAGATTTTCTTGTGTGAGAAATGAATAAATGAATCACTGTGGTGATGAAGAGAAAAATGAACAGCTTAATATTAATGACAATAAATTACTTACAACTGCACTGAGGTCAGATGCAGAGGGTGTAGAACTGATTAACGAAGCCTGATATTAACTGATTGAAAAGCAGTAGTTGATCATAATATTTCATAAAACTTGAAGGTTCTTCAAAGGCAATCTGTTTCTCATGGTTAAATGCTGCTATTAAAGACTGCCCCACCATTTATTTGGGCTTTTGTTAGTTCTCCGGTGGAACCAGCAGCATGTAGCAGAAATGACTATAGCCTTACATGAGTTGCATGCCATTCAGGAGGATTCAGAACATCTTGCATTAAAGAATGAACTCTGCACTCAACCCTTCATTCCAAAGTAGTCCCTTTAAAGACTTAACAAGGCACTGACAGGAATGATGCAAGCGGTGTCCACTCTCTATCCACAAACAAAACCCTTCTTAACTAGACCCAATCTACCTCCCCGCCAGCTCTTTGAAGAAACTGAGTTACTCATAAATTTGTGATATCTACTATGACTGAGAATTGAGAATTAAGATATGCCCTGACTTTCTGGTTCATCAGGTTGGTGAATATCAGGTACAAGATCTTTTTGGAGGTGGTCATGCATCTCTGGAATGCTTCTTAGCACTAAACTGATGAGCCTAGTTTTGTTTGGGTTCTTTTTCTTCCCCACAGCTTAATTAATTCCATACCATTTACAATTCCATATCAATTCCATACTATTTCCATAATTCCATACCATTTTCATAGTCTGCATACATTTTCCGTGTGCGTGTGTGTAGTATGCATTTTCCTGCTCAATGCAGTTTATGCATACTTTAAAAAATATATGCATTTTTCACTGCATAAAACAATATGTGTTTTTCCCTAAATGTTTCAACTTTTGTACATAATGCTACAGAGGTAGAAAATGTTAGCATGCATTATTTATTGATGTTTTTGTGTGATATGCTATTTTGCTAATTACCACAAATTAACTTTTTCATTTAAAAAGCTATCAAATAGCAAAGAAATAATGAGCTGCCAGTCTGGCAGGTACTGGAAATAAGGCTTTTTCAGTGGTGGCTCCAAGCATGTGGTGGTTTTTCCCTGGATAGCTATGCATGTCTGCTTGGATGTTTAAAAAAGTCAAACAAAGCGAAGCTTCTGAAAATACATTCCAGTCTACACTTGGCTGAATTAAGCTTGTGAGGGATGGGAAGATTAGCTGATAGTAATTTAAGCTTGTGATTAAATGCTGGCATTGTGATTATTGTTCTATTTTATTTATTTATTTATTTATTTAAACAATTTCTATGCCGCCCCATTTGCAAAAAGCCTCGGGGCGACTTACAACATAAATTTTTAATGTTGTCTGTCCTTAGATCTTCTAAACAACTACACAACCAATCATTCAGAGCACAGAATGATTGGTTAAAAGACATGACTGCCATAGAAGTATAAAACAGGGTGAGGGAAAGCAAGAAGGATCTGGCCACTTTTGAATCACTGCATTAGTGAACTACCTGAATGAAACTACAATAGTTGACATTCCACCCCTATTTCTGTAAAATTCCACGGGTTACCCAAGTGTGTGCAAATACATTTTCTCACATACACAATGGAATTTCTCAGTCATGGTATGTTCAAAATGTTATTTGATAGAGATGTAGTCACAGAAATCTTGCTTTTGATGCTGTTTTACAAATTGGAAGACAACCCTACACACTTGAGGGAGGGAAAATATTTCACCAACACAGCCTTCCCACTGCACGCCGCCACCACCATAATCTGAGTTTTGTAAGGGAATCCAGCCCTCAAGAGTTAATTTGCAAGGGAGTGTGGAGTAAGGTAGGACGAACACCTTTAGAATTAAGCTAGTGCAAAAGTTTCTCAGGTTGTCCTTTCTAGCTTTTGCCAGCAGCCTGGCACTGTTATCTAATAGATGTCTATTTATCAGAGTTGGACTAGTTTTCAAATGTAAATTTTGGTATTGGCTCCAATGTAGAAAACCACATCTTCACCTTGTCTTTATTGTCAACTATAAATAAAACTCTCCTTCATGGATCACTGCCTTGTCGTGGCGTAGGGGCTTGCGTAGCTCAATGAAGCTATGAGCTATGCTGTGCAGGGTCAGCCAAGATGGACAGGTCATAGCAGAGAGCTCTGACAAAACGTGATCCACTGGAGAAGGA
The DNA here is from genome assembly GCF_004798865.1 of Varanus komodoensis. Taxonomy (NCBI): domain Eukaryota; kingdom Metazoa; phylum Chordata; class Lepidosauria; order Squamata; family Varanidae; genus Varanus; species Varanus komodoensis. The sequence continues at coordinate 20,863,955 of NW_025335941.1, forward strand.
AATGGCAACCCACTTCAGTATCTTTGCCATGAAAACCCCATGGACAGTACCAAAAGGCAAAAAGGTATGATGCCGGAAGATGAGCCCCTCAGGTCGGATGGTGTCCAGTATGCTACTGGGAAACAGCAGAGGGCTAGTACTAGTAGCGCAAGAAAGAATGAAGTGACTGGGTCAAAGCCAAAAGGACACTCAGTTGCTGATGTATCTGGTGGTGAAAGGAAAGTCCGATGCTGCAAAGATCTATACTCCATAGGAACCTGGCATGTAAGATCTATGAATCAAGGCAAGCTGGATGTGGTCAAACAAGAGGAGACAAGACTGAACATCGACATCTTAAGAATCAGTGAACTAAAATGGACAGGAATGGGTGAATTTAATTCAGATGACCATCAGGTATTCTACTGCAGGCAAGAATCCCTCAGAAGAAATGGAGTAGCCTTCATGGTCAATAAAAGAGTAGGAAAAGCAGTACTGGGATACAATCTCCAAAATTACAGAATGATCTCAGTTCGAATCCAAGGAAAACCATTCAACATCACAATAGTCCAAGTCTATGGCCCAACCACTGGTGCTGAAGAGACTGAAGTTGACCGGTTCTATGAAGGCCTACAACACCTAGAATTAACTCCAAAAAATGATGTCCTTATCATCATGGGGGATTGGAATGCTAAAGCAGGAAGCCGAAAGATAACCGGAATAACAGGCAAGTTTGGCCTTGGAATACAAAATCAAGCAGGGCACAGGTTGGTAGAATTTTCTCAAGAGAATACAATGGCCATACAATGGTCTCTTTTCCAACAACCCAAGAGACAACTCTACACATGGACATCACCAGACAGTCAACACAGAAATCAGATTGACTATGTGCTTTGCAGCCAAAGATGGAGAAGCTTTATACAGTCAGTAAAAACTAGACCAGGAGCTGACTGTGGCTCAGAACATGAGCTTCTGGTTGCAAAATTTAGGCTTAAGTTGAAAAAGTAGGAAAAAGCACTAGGCCATTCAGGTATGACCTAAATCATATCCCTGATGAATATACAGTAGAGGTGACAAATAGATTTAAGGAACTAGATCTGATAGACAGAGTGCCTGAAGAACTATGGACGGAGGTTCGCAACATTGTACAAGAGGCAGCAACTAAAACCATCCCAAAGAAAAAGAAATGCAAGAAAGCAAAATGGCCATCTGAAGAAGCTTTACCAATAGCTGAGGAAAGAAGGGAAGCAAAAGGCAAGGGAGAAAGAGAAAGATACAAACAATTGAATGCAGAATTCCAGAAAACAGCTAGAAGAGATAAGAATGCCTTCTTAAATGAACAGTGCAAAGAAATAGAAGAAAACAATAGAATAGGGAGGACCAGAGATCTCTTCAAGAAAATTGGAGATAAGAAGGGAACGTTTCATGCAAAGATGGGCATGATAAAGGACCAAAATGGCAGGGACCTAACAGAGGCAGAAGAGATTAAGAAGAGGTGGCAAGATTACACAGAAGAACAAGGAGGAAGGAAGGAAGGAAGGAAGGAAACCACAAGATAACCTGATAACCATGATGGAGTGGTCACTGACCTCGAGCCAGACATCCTGAAATGTGAAGTCAAATAGGCCTTAGGAAGTCTGAGCAACAACAAAGCTAGTGGAGGCGACAGTATTCCAGTTGAGCTATTCAAAATCCTAAAAGAGGATGCAGTAAAAGTGCTACACTCAATATGCCAGCAAATTTGGAAAACTCAGCAGTGGCCACAGGATAGGAAAAGGTCAGTTTACATTCCAATCCCAAAGAAGGGCAATGCCAAAGAGTGTTCAAACTACCGCACCATTGCACTCATTTCACATGCTAGCAAAGTTATGCTCAAAATCCTACAAGCTAGGCTCCTGCAGTATGTGGACCGAAAACTACCAGAAGTACAGGCAGGATTTCGAAGAGGGAAAGGAACTAGAGATCAAATTGCCAACATACGCTGGATCATGGAGAAAGCTAGGGAGTTCCAGAAAAACATCTATTTCTGCTTCACTGACTATGCTAAAGCCTTTGATTGTGTGGAGCACAACAAATTGTGGCAAGTTCTTAAAGAGATGTGAGTACCAGATCACGTTATTTGTCTCTTGAGAAACCTGTATGCAGGTCAAGAAACAACAGTGAGAACTGGACATGGAACTACTGATTGGTTCAAAATTGGGAAAGGATTACGGCAAGGCTGTATACTGTCGCCCTGCCTATTTAACTTATATGCAGAGCATATCATGCAAAAGACGGGGCTAGATGAATCACAAGTTGGAATTAAGATTGCCAGGAGAAATATCAACAACCTCAGATATGCAGATGATACCACTCTCATGGCAGAAAGTGAAGAGGAACTGAAGAGCCTCTTGATGCAGGTGAAGGAGGAAAGTGCAAAATTTGGCTTGAAACTCAACATTAAGAAAACTAAGATCATGGCATCCAGTCCTCTCACTTCCTGGCAAATAGATGGGGAAGAAATGGAGGTAGTGACAGATTTTATTTTCCTGGGCTCCAAGATCCCTACAGATGGGGACTGCAGCCAAGAAATTAAAAGACGCTTGCTCCTGGGCAGGAAAGCTATGGCAAATCTAGACAGCATACTAAAAAGCAGAGACATCACCCTGTCAACAAAAGTGTGTATAGTCAAGGCTATGGTTTTCCCAGTTGCAATGTATGGCTGTGAAAGCTGGACCATAAGGAAGGCTGAGCGCAAAAGGATTGAGGCCTTTTAAGTGTGGTGCTGGAGAAGATTCCTGCGAGTCCCTTGGACCGCAAGGTGATTAAACCAGTCAGTCCTAGAGGAGATCAACCCTGACTGCTCTTTAGAAGGCCAAATACTGAAGATGAAACTCAAATACTTTGGCCACCTAATGACAAGGAAGGATTCCCTGGAGAAGACTCTAATGCTGGGAACAAAGGATGGCAAAAGAAGAAGGGGACAGCAGAGGATGAGGTGGCTAGATGGAGTCACTGAAGCAGTTGGTGTGAGCTTGGGTGGACTCCGGGAGATGGTGGAGGACAGGAAGGCCTGGAGGAGTGTTGTCCATGGGGTCACAATGGGTCGGACATGACTTCGCGACTAACAACAACAACAACAACAACAAATAAATAAATAAATAAATAAACTATGTTTAAAGGTCAAGATATTCCAGAGTGAGCTCACAGACATTGAAAATGCTTGAGAATCCAGGAATTATTATCTTTCTTGTAAGTCATTTATCAGGATACGAAATCTGTTTCAACTGAGGGACCAAGTTCACTTTCAGAGAAGGTTTCAGGGGCCACACACCAATGGAAGGAAAAGCCAAAGGCAAAAGGGGTTGGGCCCAAAATATCCACCCAGGCAGCCTCAGCCATTGAGCACATTATTTAAAAATGAAATAAACAAACAAAGAAATAAATAAAATATCCACTCTCCCCCAACACATTGTCACTTAAAAGTCTTATTGTCAGTCATTAAGCCTTAGGAGAAGCATCCTTTAAATATATACATCTTTTTGGTTCAACATATTCTGCTAACACTCATTTTCTCTTGCATATACTTGTTGCCACAATACAATAACAATACCAATTCAAGTGTACATGCAAATGTGTGTGTGGGGATAGGCAGTTTCATGTTTTATTGATTAAGCCTTTGGTGCGATCCAGGGTAGCTCTTCTTATAAGACTATTCCGAGCTTCAATATGTAGTAAAATCCTCTCTTGAGAGCACCAATCCATTTTACATTCTCCTGGTACACCAGCATGGCACTTGCAAGATAGAAAGAGAAGGAAACTGTGGGTAGGAAGGAGGAGTGAGGGAGGAAAGAAAGCAACTCAGGTTATCCTGACATTTAATTTTCAGGAACATTTAGCCTCACTTGATCATTTTTTTCCCACAGTGGCAGCACACTTTGTATACTTAGTAAGAACACATAAAATTGGTATTCCTTCTATCACAGGGCTCTAGGATTTCCTACCATCACCTTCTGCCTCATCTGGATTCAGTTTTAGTCTGCTTGATGTAAACCCATTTGCCTGCTGCTTCCAGAAGCTGCTATGTAACTTTTCACAACAAGATTTCATGATATATTGACAGTTACAAACAATTCTAATAAGAAGGAAAAATTGGAAATATTAAAAAATCCATAAGGCTGCACAAGAACTGAGCTAGGAGACTGATTATTTATTTATTTTGGGGGGCGTGTCTTAAAAAAAAAAGGAAGGAAGGATAAGTAACTGAGAAGGAGCACGGAAAAGTAAGATATGCAGGAATTGTCAGTTCATGTTCAAGCAAGCGGTGCTAAGAGCAAGAAGAGAGACTTTTTATCAAAGGTTTTTGCAGTTACAGGAAAGGAAAGGATATAGTATGGCCACTGCTTAATGAAGGGTAGTTAAATGTTAATAGGTAACACAGAGAAGGTAGAAATGGCTCAATATCTTGCTTCTCTGATAAGAAGTTGGTCAGGAAAATACCTAATTATCTTAAATGAGTTCAGGCCTTCAAAGTCACAGGAATCATATTCAATGGAAGTAAACAAATGTGCTTGCATACTATTAGAACCTTGATTAGGTTCAAGAAATCCCAGAACATAGATGAGGTGTTACATATCTGGAAACAGATAATGTCCCGTCCCGATCTTTTAAAGGGGAAGGGGAGGAATTATGACTGAGGAAACCCCAGACCTATTATTTGACCTTAATATCTGTTGGGAAGATACAAGAGTAGATAATGAAAGAGTGAATTTGTAAAAAGCTTGATAATGATGCAGTTGATTGGTACAAAGCAACAGGGATTGCTTAAGACTATATACTGCTAAATTAATCTTTCTTCTCTTCTCTCAAGTTACCAGTTGTATATATTGTGGGAATGATGTGAGCATAATTCATCTTGATTTCAACAAAGCATATGACAAGTCCATAATATTTTGGCCAGCAAAGAGGTTAATTGTGATAATGCCATCAGGTAGATTCATAGCTCATATTTTTCAGTGATGGTTCATCAATCCAGAAGGAAGTTTTAAATGGGCTGCAGCAGTGCACTTCTATTTTGTGTGTCTCCACATATTTGTTAATGAATTAAATGAAGTGGTGGTGCAAATTGTCACAAAATTTGCAGATCACAAAACTGGGAAGGATAGCTAATCCTTAAGAAGACAGAATCAGCTTGACAGAACAGAAAACTTGAATGAAGCTAATCTATAAAACAAGGGCAGAAAAAATATGGAGAAGGATCTTTATGCCAATTGCTCCAAGGCTCGGGATCAGTCTTTGGGAGAAAATGAGAAGTTGTAAAGATGTCTTTGTTCTAGATTATTCTTCCCACTATTCTTGTAATTGTTTTTGTTTAAGTATCTAATATGGGAATGAGCACTAGCACATCAAAAAGTAGTTGTTGATAATGCAACAAGAAATTACCACTTCTGGAAAGGGAAAGTCAGTTGTGTTCATGAAAAGGAGCACTACTTTTGGGTTGGTTCTTAGACTGTGCTGGCCAACACTTCTTTCCCATTGTGCTGATGGTCATTTCCAGTAACACAACGTGTTTGGAGCCAATGTATTGCCAGGATAGCATAGTGCCCATTGTTTATTATTTCTGCCTTTAATAGTTATGTAAGTAACTGCAGTATATGTTGAAATTAAACACAATTAGATGAAATATAGGATGACAGGGATGAAAAAAGATGGTAGATAATCCCCACTGAATAAAGAAACAGGTACTTCATAAGCAAAGGATGGCAGCTCCATAAAATGTAGGGAGAAGGAACACAAGAGAGAGAGAAATCTACACAGAGCAGAGAAAATAAAGAAAAGAGGAACATTATTGAAATTGGGCAGATATGTAATATGCAGAAAAATGAGAGTAAAATGTATTACTATTTATGTAGCATGATTATCATCATTTAATTATATAATACCCTTTCCCTTTCCCTGCAAGAACTCTATGTGATTTAATCATATTCCCTCTCCTCTTCATTTTACAACAAACCTGTAAGGGAGGTTATGCTGAGTCAGCGAGTGGCCCAAAGTCACCCAATGAGCTTGTGGCCCACTGGGGACCAGAATTCAGTCTGACACTCAAATCATCAGACCCCTCTGGTACAAACGCAACATTAAGCATTGCTTTTCTGCTTAGTTAGGACTTTCAAAGAGATGGACTAGTTGATGTTCTCTGATTTTCAAGAACATTTTTACAAAGACTAAATTATATAATTACAATAAGAAACAAGAAAAGTGAGCCTATAATGTGCCCAAATAGTAAAAAAAAAAAAGCAATGATTCACTTTTCTGTGGATATATTAAACAAGAATGCCTCATGCTAACAGAAAAAATTAATTACTAACTATTAACAAATTGCTACAAATCTGTCATAGATCCAGAGGGCAGGAAACAATGTTGTCATGTTGGATAGAATGACTGGACTCAGCTGGGGGATTATGGCATTTAAAGCCTGGCATCCCAAGAATTTTTCCATGCCACACAGAGGAGAGCAACAGATGAAAAATCATTTGACTGCAAGAGATATGAAGAAAGGAATTGGGAAATGGATATTGATGTTATGTGACCAATAGGTCAAAGGGAAAAAGAATGAAAATACATATAGTTAAAATTGTTGTAAAATGTCATGTATATTTATTTTCTATTTCAAGCAAAATTGCTTTATAAAAGATGTACATTGAAAAACAACAGGATACAAATTTCAAACCTTAAGACACCTATATGGAAGAAAGTGTATTTTTTCATATAAGTGAATGTTGGACCATCTTATATCCCAACTGTAAAACTTGATCCCGATCCAGTTAAAAGGTAGGATCATGATGCTACTTTTAATAGGAGTGCTGATTAAAGTTATGTTTTGCTATATTGTCCACACAATTGCACTCTCAATAGCCATGTATGGGCATGAAAGCTGCATAGTGAAGGAAGCTGAGAGGAAGAAAATGTGTGTATTCAAGACATGTGCTGCAGGAAATCTTTGTGAATACCCTGGAATGATGGAATGATGAGCGAGTAGGTCCTAGATCAAATCAAGACACAAGTTTGCTGGAAGGAAAAATGACACTGAAAAAAACTGAGGTTGTCATGCTTTGGGCACATTGTGAGAAAGTAAGGCTTACTGGAGGAGACAATAATTATAAGGAAACTCAGAGGCAGAAGAAGAGGGAAAAAAATCTGAGGTAGAGCAATTCCACAAAGGAAATAACAGCCTTGAGTTTATAACAGTTGAGCAAGGCTGTCAAGGATAGCACATGTTAGAGGGCACTCCTTCACATGGTCAGCATAAGTCAGAGATACCAGGATAGCATGTACAACAATAGTATTTATTCTCATTCTATCTATCTATCTATCTGTCTATCTGTCTATCTGTCTATCTATCACTGCTATCTTGGAATCCCCAAACAGTTTACATAACACATACACATGACTCAATGTGATAATGTATGGAAAAGTATAAAATAAATACATGCAAAAGTTACACAAACAAAGCATTGCATATCAAGCTGAATTTGGACACTTTCTGTGTGGAAAGAAAATAATATAAGCTTCAGAGAAATATATTACCAAGTAAGTAGGTGTAAGAGTGGAGCATTGAAACACAAAAACATAGAAACAGAGTGAGTCAGAAGGGGTCTCCCTGGCCATCTAGTCTGACCCCCGGTTCCACCGGCTCTGCACACGAAATGCCCACCATTTGCATGTCTAGTCTATCCATGCACACCCTTACCGATGGAGCCTCAATCACCTCCCATGGAAGCCCATTCCATTCCTGGCACCAAAATTCAACCTTGGTTCCCTGAGCTTCTCTCCATTGGAGTGCATCCTGCCCTCCTCTGCAGGGGAGAACAGGTCTCTACCCACCTCCATATGACACCCCCCTTACATACCTGTATGTCGCCAACAGATCCCTTCTGAGCCTCCTGTTCTCCAGGCTGAAGAGACTTAGTTCCCTCAGTCTCGCCACAAACAGCTTTTCCTGCAAACCGGCCACCAACCTTGTGGCCCTACGCTGCACTGACTCTAACCTGGCTATGTCCTTCCTATAATGAGGGGCCCAAAACTGAACACAGTACTCCAGTTGCAGGTGCACCAGAGTCATATATAGTGGTAGTAATACCTTTCTCAATCTAGAAGCCATGCTTCTGGCTATGCACCAAGGGTGGTGTTCGCTCTCTTAACTACCACATCCCACTGCAGACTCATGTTTAGCCTGCAGTCAACCAGTACCCTGAGATGTCTTTCATAAGTGCTGCTCTCCAGCCACTTGTCCCCTAACCTGTACTTGTGACACCCATTCCTATGCCCCAAGTGCAAGACCTTGCACTTATCCACATTGAACACCATCCTGTTGTCTCCTGCCTATTTCCATAGTATGTCCAGATCCTCTTGGATCTGGAATATCTGCTCCCAGTTGTGGCCACTATTCTGGTTTTAGTATCGTCTGCGAATTTGATCGGCAGACTGTTCACCCCTTCTTTCAATGTGTTAATGAACCCCAAAATTACAAGCATTCTGCATTCATATCAATGAAAGTTCAGCAAGAGAAACTTTAGTCCATTGAATATGAAACTTAATGAAACAATAGATAATGGAAGACATTTCTAAAATCCAAAAAAAATGATGTTCTTACAATTGGCATTTTAAAGGGATTAGAATGCAACATATCAGGCAGTGTGTGTGTTTATAACAACAACAATAACCACCACAACAACCACAACACACCTAGGTACTATGCTCTGTGATGATGTTTAAAACATCTTCCAGATCAATAAATCAGCTTCAGCCATATATGGCTGAGGATGGTGGAAGTATCAGTTGAACACAACTACAGAGCACCATGTTGATGAAGCCTAATCTATGCAATCTTTGGTCTAGAATTTTCAAAGTAAAAGGTTCCCTGGGCAGAGGTTATGCACAGTGTTTATACATGTATAGGCTCCTAGGACTGGTTAGGGTGGAAACATAGAGGTGTCACGTGTGTGCGTTCAAGAGAGTCTCTTACGCGTGCACTAGGGGAGGAAACTTCTCATGAGAACCAGAGCGTCAGTGAAGATGTATTTTTGGTTTCAGCAGAACAAACTTCCCTCCCCACTCTCACAGATGGTGAGAATAAGAGAAAGCCAGATAGTGAGGCTGAAAGAAGACAAAACAGAGGCGCAGGAACAGGGCAAGTTGGGGGTAAACAAGGGAACGAACTCTCAATCTTCTGATGTAGAGTGTGAGAACCAAACTGATAAGGAGCAAGCGGGATTTGAGGATGCTCAAAATGTTCTCGCAGGTGCACACGCAGGCTCGGACAGCTGGAGTCCCAGTTGACTGAACAATGACAAGAGAGAGTTCATGGTGCCCTGCCTTCGAGGGTGCGACCACAGACGGTTCATAAACAAAGTTTCAGCTAAGGTTCGCCAGTGTGAGGGGTCAACTTTCTATCCTGTTTCGATTTCATATGCATAGCTGTTTAGAATAAAGACGTTTTTAGCATCTGCTAGAATGATTGCTTTCATTGGGAAGGAGCACCTGCCTCTCAACAAGAGGGCAGGACAAGTATAATGGGAACCTCCTTCCCCAGGTATGCATTGGGGTGCATTCTAATGAGGAATGCTGAGGGTTATATGTCTCTCTCTTTCTTGCTCTCTTTTTGCCCTGTCTAAACAAACACTGGAGTTTGTCTTAGGATTGCCTCTCTGCAGGCACACTTAATTATTTAGGAGGTACATGCCCAAACACATAAATAGCAAAAGGCAATGTTCTGTAGGCCCCACAGTTCTCCTGCCTGAAATTTAAATCCTGCATTTTAGTTGGCAGAACGAGCAACTTCATGTCTCACAGTCATACAATAGGACCTCCTGGAAAAGAAAGAAAGAAAACATCCTGCTTCAAGACCCTTGGAAGCTATGGGGCCGTGCGGTGTGGGGGAGAAACCACTGCTATTAGTATCAAGTATTCATCACTGTGATGCAGTACAGTGTAACAGAAAAGACATGATGGTCACTTAATGGCTTACAATCTGAACACACAATTCAGGGAAAGATACCCTGTTCCACAATCAAATAATGGAACTGTCTGGATGAGCAGATACAGAGAACTGAAGTAGAAGATGAGGCAGCCTTCCTAAAACAAATTAATTTTAAAGCACAACATTTACAATTTGATATAGTGGACAGGATAAATATTTTCTTCATCAATCAGTGTCTTTAAGTCATAAACTGCAAGCTGATTTTCAGACACTGATACTTTGGGGCTTGAACATACAAATGATCATAGCTGAATTCTTTTTTAACAGTTTATTTCCAGTGTCTTGAGATTTGATGCAGCTACCACACCAACCAGTTTCAGGATGATTCCACTTTAATGGAAAATTAAGGTACACCTGCAGCCGCTCGGTCAGCCAAATAATATTCAGTAGTTGGTACTAGATAATATATCCAATTGGTAGACAAAATTCAAACCAGGTATATAGATTTTAATCCTTATTTTGAGATTCTATTGCCCAAATAAGTGCTGCAGATCAAATAATACTTGCTTGTTATTAAATATTCAAATACCTGGACAGTCCTTCACAATCATTACTTTGTCATAACCCCTGTTGTAATTCTTACAGCAACTACACCTTGCAGATAACTTTCCCCCATATTTATCCAAACAGTCTTTAAGATATTCAGAGGAGGCCCAGCTAGTCATTCTGCAACCAAATGAATATTGCCACATTACATCTCAAAGGTGGGCCATCTCAGTGACAATGCCTACCCTCTGGAAATTCCTCCCCCAGGCAGTTTGGAAAGCAGAAAATGTGGTCTGTTTCCACTCTGAAAACACACTTGTTCACCCAGGGCCCAATTCAGAATCAATCAGCCCTGTGTTGTCTCATCTTCATGTTGCTTCTATTGTTTTGAATTGTTAATAACTATGATTTCTAATATGTATTTGTGAACTTATATTTGGTTGGTATATATTTGGAAGTACCAGGAATGAATGAAGGAATGAATGAATGACTAGAACATTGCTCTTAATTCTTTATGCCATTAGTGAAAGAAATTGCAGCACTAACAAAGATACGTGGCCTTTTTCCATTGGGCAAGTGACTGCACTTGAGCTAATGGTCCACTTTCAAAACCTAACAGTGGCAACGAGTGGCAAAAGCAGAAGCTCAAGCAGAACTTTCATTTAAACTTAAATTTAAATCCAAAACAAATATAATATAGTTGTAATGTCATGTAGAACATTGGATCTGGAATTTATTTGCATTATGTTTTTATTATTGTTTTTTTTATTTATGTAAGCTGTCCTGAGGATCTGCAGAAGGACAGCATATAAATATTCTAAATAAATAAATAAATAAAATAGAACATATCATCTAACTTGGCTCTGAGCCAAAAAAGAATACCTTGCAACCCAAGCTATTATGGGAAGGAAACATTCTATTTTTTAAATAATATTTATGTTATTGCAAAATATATGTCATAGTCTGCATTTCTACATCTCTTGTACATAATGAATGCTCAAGAAAACATCTAAGGGCACAATCTGTGCAAGTTTAAACAAAAAATGTCTTAAAACTCCCAGCATTTCTCCAGCTGACTAAAGACAAACCTACATCTGGCTTTAATCCATAATCCATGTCTCAAGGGTAGCCCTTTCCCCTGGGATAAAAGGTTACAAATAAATCAGAACAGGTGAAACCTGCTCATCCATCTCCCAGGGTCAAAAGCTGATGAGTGAAAACAACTGAAATTTGAAGAACGAGTGAGCATCCTTTCCATATACATTATCAAGTAAAGCAGTTAAAATGCATCAGTTTGTAAAGGTTCACAGGGACAGTGGCTGGAGCAAGCTTTTCCCTTTGTTTCTGACAGTAACTAGTCAACTGACTGGTGAAATTTATGAAGAATGCATGAAGACAAGAGCACTGCCCTGTTTTCCCCCCTTACTATTTGGTAAGCAAAGGCAAATTGCCATTGAACACCACTAGAGGTACCATTCAGTGAATTGACTTTTTCATCACCGTGGTCACCAGCTTCTACTGCTAGAGCTCCTCATCCTCTTCTTCACCATTGTTCCCTCTTACTTGCATGCCTGACAGGCAGAGAGCCAGCAAGAAATGGCTTCACTTGCTTCTCCTCACCACCACCACCACAAAAGGTGGCCGAACAGGCAGCTAGCCTGGAAAAAGAAGGAAATATTCAGAGGACTCTTGACAGTGTCCTAGGCTCTGAGTCTCAACATGTACAACACTTGATGCTCACCTTTTCTATATCATTCCTATGGCTAATACCTACTGAGGAACCGAGTGAATTTGTCTAATATCACCTAGACTACCCAAAGCTTACTTCGACTTCATAACCCAGAAGATCATAGGTCTGATTTCTCTTAATAAATTATGAAAAATTCTGGGAATTCAGTTCTCTCTCTCCCTATCTCTCTGTAACTAGATTTCACTTTTCAGAACTCAACACGGATCTTTCAGACTGCAATTGAAACTGAGGGTTTTGATTTGATTTACAAAGCAAAGCAAAATTTGTTCATAAATTTTGCACAAGCACACTTTAATCAGTGGAAGAAAATACCTATATTTCCAAAATCATACAACTGATGTTTTATTTGGGAAAAGGTGGATAAACATAACATGTGGAAATTTGTATGAAAAGAAAAAAAAACTTACAATTGGACAGGACACACATTAGAATGCGCTTTGAGAAGAACATCCCTACATTTTGTGTATAACAAAAATGGTCACATCACTCTTCTTTCAGATTTGTTTCACTTCTCATATTTTGGCAGGAATTTGTTACTGGGTACGCAAACTGTAAAGCTTCTTCTAGCTGTCTAGGAGGTGTGTCACATGTGCTCCAGTAAGATACCTGAAAGCAGGATGGGAGGCATTAACCTGTACAATCAGTCACAATATCCAATAGGACTGGTTGAATCATCACAGGAATCTTACAAGCACCCTAAATTTACTTAAACATGCTGATTAAACAATGTATGTTCCCAATTTACATGTTTGACAGTATCTAACTGTGACTAATAGAAAATGTGTTCCATGCATCATTTATTCTTCATTTATTAAATAGCATTTAAGAGAGAGAGAGAGAACATGAGCATAAAGCAGCACAACAGCTTAAGATCAACTTCAGAGGCTAACTTTCACACCACATGAAATAAAATGGCATTCTATCCATGTCAGTCTAACTTCTGTTCCATTCATTGCAGTGGGCCTATTTTAGAGGAACTGGCATGAAGCTGTACAACAGACTGGACTTTCTCTGCATGTGAGATATGATTTGTTTTGTGAATTCCCAGAGAAATTCCACTACTGATACAGATGTTTCAGTACCTGTATCTTTTAATATTTTACTATCTCCTGCCATGCTTCTAAACAATATGTCATTTTAATGCCACACAACTTTTATTCTTCCATTCTTGCTGTTGTTGTCTTGCCTTGTAATTTGAATAAGATCAGTGTCTTTCTTTTTCCTTCATGTGTTTTTAATGAAAAAGTGTGGTGCTGATAATGAAGGGGTGTGGGGGGGGAATTACACCTGAAGCAAGTATCAGTTGAGTTATCCAAGCAACAGTAACAGTATGAAGAGCGGGTGGGAAACAACAGGTCCTGGATCATTATTATTCACAATTAGACAGAGTTAAGCAGAGATCGTTAAATAATGATCATAAACAAGGAAATTGAAAGTGATGTGATTGGATTCATACCAACAAAATTCATCATGTAATTACCAGTCCTCATGCATCAGAAAACATGTTGGTGTTTGCATCTAATCTTACAGGATTGTGACTCAAATCACTCACTGATGGTACCCAATGCCAGTCAGTTAAATGCATTCTTCAGAGGGGCTTGGACAGGTGCTGGAAAGAATGCTGTCAGGAAGTAGCTTGTTTCCATTATTAATGGAACTGTGGTAAAGTATGAGCGTTTTGACATGTAGCTTTGAAAAGAACTGATGCAGGGGCAAAGAACTCATAGCCCTCCAGATGTGGTTGAACTCAGCCTGCCAGTAGTGCCAGGCAGCTTCTCCAAAGGTCAGGAATGATAGGAGCCATTTGGAAAGCCATAGGTGCGCTGCTACTATAGCGAAGGGGTGCTCCGTGGTGCTTCTGTTAAAGAATGTTGAAAATGTCCACTTGCTTGTTAGGAAAACCCTTGCTCTTTATTTGGAAGGATAGCTAAGTCTGCACTGACTGTAATGCTGTTATTTTTAAGGCTCTATAGGAGGCTAAGATTTGAGAGCCACAGAGAAAAAGGAGCACAGTCATTTTAAGTTTTAGTGGGAAGTGTAAGCCAGATGTTTTTTATGGTTTCAGTTTGTAAATTTTGAAGATAAAACAGATTTGCACATGGAAATTTTTAAAGTGAATTCATATGACTACATTGCTTACAGGTTACATTAATCATTGGTCTGGACTAGCTAATATACAATATGCCAGATATCTCCTATATTTATAATATACTTGGATGTATCAAAACTCAGTGTTATTAATCATTATTATATGTAAATTGCATTATTATTTGTAAACCTCCAGGGAGTATGAGATGGCATTTCAAGGGATGTGACAAAGACAAAAGCTTCACAATTGGTGAATTGTGGAAAAAAATGCCAAAATTATCCTAGTAATAACAATATTTATTATTATTTGATTTGTATTTGCATTCAGTTCTCTTTTGTCTTTCAAGACAAAATTTAGAAATTGCCTGAATCCACAGGCAGACTTTCTGATCACAATCAGCAAGATTATTCCATGTTTTGGCAAAATCATGAATGAGAGGCAGGAACAAAGAAGTCATTGATTTTTATGTTCACAACTGAGATTGATTTTACTGTTTATAATTCATATTTGAATCTTATGCACTGAGATAAAAGCTTTTTTAAAAAAAGTTTCATTTGTTCACCTGCAGGACTCTCTGCAATTCAATTTGTGGTTCAAAAATTAGAAATTCGACTTCATCTTTTCTAGGGGATACAAACATAAATCAAACATTTTCCAGGAGTGCAAGGCACAGAAAAGGTTGGGAACAACTGGTCAGAGGTGAAAAGTGTGCACTATGCTGCCCAATTGCTAAAATTCTCTGGGCAGTCCAAAAAGTAAGGCATAAAACCATACAATATAACATCATAATAAAACACCAATGTAAAAGCCTTTAACCAGTCAGTCCTAGAGGAGATCAATCCTGACTGCTCTTTAGAAGGCCAGATCCTGAAGAAGAAACTCAAATACTTTGGCCACCTGATGAGAAGGAAGGGCTCCCTGGAGAAGATTCTAATGCTGGGAACAATAGATGGCAAAAGAAGAAGGGAATGGCAGAGGATGAGGTGGCTAGATGGAGTCACTGAAGCAGTTGGTGTGAGCTTGAATGGACTCCGGGGGATGGTGGAGGACAGGAAGGCCTGGAGAAATGTTGTCCATGGGGTCGCGATGGGTCAGACACAACTTCACGAAGAACAACAACAAAAAGCCTTTAGATGTGTAAAACAAAATGAAAATAAAGCAACAAGTAGTATTCATACAAGATCTGAAATAAACGAACATGGATTTTCAATGTGGCATGAAGAGAAAAATTAGACGAATTTTCTCAAGGCCAGCCTGTTCATCAGGCGAAGCAAAGCCCATGCATTAGATGGTGTGCTCAAGGAGTGGCTAATTCGGCCTGCCACCATCCCCTCCCTTTGTCCCGAGTGCTGCTTTTCAACCGTCCTGCTAACTGCTGCTCCTTCAGTCCACCGGCAGCCTCTGCTGCTCATTGCCCAGTCAGTGCCCCGCTGCTGCAGCTGCTGCTGCTCCCACTGCACCACCACGCCTCTCGTGCGTAGCCCATGAGCGTGTGTGCCTTGCACCGAGGGAAGCACGTTGCAGAGGCAGTGTGGGTGCGTGGCTGCGTGAAAGTACTGCACTTAGAATTATCGGAGGGGTGGTCATACTACTTCAGAGAAGAATGAAGAAAAGAAGATGCCTTAGTTATTCGCAAATAATGAGAGTGCAAGTGAATTTTTTCTGCTTCCAGTGCAGAGAGAAGGAAGGATCTAGAAGATACTGCTTTTTCCTGTTCATCAGTAGAGGCTAAAGCCAGCCAAACTCAGTAGTTTCGTCAGAGTAGTGCGTAGTTTCGTCAGAGTTCCCAGGTTTGCCCCTTCTTTGGTCATCCAATATTAGAAGGATCACTGATCAGCTTTATTCTTCAATGAAAGTGAAGAACTTGGGGGAAAGTGAACCTGAGTAACTGGGAAATGGAAATATCATGTGTGTGCTATCACATTGCTTTAAAACATGCTGGCAAATACCCTCTCCCCTCTTGCAAGAATCTACACATCATGTTTACATTATCCAAGAGTGCAGTTTCAAATGTTATCAAACTCGGTTTCTCTCCCTACCCTCACAAGAATTTCCCTCCTAAGGGATAACTTTTCCTGCTCAGTCTGCCCCAGCAATGCCCCCATCTTCTTCCTGAGAATAAGTAGCATGAATATGATAAACAAATCTACCTCTTCATGAAAGACAAAATGCACTGAAAAATTGACGTGCCATATGCATTTTGCAGGAGATTAGTAAGCAAGTCACTTGAAGCTGCCAGATTTGTTCCTTTCCTCTTTCTTAAGTTCTCTCTGGCTCCCACCTTGCCTTTACTTCCCATTCCCTCCACCACTTCTTGGCTCAAGAGCCGCATGTGCTTATGCATGCTTGGGTTGATGATACTTGTTCACTTTTCTAAGAATGTACAGGGGTATGATATTATGATTTATCTCAGCCAGCTAAAGGTCTTGGGCCAGCACTGTATGCCCAACCCATTTTATTCTCACTACAGGCTCATGTTAAAAGCAAGGCAGAGACATGGTGACTAGGCCAAAGTTTAACCAATGAGTTACAAGTCTAAGTAGGGATTTGATCCTCGGTTTCCAGAGTTCAGGAGTACAGAGGAGTCAATTCTTTGTATAGAAGAGTCTTAGAAAAAAACATTTCAGATCATACCATCGGGACACTCATAACAAATCATATTGTGACAATTTGTCCCCTATTTGCTTATACAGATCTCTGAGCTTTGCAGAGAAAGCCTGGATATGTTAGGACTGATGTGAACAATGAAGACATAGGGCAGTATGACAAATGCAATTCAATGTAAACAAGTGTAAGGTAATGCACTTTGGGGTAAAAATTCCCAACTTCAAACATAAGCTGGTGGGATTTTGCTAGCAGTGACTGAGCAAGAAAGGGATCTTGGGGTTATGGTGAACAGCTCAATGAAAATGCCAAGCCATGCACAGCTGCTGTGAAAAAGCTATACTCCAGGAAAAGAAAGGAATTGAAAATAAAATTGTCAAGATCACACTCTCCTTGTATAAATCTTTGATGTGGTGGCACTTCACACATTGTGCACAGTTCTAGTTGTTGCACCTGAAAAAGGGCTGAGTTGGAAAAAGGGCACTAAAAGGGCACTAAAATGAAGGGGTTCAAGCAACTCCTCTATGAGGAATGGTTACAAGTGAGGTTGTTAAGCTTGTGAAAAAAGTGAGTAAAGGGAAATATTACAAAATTATCTAAAATTAAGCATTGTGAAGAAAAGGTGGAGAGGAAAACATTTATCTCCCTCTCTCATACTAGAACCTGCACCCCATGAAGCTGATTGACATGATATTAGGGCCAGATAAAAGGAAGTACTTCTTTACACAGTGCATAGTTACACTGTGGAATTCACTGCCACAGAAAGTGGTGACAGCCACCAATTTGGATTGCTTTGAAAAGGGATTAAACAAATACATGTAGGCGAAGGCTATCAATGCCTAGTAGCCTGGTGGCTATGTTATTAGAGCAATATGCCTGCATACACAATTTGCTGATGAGGCAACCAACCAAAGCTGGTTTTATCCAAAGCCAACTAAGGAGGTTCACAAACAAATTCAGAAAACAAAAATAAAATATAAACATTGTAAAGCAGTTTGAAAACCATAAAAATGTAACAACATTTTCAAAGTCAAGTTTAAAATGTTGTGTTGTCACCCTGAAGAAAAATAGTGTCAACCAGTTAAAATGCCAAGCTGTGTATCTGTTCTAGAACTAGGGAAGAGTACAGGAATTAACTTTGTTAGGTTATCATGCTTAACAAATGGACATGGGTTGGGAAAGGGCATGGCCTTGGGGATCAAGCCAACTGGCTTCTCCTTGAACCAGATCTGGTGATGCTGCTATAGAATTTTAGGTCAGCCGAAAACTTTTCTTCCAACCATGATTTAATTGTGGCTGACCTTGTGTGTATTATTGGGGTAATTGGAAGGGAAAAGTTTCTTCCAACTGTGCCCTTCTCAGTAATTGGTGCAGCACAAACATCCACCTGAGGGCTGGGAGAGTGGGTTACTGCAGTCTATATGACTCACAGCTTCCTCTTTCGGCTCCTGTCCATTCACATGCTGCTCTAGAGTCAGATCTAAACTGTGCCTTCTGCTGGGTACCTGAGACAGATTAAGGATTCTGCTGGTATACCATCCACACTGCTACCCTTCAGACTACTTGCCTGAGCAGACAGAGATGGATTTGGTGTTGAAGTCCCCTCAGATATGGGCCTGGGGCTTGTCAGCTTCTGTGTTGAGATTGTCAAATCTGGATGGCTAATAACAGCTATGTAGTTGTCTCAAAATGTAACAGGACACATTCTTGGATGTGGATTTCCTGCCTAAACAAAAAGATGGTTATCTTTAAGTGTAGGTATGCACATCTATCCCATTGTCATGGCCAGATCACTTCCTATTGAGGATTAAATTCCCAGTCGCCTTTCCCTTTTGCAAGAGTAGGGGACCTATTAAAACAGTCTATCCAAAGGAAGAATGAATTGTACTAAGAGGGCTATGTGGGATATTTCTGCTGGTTTGACTGTTGCTGCTGTCAGAGTTTCTTTCTGTGGAATGCAGAAATGATGTGGGCAGTAGACACAATTGTGCCCAAAAACCTCTCTCTAAGCAGCATCTGCACACATCCTTGGTATATACTTGAATTGAGGGTAATTAAGCAAACAGGAAGACAGCTAAAGTACAGGTGGATAAAAACCCATGTCTAGTCTGTCCAAGTACAGGTTAGAGCTCATTGTCAAGCCGATTATGTGATGGTGAGGACAGCAAACAGGGAATTTTCTTCCACCACCACCGCATCTTATCATCATAGTCCAAGTGAGTGGCTTGTGGCATGTTAGAATCTGGACCAGGGAAATAAATGGTGAGTTCTCAGTAGCATGCTGCAGCAAGTTCACATCTGTCATGAACTAGACACTTCAACTGATACAGTTCCATTAGTAGAATTGTCCAGGGCACTGCCCAGTCCAGTTTCATTGTACGAGTTTCAGGTACTGAGGCTCAAGATGGGAAGAAAGTGCTTGGCCAAGTCTGTTTGATCACCTGTTTCCTTAACACCTGCCCTGCATGGCTTATTACCTTTAACAGGGAGGGATTATCAGACCGGACCCAGGAAGTAGAGCTGTAATAATATTTCCCAGAATCCAGCCCTCTTCATGCTGAGAAGAAACCAAGCCAAGAAGAAGCCACAGGATGCTCCCAGCATTGACTGCCAGTCCATGACTGGTCCTGATCAAAGTGCTGCTTGCAAAACCCTAAATGGCTTAGGGCCAAGTTATCTGAAGGTACATCTCAGGAACACTGCCACAGAAATTGGAATGGTTGATTTTAACCACTAAAAATTTAAATTTTATACTGCTGTATAACTTAGCATTTACTTCTATTTTATACCTTGGATTTAAATATTTATTTTTATAATGCATTATATATTGTATTTTGTGGCTTTAATTAATTCATTCATTCATTCAGGGGATTTATAGGCCGTCCATCATTGTCGTCTCTGGATGGCTTACAGTGTAATTGTTGTGAAGTAATGAGATAACTTTGGCTATTTGGCACTTTATAAATGTAATAGATAACTAAAAGTCCTCTTCAGCTAATCTTAACACCAGAGTAGTTTCATGTTGCAAATGGTAGTCCCTTGGATAGCCAGGCCTAAGCCATTTATTGCTTTAAAGGTTCAAACCAACCAAATCTTGAATTGAGCCCAAAAAAACAATTGGCAGTCAGTGGGCATCTTTCAGTATTGGGTAGATGACTCTCAGTACTGTGGACTTGCTACTGCAGCCTTGCTCGCTGTATTTTGCACAATTTAACATTCCAGAAGCTCTTCAGAGGTAGCCCCTTGCAGAATCTGCTGAAGCAATCTAATCATGATATAAGTAAAGCATGAATAACTCTTGCCTGATCTGACTAACCCAAATTGTGCATCACCATGGGGTATCAGGTAAGTACCTGAAGATCTACACTGTACAGAAGTACACTTTTGGGTTTCCTTACCTATTGTCCCATCAGTATGACACAATCAATAATTACATGAGTTTTCTTCAATGGAATTGATACCCTATCTCCTGGTGGGCTGCTGATTCCATGAAAAGACCCTTGTCCACATGGTCTTCTTATTGACATGTGCCCCTCTGGATCCCATAGTTCAGGGAAAGTGAATTGCCAAACAGAATGATATTCAAGATCCAAATGCATATTGGAAAAACCACAAAAATGATCCCTTGGGCCAAAGATAGGAGTCAGGAGTCACTAGCTGGCTCAAAACTACTAGTTTCAAGCAACTGTTGGTAATCCTTCCTCCTAGTGGATCCCAAGGAGTTTGGGTAGCTAAATACTTTTAAACCTTCCTCCAGACTCTTTCTTGATACCCAAGAAGTTGTAGAAGCATTCCAGAAATCATTTTCTCCCCACTCTGCCACAATGAAGGAGAATCTTCATATTCGAAGCAAGTAAATTAAATGGTGACTTGGCGTTTATCCATTCACATTTGTCCTCCCAGTCTCTGGACTCAAAATGTGCTCCAAGAATGCTCAAAAGTAAATAAGCCAGAAAGGTATTGTTTTAGAATCAGTGTCCTTCATTCTCTTTCTGTCTTGCTAAAGAGTCTGCTTATATCATAGTGCACAAAGGAAACCAGAAATCCCACTAAGAATGGGAATGTAAGGTACAGCTTGGTCAGACATACACAGTTTTCAACAGCTACAATCTACATCTGAATAATTTTAATTTTATTTATCCAGGTTTCTATAGTGCCTAATAGCCTGGCCTCCCCAGGCAGCATCCATGCCCCTCTCGGTCTTATCTAGTGGATAGATAAGAAACTTCTAAGGATAAACAAAAAGCATAATAGCTACACCAGGTGAAACATCAGGAAATGGCAAACTTAGAGGGCTTTCATGCCCTGCTATTTGGCAATTTTTTCCTTCATCTTTAGTGAATAGGCATATTCTAAAATAAAATAACACTTCTCACAAGAAGTTGTTAAATTAGATTTCTCCTTTAGTCAGTAGAGACAGATCCACCAACTGCTTTTAATCAATGCATATATTACTGCATTAATTGTTTTTCCTTCATCCAACAAATCCAGAACTATTTTATAACTTCAACATTTCTTTAGCACTGAAGAATGAAAGCCTATAAATTTAAATGAAATGAGTCACAGTTAAGTTTGTGAAGCACTTTGGGGCTTGTTTGTTTTGTATAGCAAGGATTTTAAATGAATATTACACATGCAGAAATTTTGGCATGCATGGATTATTTATTACTCTAAATTTCACCCACTCAGCAGATTTTGAATGAATATTTCTTAGTTCCCTGTCATCTCATAATGTTTACTGCATTTGTCTTTTTAATAAGCTGTTGCCCACCAACCAGCCACTCACTCAAGTAAACATTAGATTGCATTTATTGCCAATGTATTAGAAGGCAATATTAGTGAATATTTAGGGCAGGACCTCTTCTACATCTGTCAAACAGATTTACTCACCAAACTTAGCATCTGAACCCTCCCTACCTCTGCTAAATGTAGCTGGAGTGGTTCCCTAAACTGTGGTAATACATGCAGAATTGCAACAATTTATCTAGTAGTAAGCATTAAAATCACTTTTCCCCCCAAATGTGTCTTGGAACAAAGGAATTCAGAGTGTTCTGACTATGCTTGAATTCTTAAAGTAAGGACAAAAGAAAAATGAAATGCTGGCTGTCAAGAGTTCAAGCCACAGGAGTAACAAAGGGCGCAGAGTGTAGATTCATAGATTGGAATGGAACAGTTGCGGGGGGAGGAAGGACTTTTCCCCTGTCCCTTTTTAAGCTTGAAAAATAAAGGGCAGAGAAATGAAACTTTCTGGCAGGCAGATAACTTGTAGGCCTGACCCCTCCAACTCCAGGAATTCAAACACAAAGCTCTTTTCATAGTGCCCGTCCTCTATACATTCTCAAGATAAGACAGCAAAATAAGTCCTGGCAGAACATTCACAAAGACGAAGCAAAAGGTTGCTACAGATTGTTGTTTCTTTCCTCTGTACATCTGTCGATGCACACCTGGGAATGCTTATGCAGCTATTTCTTCCTCACCCACCCCCCATCCAGCTCCTTCCTTTGGATCAAAATAAGGAACAAAGTGTTGACAATTCAGGAATTATATATACACCCAGGGATGTGTGTGAAAAGTAATTGTGCAAGAATGAAGACAGACATGGTGCATTTCAGAATCAAACTTTCACCAAGATTATCTCCTCCCCCTATAAAAGGAAAAATAAGAAAAGGACCCCAACTTCAAAACATCCACATGCAGACACAGAAAATGGCATACATTTAAAACTGTGTTTCCAAATCTTGACTCACCGTCGGAAAGCAACAGTTGCCTGAAGTGAGTGGTACTTTCTGCCCTCCTCCATTGCACATTTCCCCTAAGGCTGACTGGAGCTTAATAGCTCAGAGCTGCCACATAGAGGCCCCTTCAGTGAGATGGCTTATTTGCCTGTCAGCCTGAATCCGAGTTTCTGCACTGTGCAATAGTGCACTTTGCTGAACTTTGCTAGAATCAGTTCCATAAAACTTCTGCAATTGCCTGGAGTGTAGAGCCAGGCTCTCAAAAGCTCCCTAAATACGGGAATTCATGTTTCTGTTGCAGGCATAAAACCTTTAACATGTTAGCCTTCTAGTGTAAAAGTTCTTTGGTAAAGAGTGGGTGGAGAGAGCTCAGTTCAGAACAAGGAAACTGCGCATAATCAAAACTTGGAGAGCTTCCTCCCTTCTTCCCTCCTCTCCCCCCACCCTCCCCAGCTAAGCTAAGCTGCCACTGTTCCTTCATAGAATTTAGGAATGTAAAGGGAGGACTCAAAGAGGCCCAGTCAGACAAACCTTTCTCAATCAATTAGCTTGCAACCATTACTTGTGACCCGAGGTCATGCAGCATAAGTGTGTGGGGTGTGCCTCGAAGAGGGCCGAAGCTGCTTATTAAAACTTACATAACCCAAAGTGTTCTAAAGAAAGAAAATCAAACAGAACTTGCAGACTGGAGGGGGGAAATGTATTTTCACAGGAAACACACACAATTTAGCTTAGAGGGAAAATGGAGTCTATATTATGATTAGAAATCCAACCGATCATATACATTACTATTTTTACTTCTATAGTTATTGTTTTCGAGAGTTTGGTAAATCTAAATTGATGTTTGCTTTGCCATCAATAACCAGTTCAATTTTGATAGGAAAATTAGGCATTGTGGGTATGACACACTGTACATCATTCATTGAGTTGAAACTCCTATTAAATACTTCAGCTTAAGTTCTGAATTCTAAAAGCAGATCTATGCAGAAGACAAACAAAATACATCTGTTCCAAGAATCCAGAGTTTCATTCCAAGGTACCACCCTGTGCACTGCATTATATGTGAAAAACCTCTTCACATTTAAGATCTATGGTGTACATAATGTTCATAGAGTATTGGAAGGGTGGAATTCCTTACAGAATTTCCCACACTTCAAATATACACCCCTTGGTGTGAAAAGGCAACTTCAAAAAGAGTTCCACCTTCATATCCTGCCAGCCCAGTGACAAGGAGATGCTGCTCTGGAAAAACCATGAGAGTACCCTGATTTCAAAAGCCAATCTATGACTCTCTTTCCAAGGGCAAACAAGATCAATGGAACATGGGGGGGGGCGGGGGGGTTACAAGTGTTTATCTTGGTTCTCAGATGAATTCTCAATCCCACTAATCAAGTCTCATTCCAAATGCTATTAAAAGTTGGGGGGGGGGGGGTTAAGCAAGAGAGGGAGTGCGGGGAGAGAGAGGTTTTTTTCAGTGTAAAAGATGGAACACTGTAAACTTTTTAGAATAAGAACACAGAAAATGAATTGGACAGTGATACACCACAGAAGGTATAAACCAGGAATCTCAAACTCGCGGCCCATGGGCCAATTGCCGGGACGGTTGGGGCACAGCGGAGGGGCCCTGCGGCCTTCAAAGCGCCGGTGGCACCCGGGCCGGCCTCCGGATGAGCGGCCCTCCACCACCGCGGTGGTGGAATACTTGATGCGGCCCAGCCTCACCCAGACTCTAGTTCCAGCGGCCCCAAGTAAGTTGAGTTTGAGACCCCTGGTATAAAAAGAAGCCATCTGCTGATGGGTTAAAATGTTTATATCTCCTTCATACCTTGAGTAGAGCTTAAAATCCCACCAAAGACATGGCACAACATAATGGAGCCATAGATGCCGACCAGAGAATGAAGCACAGCTGCATTAGCAAGATCCCCCATCTGTCTACTTATCCATGACCTGGAGATGGCATTGTAGGTCCTTCACTGACAGTGCCACATGCAATTATGGTTCATTCTCTTTTGGCTTAACCAATCTTGTAGGATTCCACAGTTCTCCAAACTGAACCCAGGGGAAAGTCCTAAAGTAGTCCTCATGGGTGCCAAGGAGAGAATGCTCATGAGAAGTAACATTTCTCAGAATTAAAAATGCATACATACAGAAATATGTTTAGTACAGGAAATTACTAGTGTTTCTACATCATTATTCATGTAATCCTTTGAACACCTGTGGCCCCTTGGTCCACTTTAATGGCCCCTTGCTTCTGCTGCCTCTGCAGAATTTGCTGCAATGAAGGGGAAAAAGGATGCAATTCATCAAGAAAAAAACATTCACAGGGAGCGCACAGCTATTTGCAAGCAGAATCATGCTCCCGGAAATCACCCAGGAGTAGCCTGTTGTTTCTAACAAGGTGTGTGCTTCCATACACCATGCGCCTGTCAAAATGTGATAGGGGGCATTACTACAATTTCCACCACAGCGGTAATTTCAGTGGCAGTGGTGTGAAAAGAGCTGTAGTAATGGAGCCCCTAAGTGGGGATAAGCAAGACTCAGGCTGTGATGCACTGGGTGGAGAAATAGCTGCTGACCAGAGAACAAGCAGCCTGCAAACATCCTTTGAAAAGATACGTGCTTTGGGGAATTTTTTTTCTGTCACTAAAGACAATAGTTTTGCATTCAAAATTGAAACAGATGCATGTGTAGTGCACCTTCTTTGGACACCGACCGAACTAACATCTATTTTTGACATGGAAAATGGCTTGGACAAAAAGCTGCAGTTAGGAAGTTGACTAAACAGGCTTCTCACCTCCCAGGAGCCCAACCAAGTATGGATGTGCAATCATCAAAGTTTCCAGTGTTGCTTCACAGCTCTCACAAACATACAGGGCAGATCTGCAAGTAACTTGCTCCCATCCAAACATTAAAGAAAGAGACACAAGTCATCAGTGCTTCTTCTGTTGCTTTTTCTTAGGGATGTCAGGGCTGCCTTAAGCTCCCATGAAGATTACTATTACCCAGCAAACTCTTCCTTGGTGTAAGGAGAATTTGTTAAAAGCATAACAGTGATAATGGGGAGTCTGCACAGAGCTGCATCATATAGTCTGAAAATTCTTGTCTCCATACCAGATGTTTCAGGTATCTCTTATTTCACATCAGGGATGGGAAACCTGTGTCCCACCAGATGCCTTTGGACTGCAGCTCATGATGATGCTGGTCAGTCTCATCAGTGGTCAGGAGCGATTATTTCTGGGGTCTGACAACATCTGGAAGGATAGCACTAAAGAAACTAATCCTGTGGACAGTGCCCTCAATGCTCATAAGCTCAGAGGCTGGAAATATACAGTGCTGAGCAGGAGGAACGGAGAAGGCAATCATCGCCTCTCTACTTCTTCCACTCTGCAAGTCAGCCAGCTGTTTTCATTAGTCTAGCTAAGGTACTTTGGAAGGGAGAGAAGGAAGGTGGATACTGTTAGGATAACATATCCTGGTGGCCTCAGGATATGAACAGGATATGTTCCTCTCATCCCTGACTACTAGATTACATATTTCAACACCCCTCTGAGGTTGATTTTATGCAGCCAATACAGTTCTTTAGCTATGAAAAGGGAGATCAGAGCATGGATTACCAGCTTTGAGATCAAGGCTTGGATCTGGGAAACTGAAATATACATTGTCCCTCAGATGGTGTTTAAGGGCCAGTGCATCACGCTTAAGTAATGTTATATCTACAGCTTCAAGAAACCACCAGGTCTTCTATTTGGAACAGGCCATCATGAACTGCCCCACATATCTTATGTTCTGAGAAATGCAGTGCCAGCTTACCTTGCACAACTATACCATCAAGTTTCACGCATGATATTGAAGGTGTAACTCGAAATAGGGCACTTGGGGTCAAACTGAAAATTACTATAAATAGGTTTCTAGCAGCTACTCCCCCGACATTTTTACCCTAGAGTAGCTGCAATGGATTAAGAGTTTCACAATGCTTTCCTACTCTATGGTGTTATTTATGATGTCTGGCACAGCCTATACTTAGTGATTCACTTACTGCATGTGAATTAGTTATTTCCTCAGTAAGCAACAATCTCAGGCATGAGATTGTTAGAGATTTCTTTCTGTACATGTGAAATTTTGCACACGTATAACAAACTGCATCTTGTGGGCTATAGTTTGAAGTCACAAATTGAGTCATGGCATCATGCATCATCACACTATATACTCCCTTCTGATTTGTTGTTTCTATGTGGCTGTTCTATGAAACGTTTGCTCACTACTGCAAGTGAATGATGGATTGGTATATGGAGTGGTGGCGACCTAGTGGTGGCTGTTTCTTTAAACTTGATTGATTTGCAAAAAAGAGTTCACATGCCAACGCTTCCTTAAAGGGTTAACATTTCTCTTGAAAGAAAATAGCAAAACCAGTACATATACAGAAATGTCATAATTTAGGATTTAATTAATTGAGCTAACTATAATGATGCACATTACCAATGAATAACTAATTATGAAATTCAGCAGCATTACTACAAATATTACAACATAAGCTGTAGGTTACTCTTTCCATTTCTTTATCCATCTATTGCCAATAATAAAGCCAAATTCTGCTTAAGACATACAAATTCTTGGTATGTGTGTCACTTATTGTTCTAATTTATGCAAGAGCAGCCCTGATTGTTACAATTTGGAATAAACCTCCTTCCTAGAATTAAGAAACATGGTGCATTTGAGCATGTGGCTCAGACCATCCAATTACTATCCAGCTGTCCTTTTTTTAAGGCAAGAACTCTTCCCCTTTATTGTATTTTACATTTCTGTGTTACCCACAACTGAAGCCCAGGATTCAGGCATCACAAAAGTTAAGGGGTATTTACAGTCTGTGTATGTTCCTTAAGATGCTTGTGAGAACCTAGCCCTGCTCAGTCATTCCAATTCCATGTAAACTGTAAATGTGAGCAAGCGAAGTAAGACTACACCTACTCGCTTCACGTCCTCCCTTACTAATATCATTGCTATAAACACTATACAGCCTCCTTTATCCATGGAAGTTCTCCAGAGATTTTAGAATTCTGATTCTTGAAAAGAAATAATTACTACTTAAATATTTGTCATTCCATTTATCATATAGATAAATTGCAAGAAAACAGATTCAAATATACGGAGAGAATGCATAAATTAGAAATTCCTTAAAACAACAACAACAGGGAAATACAATCATCAAAAGACTTGCCCATTTAATAGCAAACTTAAGGACCCTGATGCTGGTTCAAGTTCCACAAAGTCAGAAAATGTGAAACTAGGACTAATACCTTAAATGACAGTCTGTGTGCTTAGATATGATATGCAGATTATGTTTGCTTATTACTTACCTTTGAAACATCCAGCCTTTTCCTGAGTCATCAAAGACATCTCACATTGTTCTGGCCCTATATTGTCTTATAACACCTCCAGCCATTCTGCTAGGAGAAGGGTCCCTTTCAATGAAAAGTCTTAATTTATATGAAATATAAATATACATTCCTTGGGCACTTCATGAGTAAAGTAAGCACAAATACTCCAACCCAAGCCATGAAAATTACTCTGAAATAATCTAACTTGATTAGGGTTTTGAAAGCAGTTTCTTTTTTATTGGGCTGAATGTGAATAGTTGTAACAAATGCAGAGAGTTTGACTAGTTGAAACAAAAGGAGGAAAAATTGACATAGCAAGTAGTCTTTAGTCTTCTTTACTTCAGAAAGAGGATAATAGAATCCTAGAATCATAGAACAGTAGACTTGAAGGGGCCTTGAAGACCATCGGGCCCAACTCCCTGCTGTTAAAGGACACCAATTTATACCATTCCACTGGCTTTCCAGTAAACTTTATTTAAGTTGTGGATGTACAATAATTTTGTTTTGATTTGTTTCTGACTATAACTTGCGTATGTACCCTGAAATGAAAATATACACGCATTTCTGAGTACAACTCACATATACCTGAACTTGCAATTGTGTCTACAAAATGCATTAATCAGAATGATGTGCACTTTAAAAAAGTTCCTTTTCATACTTTTGAATGTATGCTTAAAAAGCAGCAAATACAGGAATACACATAAACCCAATACAGACCAGCAAAGATAAAACCTAGAGCAATAGAATGGTAAGGTTTCTTCTTCAGAGAAGAATTGGAAGGGCTTCAGGAAGATCAGCCTTTTATATGAAGGCACCCTTGGCCTCAGTATTAGGCAACATGTGGCTGATGGGCCATATGCGGCCTTTGCGACCCCTAAACATTCTAAAAGAAGGATGAGGTAGAGGTAGAGGACCAGGAAAATGGAGGGTTGAGTCTGGAGTGTGCATTTTAACCTCCTCTTCTTCATTCTTCTTTCCCCTTAAAATCCATAGCTATTATGAAACACCAGAAGTGTCTAAGATAGCTTTCAAGGAAACTAATTTTGTCCTTTTTGGCAATCTGGATTCCACAGTTTTTAAATGGTGGGGAGATGTAGCCCACATAGGAAGGTCCTGATGATGAAAATGGTCCTGGTCCTAAATGGGACTATCTTTTAAAAAGCATTGTACAAGTGCCACTTTGCTTCCATTTGTTCAACTTCTGTGCCACAATAAAAATAGTTTGCACCTTCAAGGTGCTGAAATCAATTTCAGTTCCAGGTCACAACACAACACAACTTGGAAAAGTCATAGGGGAGTATTTTAATTAATTAATTAATTAAGGAAATTTCTAGGCCGTCCATTACTGTTGTCTCTGGATAGCTTACAATATATTATTAATCCTAAACAAAATAGATTGACTACACCACAACTGAGTATAAAATGACATGCTTAAAAATAAATTAAATGGATAAATACATATGCAATTAAAATGTATTAAAATTAAAATATTGGTTAAATAAAAAGGTCTTGACCTGCCAAAAAGCATATAATGATGGTGCCAGGTGGACCTCTCTAGGCAGCGCATTCCATAGTTGAAGCGCCACTGCAGAGAAAGCTCTCCTACGAGTACTTTGTCTCCTGACTTCTTTCAAAGAGGGTTCCCGGAGGAAGGCCTCTACTGCTGATCTTAGGGGGCGGGAGGACATATAGGGAAAAAGGCTTTAGGTATCCTGGTCCTAAGCTATTTAGGGCTTTATAGGTGATAACAAGAACCTTGGATTGAGCCCAGACTTCAATGGGAAGCCAATGGAGCTGACAGAGAACTGGAATTATGTGAGACTAATGAACAGTCCCCGACAGCATCCTGGCAGCTCTATTTTGCACCATCTGAAGTATCCGAACTGTCTTCAAGGGCAGTACAATACTTTTGCAATGCACTTGTATCTCGTCCTCACTAATAAAACTTAACTTGATGAGGGTTGGGAATACAGCCTACATGCAGTGCTTTTGCACCTGGTATTATGGCATGGACAAGTCAATTAATAGCTCTAAGAACTGATTCAAATATAATGCAAAGGATACAACAGAGCCTTGGATTCAGTGCCCATTCACCACAGAGCAAGCCAAATGCCTACCAGTCTAAATATATCACCTTCATTGACGTAACGTTTTTTCTTTTTGTTAAAATAAAACAATTTGTTTGGATTTGATCCAATGGTCTGGACAAAAGGAAGACTAGTGGGGAAAAGTCAAGTGTGGGTGAGGAAAGGATTTAAAGCAAAGGAGCTATCACATTCAGTATGCACAAAGATCCAAGCTGCACAGTCATAAGAACATAAGAAAAGTAATGCTGGATCAACCAAGTCTCCATCTGGTCCACATGCTGTTCACACAATGGCCAACCAGCTGCCTGTAGGAAAACCCTGAACAGGCATGATTGTAACAACAATCCTTCCCAATGTCCCCCAGCAACCAGTATAGCATGAGCATACTGCTCCTGATAGTGAAGGCTACATCAGGACTAGTAGTCACTGATAGTCTTGTACTCCATGAATTTATCTATTCAAATTGGTGGCTATCACTACATCTTGTGGAAATGAATTCCGTAGTTTACATGTGTGCTCAGATCTCTGTGTGCATCACATCATGGTGGTGCATCTTGCATAGAACAAAGCTCTGGGCTGCTAGCTCCAGCCATAATGTTCGGCAGTCCCAACACAGAGAAGCATGCACACACCAGTGCACCTGAGTATTGTCAATTGTTATTTCCAAATGTTCATATGCATTCCTCTACAGGCATCCATGGTTAATTCATAAAAGCCAAGGATAGGCTTGTGGCATTGCAATTCCTAGCTTGTAAGGTAGGGTTCAGACAAAATCTAGTGGAATCCATATGTCTAGCATGCATGGACTTCCTCTCATGCTCAGTTCAGACATGGAAAGTGAGTCTGCAAATGTTCACATAATGAAGGTTGCACAATAGGCTTCCCTCTTCCATGTCATGTACAGGAGCACAGACACTTGCTGTAAGTGTCATGTAAGAGATGTTTCTTACATGGTGGTCATGCATGGTTCCAGGCCTGGCAAACTCCCCAGGAACTCTGGGTGCACTTGCCGGGAACTCAGACTCAGGGCCTCTACAAAGTGGACCAGAGTCCAGGAAGCTGAGCGCAAGGAACCCAATCGATCCTTCCACCAATGTATTCCTCACAGATATCTAACATAGGTTCCAGCAACTTCTTCAAACAAGAACCAAATTCTCATCCAAACTCTCACTCGTTCCAAGTTTCAAAACCAGCATACTGCTTCAGCAAACCCAAAAGACATTTCACCGACAGTAGAAAGGGTGTGTGCACTTCACATAACAGATTGTTTCATATATGCATTTTTATTTTAGAAATGGAACCAGAGAAAAGAACAATGAAGGAGAAGTGAAGAGTGAATACAGTGCAGTTTTGATCATCACACAACATGGCATGCAAAACAAACCAGTGTTTTCGAGCTGTATCTAGTATATTATAATATGTGTATTCCCAACAACCTCACACATATTTTAGTTGCACACAATAATAAAAATTAGATGGGTAAATTTAAATCAAGGCAGGACAGAGTATCGTCACATTAAAGAAATTAAGATTATTGGCAAAGACTATTTTGTTAAACAACATGTGGCTCCTCCTGTTTCTTAGTATTTATTTATTTATTAAAACATTTTTATGCTGCCCCATTCGCCGAAGCCTCGGGGCGGCTTACAACATAGATATCGGGGCGGCTTACAACATAGATAGTAGTCTAAGCTGCCCTTACACTTTTTATTTTAGTGCTGAATTTGTGGCAGTACTACTTTTAAGTGATCTGTTCCCTTCTGTCCCATTTCAGAATTGGTGATATTATTACTGTTATTATTACTAATTTCTATACCTCCCAAAAGCTAAACCTTTCTGTGCTGTTCACAACAATTTTCCAAAAACATAAAAAGGTACAGTAAACAATGCAGACACAAGTATGATTAGAAACACAATATATAATCCCAATATTGTTCTAAATCCACCTGCCACACATTTGGTGGTTCACTGTTTCTACCCAAAATGTTTGCTTCCTTTGCCAAATGTATTAAGCAAAATGACATGTCCATTCAAATCTGATAAGCTAAGCACTGATATGGTGAACCAGGAATGATTTTGTTTAACCACACTGGGCTTTCTTAATTATATATAGTCCTATATATATATTTCCATTTACAAACCCATTTAACCAAGAAATCACTATGATCTAAACTGAGACTGAAGATGATTCCATACTGCAAACCAAAAATTGTGGGGGTTTTTGGCTTAATCAAGTGCCTGTAATGATTCAGTAACCATTTATTTACATACTGAGATTGATACACTTAAAGTCAAGATATACTGTCGATATCTATATTGTTCAAGATCTTTAAGACATAATAAAATCCTGTACAGTAACAATATGCAACAAGCACTTGGCATTCCATAATTAGATTTGGGATTCTTTTGATATCATGATCAAACAAATGAGTGAAGCATCGAAACTATAGAAGAAACTGCTGTTCTGTCCATAGTTGCCTGGAGCCCATTCTTACCATGCTGTACCACTCTGGATAGGTTCACACAACTGTAGTTAAGTGTTGTATGTGAACCTGCCAAAGACTTACAAGCTGTGACGGTAACTTACTATCCTACCTTATATTCCTGTCCTAAGCCGCCCCGAAGCTTTGTTGCAATGGGGGCGGCATAAAAATGTTTTAAATAAATAAATAGATAGATATTGGGTAATACTTGTCTTCTGTCAGGTTTATTGCAATGTTTCGGGAACATTCTGCAATGTTTACTGCAATGTCTTAAAAACTAATCTATGCTTCTCAAAGACTGCACCTAGTCTACAGTACAAGAGTCTACTTAGCACTCATTCAGCTATCCTGAAGTACCAATTCACTTCTGAGGATTGGGCCTTTAGTCTGAAACTTTGTTACTTTATTCACAGGCTCAGCTCCTACCTTAGGAAAGTGACCTCAGATTACTTGGCTTCTTCTTGGTCTTTTGACCTTTGGTTATTTCTTGGGGAACGCCAACCTGTCTGTCTTACCTACTGCTGCTCCCAGTATACCGAGCGGGCACTTTTATATATGGAAACCTGAACATCTGGAGCCTGAACAAAGCAGTGATGTGCTCCTTTTTAAAGATATATTCCAATCCAAACAGGAATTCATTGAAAATCTTTGAGGATGGTGAGGCTCTAGAATGCATGAGCTCTAAGATGGAAAAGCAGAGAAATGAACAAAAACATGGGGGATACAGTAGTGAAAAACAGAGGTAATGGCTTCAATACTGAGGGTGTGGTGCACATATCCACTTAGATGCTAGCTATCCTGGTGTTAAACAGCTGGGCCAAAGGTACAATGGAATATTTAATCCAGCATGGATTTTTCATTCTGTGATCCAAATGTGAATGTAGCTGCTGATGTATTCAGAAATGGGGGGGGGGGGGGTTGTTTTAAAACATGAAGGGGACCCTGAGCTTGCCTATCCTGCCCCCTTGTGCCCATCTATTAAAATAAACTGCTCAGTTGCACAGACAGGGACACACCTTATTTCTCCATTCTATTCTACTGTTCTATTCTTTAACATGAAACAAGTTCCACAGTATTAGCAGTTATCCAGAAATCCTGCTGAAATCTTTTTGTAAATGTTAAAGAACACCAGCCCATTTAAACAGTGATTTCATTACATTAGCATGCCAGCTATCTGAGGTATTTAAACATCCTCCCCAAAGGACTTGTTTGTTCAGTTACATGATATAATTTCACCTGTAACAAATAAGAAATTAAAGAAACTCTTAAACCAAGGGTCAGCATACATTTTAAAACACAGAAATTGGCTGCTCTGTCATAATATGACATTCCTCAGGTGATCATAATAAAATACAATTTGCCAGCTCCACATACGACAGAATGAATTACAAAGCAAAAGCAATAGCTTCAGCTATTGATCATCATAGAAATTAAATAAAAATAAATTAAAACCCTGCCGAGATCTTCCCCACTGTTATTGTATTACATTTATTTATATTGCACCATTTCCCCTCTTTTCGTCTTGCAAGGGACCAAACATGCCTTATAC
The DNA here is from genome assembly GCF_004798865.1 of Varanus komodoensis. NCBI lineage: Eukaryota > Metazoa > Chordata > Lepidosauria > Squamata > Varanidae > Varanus > Varanus komodoensis. The sequence continues at coordinate 20,898,107 of NW_025335941.1, forward strand.
AGTCCTTCTCTTTTGCATTTTTTTCTCACAACGACCCTGTGAAACAGGTTAGATCAAGAGCCAGGACTGGCCCAAGTCACCCAATGAGCTTCATGGCCAAATGAGGACTAGAACCCAGATCTCCCAAGTCTCCAGTCCAGCACTTCAATCAGTACACCAGTGAGTGCACGAATGAGGGAGCAGTATCACCCACTGACCCGATCCTTCATGTTAATGGTAAGTCTGGCAGGATTTCCATAGGCATACAGTTGTATGCAAGTAAGGCCATCCATGTGACAGGGAATTCTGCCTGCACATACAAGCAATGTACCAGACATGATACTAAAGCTGTAGCTAGTCTATGCCTCATTTATTTTTACTTGGTAACAGATGCAGGTGGCTCAATTTGAATTGGGCCCGTACCAGGTGGGAAAGGCTTAAAACCTCCTTTGTCCAACTAGTGACCTGATCTGAATCTGGGACCTGTATTTAGTAATATGGGGTGGGAGGCAGTCACAGGGAGAAAATAGCTACTAGAGCTGGATTTAAGATTATGCCTGGTTTGGCCTAGGCTGACACATATTCCAGTCCACCAAATTCAGAAGCTGGTAATGATGCATTTCCCAGGATAAAGCCTCTGGCCCTCCTAACAGCATTAACAACTCCAGTTCATCTAAACAGTAGGTTTCTGATTCAGTTTGATTTACATATGCATAGGCACAATTATGCCAAACCAGAAAATTAGAAGTTTTTTTTAAATTATTACCAACAGCATTTCCATTAACTTTTACCTGAAGGTAGTATTTTGAGTTAGTAAGGACTGCAAAATGTAACGTTCTACTCGGTGCAATAAGCTGTCTCAATCATAAGTGGTTTTTTTTATCAACCTTCTCCAACCTGCGCCATCCCAATGTGTTAAGACTACAACAACCAGCATCCACCATCAAGGACCTGGACTGCAGGCCAAGAATCAGTATTCAATCAGAAAGATGAGTGTGCAGCTCCTGGGATACTTTACAAGACAGTTGGTAGCAGCAGTTACACACTGTAATTTCCTGCTGATTAAAAATATCACTCAGGATTGTATGGGTTTTTTTAAACAACAAAGAGGGAGCCTCCATATGACTTTATGACAGAAATTGCATATGAAAAAACTACTGCAAAATGTATTCTCTTTTCATGTCAGTGCGATCCTCTGGACAGTCACAGAGTTGGAAATATTTGTAAACTTAGTGACAGCTAAGCAAAAGTGATAGCAAAAGACAAACTGGCATGCAAAACCCAGGAGCACAGGGAGCTAGTGCTAAAGACTGCAATCATATGATCATTGTATTATCAAAATATTTTGACATTACAAGGAGTTACACTGTTTAATACGTGATACTGCTCTGAAAGGAAATGTGGTTGTAGAAGTATTACAGAATGTCCTTTTTCTAATAATATGCCTCTTAACTAGAAGTACTGTTTTTAACTGCAAATCTTGTGGTTGTGAGTTGTGATGTATTTAACTGTCTATGGAAAAACAGAGGGGCTATCTTCAAGTCAGCTGTGGTGGCAAGCTTTTCTAAAAACATATATATTATATAACAGAAAATATCCAGTATTCTATTTGAGCAGCAAAAAGAAAAGAGAGCAGGTGCACATTATTTTTCATCTAAGGTCCTGGAATCCAAGTCAAACAAATACCACTTTCTGGAACAAACTCAGCAGAGTACTAAGAAAGCTATGGAGCTGGCCAGATAAGAGTGAACTAACAAGAGACCTTTTTTTTAAATAAATGCACAGAAGTTTGGTATTTGTTATTGGAGTGGTGCAGTTTTTTTTTCCTAACTGTCTCTCTCACTTACATACGAGATTCTGTAAAAATAAAAGACAATTCTCGGCACTGACCTCACAATGTTTTACTTATTTCTCATATTTCTCCCCTGCCTTTTTTAAACAGCTCATGACAGCATATACAGGAATCTTGCAGAGAGTGTGCATATGTGATCCTCATCAGACTATATATTGTTTCACAGCCAGCAGAGTAGAGTAGAAGGAGTAGAGGGAAAGTTCTTTTAATTTTTTTATTATTTCCTTGATGTAAAGACAGAAAACAAGTGTGTGTGTGTGTGTGTGTGTGTGTGTGTGAGAGAGAGAGAGAGAGAGAGAGAGCGAGCGAGCGAGCGAGCGAGCGAGCGAGTAAAATAATATTGCCAAGGGATTTTGAACAAATATAACCAATACATCCAAGCCACACATTTCAAATAGACTGAAAATATCTATCTATCATTCAGTACTCTATGGAAGTTGATAAAAAGGGGAATTATTATTTTGTATACCAACAAATTTTCCAATTGCTTCAAATCAATTATAAATCATCAAGTAATTTTTAAAGAGTTTCCTTTTACATCCTATTCTTTGTACTGGGTATAATAAAATTACCATCTGTCATTTAATTCCTCAATTGGTCTTCTATTTACATAATTAGATAATCTTGCCATCACTACATACTCTGCCAACTTATTTTTCCAGTGTTCAGTTGTTGGGGATTCTGGTGTTTTCCATTTAGAAGCAAATGTAATTCTTGCTGCAGTTGTCATATATTTAAATAACTCTGACACATTCTTTGAAAAAGTCTAGCTTTATATTCAAAAGTATATTGTTAGGACTCACAGGAAACTTAGTTTTAAAAGTTTTTTATATTTCCTCATGTATCAATTTCCAAAATCTTTTAATTGTTTCACAGGTCCACCACATATGGTAGAAAGTCCCATCCACCCTGTTATATTTCCAAATTTTCCAGTATAGTTCTTATCTATTTTCTATAACTTTTGTAGCAATATATCACTCATAAAAATATGCCAATTTTCTCTTACTGCTTGGCTAGCTGTGAATTTAATGTCTTTCTTCCATAAATCTTCCCATTGACAAGGTGATATCTTCTCCAAGATTTTGTTTCCAAATTGTCATATATTTCTTGACTTTTTGATTTCAGTGTTGTGTTGAAGTAACTGTTTGTAATGTCTTCCTAATAAATGATTGTTTTGTTGTGTAATCAACTTTTCAAAATCTGTAAAATCTCTTGCAGCACCTTTCCCTGATTGTATTTCCCCTTTCAATCTTGGAACCAGTTAGTTATAAACAAATCATTATATATTTTTTATTTCATCTTTTTGTTGTTGCCAAGATATGACTTGTCCTTATTGGTCAATCATATCCCTATAAATTATAAAATCATTATTTTTCCATAAGTATTTTCTGGATCCTTCAACCAGAGACATCAGAGGAATGATTAGAGGAATATTTTTTTTTTTTTTTTTTTGCTCATGGAATACAAAAATTTTATTAGAACATCTCTTAATGGCAAGAGACCTTTTATGTAAGGTATTCCTAAAAGCTGCTATGGTTATTTTGGTAATATAATTCTCCCTGTTAAGTCAACATTAGAAAGTCTATGAAGATCAGCCTTAGATAAGACTTCCCTGTGAAATATTGAGCCATTTTCTTCATCCACAAACATGAAAAGTCCATGAAACCCTTTGTTTTTTGTGTAATTTCCAAACAATTGACGAGATTAGGAAGGTGGATTGATTCTAACTTGAAAGGTCAGTATTTTTCTGACCATTTTTCTGAAACATTTTTCACTCCTAATACTAAATGTAATTATCTCAACCAGTGTGGTGTAGTGGTTAGATTTTTGGGCTCAAAGAGGGGAGACTGGGATCTAGTCACCACTTGGCCATGAAGTAGACTGGGTGACTTTTGGCCATTCACTGACCCTCAGCCTAACCAACCTCAAAAAATGGTGGGGAAGGTAAAGTGGAGAAGAAAGGGAGGAGTACTGTGTGTTTGTTGCTTTCTGCTTCTTCAAAGAAAGGTGAGATCTAATAATAAATAAAAGGTATATATTTACCTATATAACAAATAAATAACCTTAAAAAAAACACAATGCCCAATGTTAGATTTTTCACATGCATAGTGTGAACTTCAGTGAGCTCTCTTTACTAGTCTGTACTGCTTTGCCACAATACCATAAATGCGTTTTGCTTGTTTGTGATTCTGGTGCCAAGAACTACAGGAACAGACTGTTCGAGCCCAGGCTAGAAGATAAATGAAGGAAAGATTCTATCCTATCCCAGTTGCCATTGTGTTGGGTAACTGCAACCATGAAGATGCAATTGCTTGCAGATGCAACAACTACATAAAAGTAAAATACAATATTTTGCTTATTTGCCCAGATGAACATTTTAAAAAGTATCCCAACCACATCCCCCATCCGATTTCAGCCTTGCCAAAATCATCATAAAGAAGCCACAAAGGAAATTTCATGTATACTGTACAGCGAAAGCCACCCTGGATTTTATCAAATGTTCCATTTCTTAGATTTCCTTTTTCTTTATCTCACAATCCTGGTGCCTTTTTCAATGTGCCTAAGTGGGTATATGAAATGAGTGACACTAGTCATGACCTATACTATTCACAGCAGGTAATGATGGGCAGCCATGGCTCATATTCTAAAGCTCTCATTGCTATTTCTCAAACTTTTGGATAGGCTCTCATTTAAATGTGAATAGATGCAATAATTGCCAATATTTATAAAGTCACTATATGGAGCTGCCTTGAAAGACAACAGATTTTTGTGAACCATTTTCCAAAGATTTTTTTCATTAAAATAAATGCTGGGAAGGTGCTCCGCAAAGGTTGCCTTGGTTGGTGTAGAATTGTTTTATACACTTTCCGCTTACTTCATTCTTTTGTGGACATCTCTGGAATAAGTAATTACTGTGGGAACACTTCTTTACAGCTCTTCTCAAACAGTGAAATTGGCAGAGGTGGGTTTTATAAAGTTCACAAACTGAATAGTGCCTTATTGCCATAAACAAAGGGATTTTAACTACAAGCATTAAAATACACTAAGAATACGAGATAAGCAAATCTGTGAATAAAGATAAGTCTTTAATTGACAAGAAAATGAAGGATTAAGCTAATGCAGCATTATAAGCAGTATGCCAAGGATTCAGGCTCTGGCCTACATCACTGTTTTGGACTAAGTGAGTATGAAAGCTTTTTAAATGACAGAAAGCAGGTCTCCCCAGAGAGATTCTCAGCCTAAATTTCACTAGAAGGTGCACAATTGCTCCAAAGTCTCTCTGTTAGCCATCCTCATGTGCATATATGTACAGAACTGCTTAAGATAATTGACATCTTTATAAATTAATTAAAAATAAACTAAAGAGCTAAATGGGGATGGGGGAAATGCCAGTAAAGATCCGTTACTTAATAACTACAACAACTACGACTACTAGCCATCAATAAGGAGAAAAAAACCACAAAACACTCCAATATATCTTTAAACATTCTCTCTCTCTCTCTCTTTCACACACACACACACACACACACACAAAATGGATCATTAAAAACTGTACACAAGGTAATATCCTCCCAACCTCAGCCCCCATTCTATAATATGGGGATATCCACACCACCCTATCTTACAAGACTGTTGAAAGGATGATTAAATATTGTGCATAAAGCACAATAGACACTTGATGCATAAAGTATGACGATGATCAGTGGTCACATGTGATAAAATGATAAATATTCACAATAGAAGCATTGTAAATACATTAAAAGGCACACATATCGTTCATGTATAGAGAATTCTTCTGTTCAGTTGCAAAGATACTTCCAAGTGAAAATATTTCAGAAGTTTAAAGTCTGTTTGTTTTACTTTTCACTTTGAACAGCTGTTGCATGTCACATGTCAAATTTAGTTATCATGTGGTGATAGACATTGCTTAACTTGTATTATAGATGCTTGGAATCAAACATTAGAATCCAAAAATGACTGAAATGTGATCCATAATTCCCAAGTACAGACAACACAATAACACACTCAAAGTGGGCTGAGTGTGGTTTGTTAATATGAGTTGTTGTTGAAAAATAAGATATCAAGTTGCCTTAATCCAGCTGTGCAAACAATCCATGCAGATCACTCATGGTTCATTGTTGGATTGTGAACAGTGGGTTGCTATCTTGGTGGATTTCACAGAACGTGATATCTCACTTCTCAGCAACAATCCATTTTGAAAGAACAACCCACACTCAACCCATGCTAAAGTTTCTCAATGTGGATATCGTTTGTGTGAACCAACCCTAAGAAATTATCAGTGGTATAGCTGAAAACTGGAAAAGTTATGTGCTCCAAACTAGATTCCTTTAGTGCAACCCTTTAGTGTTCTCCCAAAACGCTTAGTGTTTTGCTAATTTTATAATACACTTTTGCTAACTATATGTGTTCATTGGGCAGGATAACTCCCTAAAAGTGATAAATTCCTTTGAGACAAACCAGAATATCTTCATTAATATGTTTTACAGAAGACTTTTGTTTCCTCATACTCCTTCCCATCAACTATGTATTTATTTATTTTTTTGGTATGGATTCTGTCATGTGCTTATTAATTGGCTGTTGCACTTTTATTACCCCAGCTTATTACCATTCTAAAAGTTTGGAATATTGAACAACTTTTGTTTGTATCGTCCTTACGTAATTCCTATACAGAATATTTTGCCAGGATATTGAATAAGTGCAGACTTTTTATCTGCTAACTCTTTCAGCTTTCCAAGTATTCACAAAGTTATTTAACAAGGAACTCTTGCTACCACTAGATTTAAGTGAAATACTGTTCCAGAGAACTTCTTAAAATAAAAGAAAGACTCTGCACTGGTATGACTTGCCTCTGGAATTTGTATAAGCTTCCCTGTAAAGTACCAGGAAGAGATTGGGCTTCCAGCTATCAAGGAATCCTTAGGCAAGAGGGTCAACTCAAGGAATATTCAGGCAAGAGGGTCAACTAAGAGAGCAATCCTTAGATAATAAATCCATTGGACTGTAACTGACAATATCGGTTCATATAATATCCTATTAGCACCAAGTACATTATACTACCATAGGAAAGCCTTACTGTATACTAGTAGTATTAGACCAGGACTCAATGCAAGGAAATGTCCATTTGTGCAACAGGACTTCTCCATCCTTTCATTTCCTTTGCAGGTTCATGAATCCTAAATGTATTCTAGAGAGATCTCCAGTCCTCTAGAGCAGACTTGAGAATGTACAAAGAACTGCAGGAGGAGAAGGAAATCTATTCCACCAGTGCCAATAACTGGATTCAACCTAATAGTTCCATTCAGCCAATCAAATCCTGACATTGATCTGGTCTGCACAATCAAAATACATCGCAATGCCTTATTTAAATCATAACATGTGCTATGCATGGGTAGAGTGTGATTTCCATAATCACTGCCTGGGCAAAGCTTGCTGTGTCACCTGAACGGTGGTGGCATGGCTTGTTGGAGGTAAAATCAATCCTCCAAGCATCTAGGGGCTGTTGTAGGGTTATTTGAAGGTTGTTTCACCCTACAGCAAGGTATGATGCTAGTTTTTGGACAACAATAACTCATGTTGAGGTGGTGATTATGGAAATCATGTACCACATGCATCTAACATGTGCTATAATTTAAATAGCCCATGGTATCTTGGTCTTTATACAAGTAAGTGATCGATCTAGGAACACCCAGTTATTCATGGTTTCCTGTGACTACGAAATTAGCAGTTATGACTAAAGATATTGAAACAAGCTGGGATATGCAGATATGGGTCAATAAACTGTGACTTCATGCTGTAGCTTTTTAGCAGCCATTAACAGTAGTAAAAGGACATAATGAGAGCCATGCTAGATCTGCCTAAGATCTGCCAATTTTGTTCACACTTGTTTAGCCCTTCAGCTTTAAAGATTGTGTTAGAGCTTTAGATTTTTACAGTGCTGCTGTCATTTATTTTGATTCCTACTTTGGTATAATTTGCTTAAAACATAGGTTTTCTATTATCCATAACTGCAAATGTATTTTATGGTTTTAAGTCTGTTGTGTGAACTATCCAGACAGCTTTGGCAACTGAGCAGTATAGAAATGCATTACATAAATAAATAGTTTGTTTATGTCTGCAGGAAACCCAAAAAGTAGGAAATCAGTCCATCCTACCCTATTCATTAAGAACTGGCATACACAGGCATGCTTACGGACTCTAATAATGACTAGTGGCCATTAATGGCTTTCTCATCTGTGAATTTATCTAGCCCTCCTTTTGAATACTTTTGGTGGCCATCTCTATATCTTATGGTAGCAAATCCCACAGTTTAATCATGTGCTGTGTGAAGAAGCACTTGCTTTTATCTGCCCTGAGTCTCCCCGCATTCAACTTCATGGATGACACCAGATTCTAGTATTTGTAAGCAAGTGAAAAAACATATTCTTATCCACTTTTTCACCACACTCATAATTTTGTACACCTCAGTCATGTCTCCCTATACCGTTTTTTCCCCTGAGACACACAGTCCCAGACTGCTTGAATATAAGAGGAAGTAGATACCTGGTTTTCTGCCTTCCCATGGAGCAAATGGAAGAACAAAGAAACTGCATTCCTATACATGAAGCCCATCCTTATCTCAGCTTGTTAAGATTTCATGGTCTGAACTGATTTATAACTAGAACGGAAGGGATTCAATGGAACATTTACAGTATTAGCATAAGCATGATGTTTATTCAAGCAGGCAACAAACTAAAAATGGAGTTAGCTGTATCTTTTAAGTCCCAGCTATTGAGAGAAGTTAACTAGGGTCATGTATTATACAAACCCTTCAAAACACTTTGTGATTTCTTTGTATATACAGTTAAATCTTGTCTTTCCTCCTTAATTTTCTTAAATTAGAAAAGCAAATTTGTCAGATCAGACAAGTCTACCTAGCCTAGGCAATCATATCTTATGCAGCCCCAGATGCTGCAAACAATGAGTCAATTAAAACAGAGTTAGAAAAGATATGGCTAGTATGCACTCCATTACACAAACTCAAATAACTCTTGTTTACAGCACCTTCGGATCTGAGCAACCAGCTCTTTTCAATATTCTTTCCACTACAGTCGCAATTCATAATGGCACTGGAGGAAGAATGGCAGCACAGCCTGTTCCAAATATTGAAAGCCCTAATAAGTTTCATTTGTGTTAAAGTTAGTACTAAGGAGAACCAAGCCAGCTATGAAAAAGAGGATTCAATTAAAATGTCTTTTAAAAGAAACTAAAGGCCACAGAAAAGAACTAGCACTATTTGAGGGGGGGGGGGAACCCTAAGCTGTATATTGAAACACAAGGAAGCACCAGAGACGCCCAAGTAAGCTTGAGTGGAAGTGTACCTGTCCAGCTCCGATTACCAGTCCATCAAGTTTCTAAATAGCCACTCTTTGCAATAAAAGCTTTCAGGCCCTCTGTTATGCTCCAAATGGATTCCACAGGCATAAGGCTCTTCTGCTAAATGAAAAGACATCTCTGCCTGCAGGCATGGAAAAAAAAATCTGGAAAAAGGAATGTAGTGAACGTAACCAAGGAATACAGCTCAAGGAGGTACTCCAATCATACATTCAAATATATTTATTTCCTAAAGCAATATACCATTGTAAAAGAAATACAGTCAAAACTGGTCTTTACTAACTCTTTCTGGGAAAGTATTTCTAATTGGAGCCTTGTTCTAGAATGCCTTGTGATTTTTATTTCATGATAAGAAATGTAACTGATTTTATTATAAAATGCAAAATTAGTCTTTCCTGACCATAGTGGTGGTGGTGGTAGTAGTAATAATTTGAAAGCGGACACTCCATCAGGAACAAGAGTCCTAAGAGCCACAAGTGCAGTGCAGCTTCTGCAACACAGAATTTTATGTTCTTGTTGACTCACTAATAATAGAAAGATGGATAATTGATATAACTTCCAGATCTGCTTTCAAGAGCAATGACATATAAAATGCATCACATTCATCAGGGTGTTTTTGTTTTGTTTTGTTTTGTTTTGTTTTTTGCATTATACTTCAGAACTGTTGCTACCTTCTCAGGCCTTCACCTAATCAGGCCTATGGCCCATCAAAACTACCTATCAGTTACTTGAGAAAGGTGGTCCACCACAATACATGGCAAGAAGACTGCACTTTGCTTGGTGGCCACAACTTTGGTGTTCCACTTTTATCAGTACTAGTGAGCAGAAGGAACCTGAGCCTCACAAAAGATCACTATTCCACAAACTCTGAACATTCAATTTTATTCCATCTATTTATTGAAGACATTTCTATCCTCCACCAACTCTAGGTGGCTCACAATAGTTAGAAAATCTATAAAATACTAAGTTCGTTAAAAGTACATTAAACAGGGTTTGTAGCCTTCCTTCCTTCCTTCATCAGTTCCCAAAGTTTTCTTTAAATGTAGACCTTACAACCTTTAAAATCTGCAAGAGATGCTTCTCCTTTTTGGAACACATTTCATGGACCTGGCCAGCTACAAAAAGTCTCTGTTCCTCATTGAGGGTATTTTGAGAGCTTACAAATTAGACACTAGACCTTTTTCTTAATTGGCAAGTGTTAAATAAGGCAAAATGCCATTGCCAAGATATGCAGGTCCCAAAATGGTAAAGAACATCACCAAACCAGTGTTCAACCAATAACACCTATGTCAGTTATACCGGGGGCCATAAACCTCCTGAGCCTCTACGGAAAACGTGTCTTCTGCATGAATATGGAAGTTGCCACCTCCTGTACACAAAAGGCCTGGGAGCCTTGAGAAGCCAATCTGATTTATCAAATGTTTAAAGAGATATAAAATGCACCTGATTTTATATAAAGCACACATTACTTAGTTGATATACTCCTCAAACAGAAATATTGCAAGATTCCATGAACAGTAGCTTTCTTCTATAATATGAATATAAAGTAATAGATGAAATGTTTGATCTTGTACTGGGGTTTGAAACTTATTCTTTTGTGTTCCAAAATGAATTTATTTTATTAATGAAAAGGAGGCTTCTTTATCTGCTTTACTACTATGAATATTAGAGCTTCCCAACCAAGTCACATATTTCAAAACGTAAAGCAGAATTTTCAAACTCAAGACTTATGAATGTTTTCCTCCTACCTCATCACTGTAAAGGAAAACTCATTGCAAAGGAGTGGGCATTATGTTACCTCTGCTGAAATGAACAGTAACTTCAGAAGCAAGGGCACTAATCCTTTATAACCTTTCCAGAAGCCCAGCAAATCAAATACCTCTGAAACTGCTGTAGCTGTGATATGAATGTCAACTGTCCACTACATGATAGCATACAAGAAACAGAAACAGTTGTAAACTACCATAAATAAATGGCTAGTGCATTAATGACATTATGTAGTCTGGCTTGGGGTTGGAGCTCTGTAACATAGAGCTCTAAGACAGAGGAAGTCAGTCTCTGTAAATTGGGACATGTTCCCTCAGTGTTCCTTTTGAACATGATGGACACCACACCAGGCAGAGCTTCAAAGGGAACTTGTAGCAACAGCAGTGCCAAGGATCCCAACGACATGGTATGGTAATCACAAAGCAAGTTGCTAACAGTTAACTTTGTTTTTTCTAATATAAGCATGCATGGCTTTGATTCGAAAACAATCAAAAGTACAATATTGCACACCAGAAGGTAAGGTTTAAGTGCCATTCATTTCCCTGAACACACACACACACACACACACACCCCTGTGAAGATTTGGAGAAATTAGTGGCAGAGAAGCTAGTAACTATGTGATCAGCATAATGTATAGCTTGCTCCAAAAACTGCCACAACTTTTGCAAGACAGTTAAATTGGAAAGGCTTCCTTTCCTTATGTAGTAGTTAACTCAGCATGGGCTCTCAGGCTAAATTATTTCAACACACAAATGAGTGAGACCTAAGTAATATTTGCATTGTTGTTATTACTGTTGTCATTATAGATGTATGTACCACTTGCCTTCAGGCTATCAAAGCAGTTTACAGAAATGATAAGAACATCAAATTTAACCATGTAAACATAATAAAATGATCCCTCATTGGCCATAACTATCCTGGCTAGGTCACACTTTGGGGAACACCTGCATAAAGAGGTGGACATTAAGCAGGCATCTAAAACTCTGCAGAAGACTGAAGATGCTGGGGAACTGTGATGCCAAGGGTGGATGCCACAGCATTCAATGTTCTAGCACAGGAGCGTGTAAAAGCAACAGAAGTACTCTTCCTGATAGGGTATGGACCCTCTATGTAGGTGTGTGGGAGTGTGTGTGTCTTGTATTAAATGCATATCAAACAACACTGCTAGATGCACAACGCATAAAGAACAATGCAGAAGATAAAGAACCTGCCACTAAAATACACACAGATAGACAGAAGAAAAACATGGGCCTGAATAATGAAATTCCTCCCATTTCCTCATTCCACTGCAAATGGCCTTGTGCTATATCTGAGGCCACTTCAGAGACTTTGCAGCCCTCCACGTCAGCTTCTCAGGCAGAGTAGGAGGTTGTGGGAGGTAAGAAGACTGTAGAAGCCCTGATTTGTGGGAGTGAGGAAGTTCATTGGGACATTTGTAAGGCCAAGCCCCTGAAAGAAAAACATTGCTGGCACTGATTTACGGTAAGTATGTTGCCTATTGAACTTTGACTAATGATTCAGTGTCTGCACAGGTATAGGCAATATAACAGGTTTATTATCAAGTTCATACAAAACTCCCTGTCAAGAATCTAAACACACAGGCTTGGAGCAGAATTTCTCAAAGTGAAAAGGGGAAGGGTTCATCTGAAGGCTGGGATGCACTTGGAAAAAATCATAGATCCAGGATACTGCACAGAAAGCTTGAAAACGCTGCCTTTGATGATCCCTTGTTCCTCCACAAAAGCGGAATTGTGAGATAAATACACTTAAACCCTGTAGTGCTGAAATGTATGAAGTTCAAGCCTCTGGAATGCATTGTAAAAAAGACCCGTCATTTCCCATCTTTGCAAGATTTTAGGCAAGACCTCAAAATTTAGTTTTCTCTGCCCCCATGACTGGACTGTGTGTGTGTGTTTTTTAAAATCTGTCATTCTCTTTTGGATTTTAGCACTATTTGGGACAGATGTTTTATTGCTATCATTTGATAGTTGCATTATGATTATTTATCATTGTATGGACATTTTATATGGGACTTGGTTGTGACAGCATGGCCCAACCAAGTCATGCCCATATGGGAAGCCTAGGAAGATTTTAACTAAATAACTCATGCCTGGGCCTTGGCTGGATTTGCCCTATATGTCCAAAGTTGTGTGTGAAGCTGCATTTCCATAGACACTGAAGTCTAAGATTCAGTTCCAAATTGCTAATACAAATATGACTTCTAAAAAGGAATAACACATATTTATAATATTACCAAGTCAGCCAACAACCATCTATTTATATTAGAGATCTATTAATGGAGTACTTTCATAAATACTCTATTGTGAGTATACACTATTCTCAACATGCCTCACAATGACTGAGGTACAGAATAGAACAGCATCGTAAAGCAGGAGCAGGACAAATTTGACTATGAGTTGTACAAATCCAGTGACAGCACTGTCAACAATTTAGTCTTTTCCATTTTCCAAGAAAATCCTAGATCTGCAATGTTAGATAGTGAAACAAATTTTGTTCCAGCACCTTTACAAGTTGCTGATCATTTTCAAGTTCATGAACGTCACTCCATCTCAATTGTTTTTCTGCCTTTTTTCCTTCAGTGAGTAACATTTTGTGCTTTCAAAGGCACAAGCATAACCATCACATGAAGTAAAAGACTTGGCACAATATTTCACAAATGCATTTCTGTTGGCTATCACCTCCTCTTGCTTCAGTACCCATTGCAAGTGAAAAGCACTCTCTTACATCTTGAGCAGCAAGCATATCAACAACACTTGTCACATAGAAGCTGTATTTGCCTTCTGACCTTCAGTTGTTCTCTTCACTGCACAGAACACAATTTGTTTTCACTTGCCAGAAAGCTGCTTTTGTGGTTATGGTGAGTTTTGTGAAGGGTCGTCAATGCAAGATGACAATGCCTGCTTTTTCAGACCATTCCAAGAGAAAACCTGCCTTGTTCTGTATGAGTGAAAGTTATTCTGAAGCTACAAGGCATGTCCTTGCTACACACAACAATGGTATCACTTCCTCATATAGTAAACCTGAATGTCAGTCTAATAGCCCACTACTCGCAACCTAACTTTGTATTTGAATATAGGATGTTTTAACTAGAGATAGACAGATCTGTCTATACTTGTTTCTCTCAGTTGCTTGCTTTTCCAGTTTCTCTCTTGCTTTTGTCATAATTTTTGAGACTTTCTTTTAGAAGTTCACATATAAATGCCTACACATATTTCTGCATGTTACTCCTAATACATGTATTTTGAATGCAATTCCATTATTGCAGGCCATTGAACCATATATGTTATTTTTGTTTTATTTTCACTGACATATGTTTTGGGTACATTTTTTCTGAATACATACATTTTTGGAAACATATTTTGATTGGACAACTCTATCGCAAAATTCTGAGACGTGCAAACTTTGAAAGATAATTATGTTTTGGTTCATGTATTGGTTCAAAAGTGTAAATTTGGATGAATTAGATTAAAATGCATATCAAACTTCTCACCCATCCCAGGTTGTAATTTAATGTCCCACGGGGACATGAATTTATTGAAAGTAAAAAATGAAAATGGTATCTAATCTTAAAACTGTATTGTTATAATACAGCATATTTTTCTACAAATTATGCTTCCAGCAGTTGCTGCCAAAGGGTAGCACCAGTGCCATCTTTTTCTTGCCAGTGCAGCCTAAGGTTACTTAAGGACTTCATTCAGTTTACTTTTTTAAGAGAACTGACCCAATTTGTACATCAAGGTTAATATGTTAATGGTAATGTAGTTATCCTATAAGAGGCACACTTCTCTGAATATTACAGAATATATCTAATCTCTGCATTGGGATAGTAACTCCTGAGCACCTGCATTGCTTGCAGACAAGTTCAATTCTTATCATCTTCATGAAGGGCTGGAAATAATCTTGCCTTAAACACTAGAGAGGCACTGCCAGTCAGTGCAGACAATATTGAGCTACGTGGACCAATCTGAGTCAGTCTAAGGCAGCTTCTCTGTGTTCATTTTCAGTGTTCTGAACTTGGCTTCTTCCTGATTCCTCTGTAGAAGGAACATTCCATTACTGGTCAAGGCTTACAACTTTAAGTAATGACACTGTCAGAGCAAACAAGAATAAATTAGTAATTCTTTTTAGGAAAATAAGATTTACAACTTACAAATTTATTTTGTAAGTTTCTTTTGGCAAAAGTTTAGGTAGGATAGAACACTCGTGAGGCATTTTGGAAATGTCTACCAAACTATTTAGTCTAACAAACCTTCTGAATATATATGATGAGTCCATTTGATGCTGAATTTTGGACTAACTCTAAAAGTTGCCATTCATTTTTAAGGACTGCAAATGGTACCTCATTATAAACTCTTCTAAAAGTCAAACAACTAAATGATTTAACATAGGTATTTGAATTATGATCTACAACACATTGAAACTGTATATTTGTAAAGCCATTCTTTATATGCTCTGATCTCCATAATATGTGTTTGACTTCTAGCAATGATTCATTAATATGGTATACACCACTTTTAGATGGACATTTAATGTAATGCATGACCTGCAATTTTACTCCTTTCACAAGGTAAAACCCTTTAAAAGGAGGACTATAAAATAATTGATGTAACATAAACCTTTCCAAGTGCCAAGAAACTTTGCCTCCACTTTCTCTTTGGTTAGGGAAGAGACAACAATGCATTTGACCAGCAATGAGGACATAAAACCACATTCAGTATATGCATTCCCACAGGCAAGTGGCATGTCAGTGTGCTTCCACAGGCATAAAAGCAAATCACCTATAATTTAAGAAACTCACTTTGTGACAGATAAAAGGAGAAGATTGCTTTGCTAGCTCAACTATAATGAAAGCCAGCATGGTTGCCACGCTTATAATTATTAATTTATTGGAAGCTGTCAGCTATGCCTTGCAAAACATTTCAGAAATAAAACTCGTTTGCACCTTCAGCATTCTAGCTGCTCGCAGTAGAAAGCAAGTGTATTTCCTTGTGGTGATTTATGCAAAGATTGAGGAAACAAAATGGACAAACGGTTTTAACTGTACATTGATGTGCCTTGGATGTACTTCAGAATCTGTGATCCCTGCCAATGACCCACCCTTGTGTTTTTGAGGAAAATAAAAATGACAATTATACTTACACAGTTATGGAACATTGCATTTTTGTTCTGTCCTTCATATGAACTTTAGGACAGAAAGCAGTTCAGTGTCTAACTGCTGCCAAGCAGTAAATAGCATGGCCAAATTCTCTCACAGTCAAAAAGCACAAACAACTCTTCTGCTTTTTTACAAAGTTTTTACCATGCCAACACTTTGGTCTCCTCCTAGCAAGTATTATACTGTTGCCCCCCTACCTTGCTTCATGGCACTGGAGAAAAAGCTACAAAATATTTCTGAATGAGTGTGCTCCTTTCAACAAAAGGATAACATGAAACTACTGAAAGTATTTCAGAACAATAGCTCTGTGCTTCTGTGGAAAATATAGATCATGCGATATAAGTAAAAGGAGAGGGGAGTATTGGTTGAGAGATATTTCATGAAAAAAGAGAACAGTTGCACAAATGGAAGCAAAACATGCTGGACTCCGGCCTAAAAATCCTTTTAAACCAGATGTTCATGGCAAAGAGTTGTTAGTAAAAAAGATTTCAGAGAATACAAGTTGCCCTTATCAGGAGATTCAAGATATGAGAGCCTATACAGATTAGGAATATTGTAAAGTTTACATGTTGCAAGGATTTACTGTTTCCAGTTTTTAGTTGATTATAAAGAACTTCATATTTATCAAAATTTAATGTGATGAGTGAAACACCAATGAAATCTTCACCTCCTATCATATTGTTCCATGACTTCACAGAGCTTTGATGGATGACATTCAGTAGAAGAGGGTTTTCTGTAAGTGTGCATTTGGACCAGAAACTATGGGATATATTTACTGCTTGGGCCTGTACATATAACTCAGACCCAAATCTCTGTGGGTCTCCTAGCCCAGACAGACTTTGTGCAAGATTCTAATGTTCTGTTTGCTTTGCATGGATCTTATCCTGCAGTAACAATTACAATGCCAGACTACAAGCTGCAAATTTTGTCTGGATGTTTAACTTTCTTATACTGCAAAGGATGGGCAGCCCTTTCTTCTCCCATTTGTTCTTTCCTTGATCTTGTCTCTCGGTCTCTTCCTTGCCTACCATAATGACTAGGATACTAGTAATAAAGCAACTGTAATGTCTTTTATCAAAGTAATATGATATAGTGCTGCGCTGAGATTTCCTCCCTACTTTTCCAAATTTATTTTTTCTGCTTTTCCAGAGTGGAAGAACTTTGAACAAAGGGATTCTGTTGGCTATAAGTTGTGACCAAGAGGTCTCCTTTCTTTTCTTTGAATTCTAAAAGCTCCTGTGTGCTACTGCAGTGTTGCAGGGCTCTTAGCAAAGAAAATTTCAGTCGTTTCATGTAACGTCCAGATGATGCTACATTGGGTGGTCCCCTGAGCATTCTGGAGCTCCTGCTGAGCTAAAAGCCTGTATGCAAAAAGCCCTGCAAAGCTGCAAGCAAGAGGGACTGTAGAGCTTTAGAAAAAGTCCTTCCTCCCGGAGAAAAAAAGGCCTAAAATCCTGTTCTCACTTGCAGCCTTATGCGGCTCTTTGCTCAGAGGCTTTTGGCCCCACAGCAGCCCTCAAATGCTTAGAAGACGACCCAGTGTCACACTCAGATATGCCATGAAGAGTTACCAGGCTGAATGCTCCAGTCCTAAGTGCTCCTGACTACCGCCAGATGTGGAGAAAACTTTTGAAGCTAAAAAAGAAAGAAGACCTCTAGTCCACCTCCTTAACTTAAAAAGTAACAGAACCCCTGGCCCAATAGGAAGAGTCTTCAAAACCCTCCCAAGTCTCTTTCACTAAGTATTTGTATAGTTGCCCTTCCACTCACCAGTGTCAAAAATGATAAAGTCAAATATTAAGTATAGCCATAAGAGATAATAATGATGCGTGTGGACATTTGTGGGCTGCTTTTCATTTGTAATATTTTGTGTGTCCAGTTCCTATTCCCATTGCTATTTGTACAAAATACCATCCTATTCACAAATTCGCGCACACAAATTCAGTCAAGTGGTTGATTGCTGAAATGATAGTCCTGTTTCTTAACCTGTTTTTATAATCATAACAATGCAACTCCTTCTCTAGGGTTTTTCTACTGGAAATTTAGCTCCTTCACAGACTATTTTAATTCAACAGCTTTGGAGAGGAGGAAGGCGAGCAAAAATTCTGAATGTGGAGGGAAAAAACTATGAATTCAGGCCACGAGACCTTAATTAAAGGCCTTGGAATTGTGTGAAGGTGTGTAGAAACCACTTCACTCCATTTTAGATTGAATGTGAAGCTAGCACCTCTAGCCTATAATCAAGTTTTCAAAAGCTCTAGCTTAGTTTTATCTTTGAGTTTAAACAAAAAACAGTTTCAAGATGGTATGTTTGGTTAAAATGGAAAACTACTTCTTTCTGCAAGTCTTCATGTTCACAATACAATGTTAGGTCTGGCATATCAGTCATAACTTTACAACTACTGTTAGGTCCCTAATAATTTCCTTAAACACTGGCTTTCATTTAGCTGTTCATATTGTCATAATATCTAAGAAAAACCTTCATTTTACACTTCAGACTATTTGAACTAAATGTTAGCTGGATCGCTAAACTGTTCACAACCAATTATTCTAATATTTAATGCTAGTATCCTAATGCGTAGCTCCACGTTCCATATTACTCATAAAAAGTATGCACAAGGACCCTGTCTGATAACAATTGACAATATTGCAAATTTAAAGAAAGTGTTTTATGGGGAATTGACCATATGACCCTCCATATGGAAATAAATTCTGTTACTATGCAGAACTGGCCATGTGACCCTCCATATGGAAACAAATTATGTTACTAAACAGCAACAGATTGCCAGAGTCATGAATTTTTGTTCCCAAAATTATCACAGTCTTGGCTATCGGTGACAATATAAATGTTAGCTTTACAGCTTAACATATTGCCACCATGATATATATCAGATGGATTATTATTAATATTAATATGATAGTAAGACATTGCCTATTTAAAAAATGACTTGCACTTAGTTACAATATACTGCAACGTACAAGAAAAGTGCTACATTCTACCGCACACTTAGATGGTAGTAATTGTCAATAAATGTAGTGCAATGAACCTTTAAGTAAATATGCATAACAGTTAAATGGATACAATCTTATCTTTTTGAGTTTTAATGGGACTTGGAAGCATGAAAGGAACATGACCTCAGCTGTCAGTGAGGGTTGCCTTGACCTGCTTCCAGAGGAAGGACTCCTAGCACTGCCAATTCTTTCTCTTTTCCTATGTGCTAAAAGCAGGGTTTCCACTGACCATCCACATTTCAGAGGGTCTCGATCTTAAGTGATGTGTGCTCTGCCACCGTCCATGTTCCATCTGCACAGAGAGATCTGTGAGTCAGGCTAGACATTATGCTAACTGCATGCAACCTCATTGAATCAAGTCTCCCTTCTCTTCCTACTTCTCTTTGGGACCACCATGATCCTGAAGGGTGATTAAGCTTCTCCCCAACAGGTTCCCCCCTCCAAATCTTCTCAACATGCACACATTCTAGGATAAGAATGACACCATTAGATCATTTTTAAAAATGTTTAATCTCCCATATAAGGGGGATGTGGTAAAAAATAGAAATGAATAAAGATATAATGCTCCCTTTCCAGAATGTGATACTTCCAATCCAAATCAGGGCCTTACTTATACGTCATTAAAAACAAGAACAAAAGAGACATGCCTTAGCTACAAGGTACACAATTAGCATGTAGCAGATCAATTCCCACAGTAAGTACAACATTGCATGAGTGGGCATGCTTCTCCTTTCCCTTTTTGTGTATGTGTACAGATGTTTAAACTGTATTTTTTGAAAAACGGCACCATAAGTGGATTGCAATCTTACTTCCAAGTAAAACTGCTATAATTTTTATCCTTTTCTGATTGGTTTCACAGCTGAACTAGGAAAACTTCCAGCTTTATTTTTCTAGTCAATCTCAAATTCACCCCTTGATTTTTCTGGACAGTTTCACAGCTAAGCTGGAAAACTAAAGAATTGCATTACATCAACCTCCCTTCTCCTGGCATCCCCATCTTTTCTGTTCTCCTGAAGGGGCTTCTTTGATTCAATATTTCTAAATTACATTTCTTCAAAGGCACATTGGAAGACTTCATTGAAAAAAAGAAAAAAGAAAAAAGGAAGCCCTTATACGATTTCAGATTGTCCCTATTCCAGCATACTGAATTTTAAATCTTAAAATCTTTCATTTCTCATCAGTAAAAGTTCATCTTGATTCAATACTAATCTATCTGTCTATCTATCACATTTGTATGCTGCCCTATAGCCAAGTGGGCAACCTGGTGTAAACAATGTGCTCCTGGGTATTTCCTTGACAGCTTCTGCTGTGTCCCTACTCCTCCTATGAAATAAAATATTATATTAATAATAATAAGAAATGTGAGAACTGTGGAACCAATGGAGCTGTTTAGTGTGTTGAGACTTAAGGACAGACCTCTACTTTGTATGTGGTGCTTGGGGCAGATTTGGGGCATTTTGTGGTAGCATCCAGGAAAGTTTCTCAGCCCTTAGCTCCAAAATATTGCTTTCCTCTGATTTAGAGCAAACCCTCACAAGGCTATTGGCAAATATCACCAAAAAGTATAATACCGAACCCTAGCCAAAGAATAAAAAACTTGACAGAGTGAAAGAGGTTGTAAAGGCTTGGTTAAAGATGAAGAGTAAAGAAGAGAGGATTCCAGTGAAGTGGAACCAAGCAAACTGAGCTTGGTGTAAGCTCCAGAGCAAGGCCTCTAACACCATCTCAGGGGTTCATCAGGCAGTTCTTCTGACAACCCAACCCCAAACCATGCAGGTCTTTAAAGATTAGAACCAACACTGTAAACTGAAGCCAGAAACAAATGGGTAAACCATACAGTTGATGCGAATTGCTGTGATGAAATTAAGCTGCTGAAGAAAACAAAAATTCTGACAAGCACTGAAAATTCTGTAACCACTAAATTTCCAATACTGTTTCCAAAGATCATCCTATCAAGAGCAGATTATATTAGTCTAGTCTGGGTGTATCCAGTGCATATGCTCCTGAAGCCAGATCTACTTTCTCCAGATTGGGTCACAGGAGCCAAACCAGCCTTAGATGGTAAAAGACACTCTTAGGAACTGATCTCAGATGCAAGTCCATAAATAGCCCCAAACTTATGCTTACCTGATCCTTCAAAAGGAGCTTCATTCTCTCTTTCAATTTCAGCTATCCTGACACTGCTTCCAGGCACCTATGTAAAGTCACCCCCCCTGCCTCGAATTGCTTCCCTGGATCTAGCAGATAGAAATAATAGGTAGGGCAGTATATCCTTTGCCTAGTAGTGACCTACAGATGACTTCTCCCAGACGTTTCATGTAAATATTAAAAAGCATGGGGAAAAGACCAGAAGTCTGAGCTACCCTAAAAGACCAATCACTAACAACACACACTCATGTCTCCAGGCTCCAATCTGGGAAGGCAGTCCAGGAGACTATGGATGATGGTAGCAAAGGCAATGGCATCCATGAACAAAGATGTTGCTACTTGCCCTGTCATTTTTTGAACTCGAGTTGAAGTCCAAAACACCTGGAGAAAACCAGGTTGGGGAATGCTGGTATACAGCGTTCCTTCAAGTGGTTGGAGAGAATGGTGAACATCACCATCCAAGAAATAGTCTTGGGAGAAAGAAAGATGTTTTTTTCAAGTCAATTTTAAAGCAAAGTAATGAACACATGACAATATGAAAATGACTGATGCAGACTGATGATTGTTTTGTGACTGTTGAATTGTGTGGACGGGGTGTTGTTTATAAGAGAATAGATTATTTAAAATAGTATATTATTATCCTATGGAACAAAAGGTAGTACCGCTTCTAGAACAGAGAACAACAAGGAAAAGCACTTTCTATTTGTTTTGGAATCTGTCTTCTGCACGCAGAGTCCCTGTTCTCCCACCCCTACATCACAGGCCGGGTAGCATTTTTAGGGAACTGCAGCACTTAATGTGGGGCAAATGGGGACAAGGATATCTGCTTTGGCCATCTAATTACACATGCTCTAGTTACACACACTTGTATCCAGAGCCAACCCTTTAAATATGAAAACAATAAAAATAATGTTTATTTTAAAATTATTTCTCCATTTTTTATTTAAGCAATTATGGGATGGGTAATAAAGGAAAAAATAGGCCTGACTCCCCCCTCCCCCACATTAAAATATCTTTTAATATAGTTTTGGGGAACTGTTTTACTCTCTAGCCATCATTCACTCTAACACATTTGCACATTTGTGATCCAGTAGCTGGTCAGATTTTTTTTTAATTAAACAAACTTCATGGAGGTGAAGTGGATCATAAGAACATTCTTTACATTTCTTTAGTAATTAGGAATGCCAGTTTAATGCCACCCCTCTCCTTTACATTGAGCTTTTCCTCTCTCATTTCCCCACCTACTCCAATTTGTAGTGTATCACATGGAATACCCTGAGTTAGTGATTGGTGTTTCCTAAAGTTTACCCACGAAGTCTCAGTGGACAACACTCAACAGGCATATTATCTGGAAAATCTCTCTGTCAGCAGAAAACACTTTTCACTTCAGAAAATATAAATATTTGGCATATGCACAGCTTAAGGATGAAATGTTAAGAGCAAGCCAAGGAACAACCCTCAGTTTTTATTTTCAGTCCCTCTGCCACCATTATCTACTGTTTCCTGGCTTTCATCACATGGCACACCCAATCCACTTTTGATGAATTCCTTATCCTTTTCATATTTGCAAGTATTCAAGGTTCCAAGAAAGCCTAATTTATAACATGGAGGAGGTTGCAGATTTCTGGCACATGCAGTTGTGCAGATGTTATTCCTTAAGGAAGACTATCTTGATTGCCTGTGTGAATAATGGCCCAGTGCTGGCATAGTGCCAAGAGTTCGCTCATAGCTGAATGTATAAAACTACTCTCCTACTGAAAGAAGGCCCCCAGTAGGATAATATATTATTACGCATGATTCAAATTACAGGATCTGCAGCAGGGGAGCTAGTGGCTGAATAAGGACAGGCACACACGGAATACTGATGATGGCATGATGGAATCCATCATGCACTGAAAGAGCCATCGCTTTAGCATTTAAATCCTCTGTATTCTTTTCAAAGTGACTATACAGATGATTGTGCTGCTGATTGTCATAAACTAATGATGTGTGTGTGTGTGAAAGAGAGAGATTTGACAGAGAGAGATACATAGATATCTCAAAGCTGAATACTTGTAATATTTTTATTTTGAAATAAAGATGTGCTTTATTGCAATCCCAAAGCCCACAAGTTCTGATTTAATAAAACAATATTGAATTTGCCTCCTATCTGATCCTCTTCCAGCTATTAGGATACTGTAGAACAAAACTTGCTTCATTCAATTATGTGGTCAGAAATCTTTGCATTCCGCAGTATTCTGGGCTGTTTTTAAGTCACTTGCACAACAAATTACTTTGCCCACAAAGAACTAAACGCACATGTTTGACACATTGTTGGCTTGCCTAGCATTTTCCTTTTATAAAGAAACACTGTTCATGAAGCAATGCACTGAAAAGGGAGGAGGGAAGAAATGAGCTATTTAGAGTCATTTTTTATTTGCTTCAAAAAAGTATCATCCAGGGAAATAGCTATCATTTGGAGGATTAATATGCAAGTGTTAAAACACAAAAGACCTATAACCAACGACGGAGTCTATATATGGCTTTGCTCAAAACAGCCGCAAGCCAGCTCTCAACTTCTTTTCACACAAGGCTCTTGTATTCAGTTATTCTGGCAAAAGGGATGCTAATCAGGTGCATTGTGTGTGTGTGTGTGTGGTGGGTGGGGGGGGGTAGGAGGAATGGGAATGAAATTTGCTCAGAAATGACCTCAATCCTATTCATTAATAAAATGACATCTTGGCTGAAAAGTGGCAGAAAATGAAACATAGTACTGAACTTGCTTCAGATATGACAGATGCTTGTACGAGAAAGCACAGCATGCAAAGAGGTTTTGCAGCAAGAGAGGTCTGCAAGCATTCAAAGAAATGCTTAAGTGCAGATCTCTGAAGATGCAGAGTTCTTATTCTGCAGCAGCCTCCTTACCTTACATTACCTTCCTAAGCCTTGAAAGAGTGTTGTAACGCAGGAAGTGGGGGGGAGGGAATGCACACAAGAGGAAGCATTTTCAAAAATTTTATGCGTATTTAATTCTATGCAATAAGCTATTTTAAAAGCTTCGTAAGGC
Organism: Varanus komodoensis; assembly: GCF_004798865.1. NCBI lineage: Eukaryota > Metazoa > Chordata > Lepidosauria > Squamata > Varanidae > Varanus > Varanus komodoensis. The sequence continues at coordinate 20,922,479 of NW_025335941.1, forward strand.
GACAACAACCAAAAAATGAAATACTGTCCACAGTTATCAATGCCTCCCTCCTCCTGAGACAACAGAGAGTTAAAAGAAAAAACCCAACCCACAGCATCTGGGAAAAAGAAGCCACCATTTTTGCATAGTGATTCAAATTATGCTGGTAGAATAATTAATTGAGCGACCTAATCTCAGGGAGGGGGGGGAGAGGAAGAAGAAAAGGATACATTAAATAAAGTTCATTACTGCACGATGTAAATGAGTTTCTCACCAATGATGTCACTGATTGGCTGAGATGTGGAGCTGGTTTCGAACAGTGCAGCATGGCCGGATTGGCTGCTAGCTCTTCTGGTTACTGCCTGCTTGGGCAGCGCTTGAACCAGACACTTTTTCTGCCTCTCTTGTTGTCGTACGAAGCAAATCTTGTTCAGCCCAGCTGTGTCTCCATAGTAGTGGCACCCTAAGAGATTCTCCCTCCTGCTTCCCACAGCTCATCTGTAAGGCGGTCGCTGCTGTGAAATACCAGCCTTTGGCACGGAGCCCAGACTACGTTGTTAGATCCGTCTATAATACAGAAAAGACATGTTTTTTAATAGCAGTTCTTTCACCAAATTACATCCTAAGAAGGATTAATAACCCCCCGATTGCAGCTGGTTTGTGTACTTGGAAATTATGTTGGGCACAAACTTTCTAAAATATATCAGATGACCTACAGGAAAGGAGAGTAGCATTGGCTCACTTAGAAATAAAGGCAGGAAGAAAAAGCAAGCAGGCAAGATGCTGATTTGTTTACCTTGATTACAAAATTCTTCATTTCGCTCTAAGGACTGTGACTGATTTCTTGGCACAGACCCAATCCTTTTGAGTATTATTTTTAAAAAAGAAAAGCAAAAAACAGAAGAGTCAGGTTCCCCCCACCCTTGTCTATTTGCACCCGTGTAATTTTTCAATTTAAGACAAGGGATCTCAATTAGTATTCTGTTTAAGTATACAAACTGAAATAGGGCCATGGTACCACCCCCCAAAAAAAAAATCTGCATGGCAAGAGAAAGGAGAGGGAGAAAAAAATCTGTGCAGCTTTTACAGCCCAGCTGTCTGACTCTCGGGGAGGGGGGGGGGGGGGGGGGGGGGGAGAATGCAGTGATATCAACTTTGCCAGACAATGGAGTACCTACAAGCTTTTCCCTAGACAAGTCTTTTATAACCAGCCCGTGTTATGTGCTGCAGACAGTGGCCAATCAGTAAGCGCCTTTCTACAGCAGTGACACAATAGGTGCAAGTGGCCACACTGTCCTCCTTGCCCCCAACAGCAGTTGAGGTTCATTTACTGTGCGCTGGAATATGTGTCCGCCTTTAATATTTCAATCCAAAAGCAATCAGCAGCAGCATCACCCTTTTGTTTTTGCTATAATTACATCAGCCTAATTACTGGGTATGAGCTGCAATGCCGCCGTGCAAAAACAGTGCACTGATGTCATGTCACATAAATGTGCATGAACATGCCTGGCTATTTAAATAATAAAATGCACCAATTGCTTATGCTTCTCCCCTCGCTCTCTCTCGCTCTCACACACACAGCCATTAGTGCTCCTTCCTACCTCCCATCCTTTAGCTAAATGAATTAAGAACACATGGGAAAAATACAATTATCTGCTTATATCTGCAACTTTATGTCCCTTTTCCCATTCCCTTTCCATATTTTGATCTGTAGTGGAACTGGAAGTCCAAAGTGCTTCAAGTAAGATAAGGCAAACCAAAAGTATTTCAGTCCTCGTATTTACCTAAACAAGATGTTGAGAACATTTTTACCCTCATGGCACCGTAAAACCAAGACGATCATTGGACATGTAGATATATTGGTGCTAGTTGTTTAACAATTTGATAACTAATAGCCACCTTTGTAGCAGTCTCTGAAACCAGTCATCTGGCCAGAAGATTAAATCATCACTTTTCACATTTTAGTTCAACATAATTGGTCACGTTTAGATTAAGGGAAGGGAGGGGGGAGAGGCAGAAGAGTGGTCATGCTAATTTTGTGGTTTTATGCATGGGATTTACATATTCATGAAGAGAATAACTGTTATGACCACCGACAGAGCAGAATGAAAAGAAAGGACATGATTCCCCAGCATAAAGAATGTTTGCACACGCGCGTGCACACCCCAGGAGAAAAAAATTATGCAGCATATGGTATCAAGAAAGAGAAATTGTCTGGCTTTTATTTCAAATGAAATGATTTCTATGGTTTATGAGCCTGTGCAAATATACTGAATATAGGCACAAGTGCACTAATAGTCACCTTTGTCAGATATCAGGAAAGGAGAACATGATCAATTATATCCATTTTCTCTATATTTTTGTCATCATCAGTTCACCACTCAAGCCCGGATCTTTAAACTCTATCCTAGTAGAAGTGCAGAAAATGCTAACAACAGATTCATACTTAGTAACATGAACCATTTTTAGAACTGGTTTTTACTGGGATTGTGTGCTCTCATAGATATTGTATTAATTCTGCACCCCAAAATTGGCGCAAATTCTTTTACGAGTAAATGCAGGGCACTGAACAAATAACCTGAATTATGTCTCATTGTATTTCAAGATTCACAATTTAGCCAATATAAAATTATTATTGCTCCAAATATTGTAGAATATATATGCATTGTATAATAAAATATTCCAGGGCATTCATTTGAGGTAGGTGTGTGTGTCTCCTTCCTTATCTTCCACTTAAAAAAAAATTATTTATTTTTACCTTAGTAAAGCTATCAGGCATGGTTAGTCCCTAGTCCCTAACTTTTCTCTAGTTTATATTTAAGAATCTCTTCTCAGAAATTTACTTAGCATTAAGTCCCATTTATTGAATGAGGCTTACTCACAGTTGAGTATAGGATTGTTGTTTAAATAAATTATTATAAATGAAATGTTGAGGTAAGATACAATTTTAATTGGGAACAGAATGATTTCTTTTTACTTGCAAAAATGGCCCTGACATTATATCAATAAAAGGTACCATATATGTAAATAATTTACAAAAAATGCTGCTTAATACTAAACATAAGCTGAAGTATTTGGAGTATTTGGAGGCTTCATTTGTTGGCTTTATGAGAGGGGGCAAAACTTGGATATGTTATCCCCTCCCCTCCCCCGAATGGAATAGTATTCAGGGGTTTGCCATATCATATGGCTCTCATTTTGAGGGTTTTACCATGTTGATGTTGGCAAGTGTCTCTCCACACTCACATCTTTCTACTCAATAAGAACATTGCAACCACCCTTACAGTGGCAAAGTGGCCTCCATGACATATTTCTTCATTTTGACTGAACTATGCTATGTCATGGCACAGCATCATTCTAATTGAAGATGGAATTAAGTAAGCTGCTTCAACTTAATTTGAATTGGTGGCAACATTTTTATTTATTTATTTTATTATATATTATAGAGAGCCAGTGTGGTGTAGTGGCTAAGAACACAGGACTGGGACTACGGCAATCTGGTTATAGTTCCTGCTCACCCGTGGGGCCAACTGGGTGACTTTGGGCCAGTCACAGACTCTCAGCCAAACCTACCTCACAGGGTTGTTCTTATGGGAACAAGACTGAGAGCAGCACGAGGAGAATGATATAAGCCCCTTTGAGTTTATCATAAGAAAAAGGCAGGATATAAATCTAATAAATAAATGTTATTTTAAATGCCACACAAACCTCAGCTCCTTCATCTGAATGATAAAACATGTTCTGCCAAGATCTCCAGTTTCACAAGAGGACACGTGGCCCCTCAAAATTGGAAGGGAAGATATTTGGCCTTGTTCTGCTTAATATATTCACAGTGTGCACAACTGTGATGATGCTAATGATGTCGACTACTACTACTACTACTACTATTAGTTCCACACTGCCCAATTGCCAAAGCTCTCTGGCCAGTTATGAACAACTCACACTACACTATAAAATAAGAATACCATAAGAACAGCATAAAATATCCACATGAAATTTAAAACAGAATTTAAAAGAATTTGAACAGCTAAAATAAATTAAATATAACTAGACTACCTGAAAAAAAGAAAACAGTTGACATGCCATGCCCCAACCATAAGCCCTAAAATGCCATTAAAGGTCTTGGTACAGAGTGCAGTCCGAACTTGATCTTAATCTAGTGACAAAAGGATAGCAGAGCTGGCACTATGTGGGCCTTTCTTGGGAAATCATTCTACAATTGTGAAGCTGTCACTAGGAAGGTGCTCTTCGTTGGTGCCTCCATCCAATACTCCTTCACCAGGAGCACTCAAAGGAAGTCCTTCATTGTTAAGTGTACTGGCAAGGTAGATTTTGGTTGTGAGAGGCAATCCAGCAAGTATTGCAGTTGTAAATCATATAAGAATTAATAGGTTTAAACCAGACTCCTAAACTGGGCTCAGAAACATACAGGCAACCAATACAAGTAAGCTGGAATGAGTGTTGCCAGCTCAGACCTTTTTGTCTCAGTTATTAATCTAGTTGCCCCTGTTTTCACAAGCTTTAAAAGCAGTCCCACATAGCATTTCATTATTCTAACTTGGAGATTATTAAAGCCTGGATTACTGAAGCCAGACTCTCTTTGAAAATAGGAGAGTAGCTGGGCCATCAATAGAACCTAGTATAAGTTATTCCATGCCAGTAAGGTCACCAGAGCCTCAAGTGACAAAGCTGACCTGAGGAGCATTTTCAAGCCATGAAGCTATGCCTTCACTGGGAAAGCAATCCCATCTAGTAACAATGAAACATAGAAACAGAGCGAGTCAGAAGGGGCTTCCCGGGCCATCTAGTCTAAGCCCCAGCTCCAACCATACAAGTCAATCACTTTCCATCTGGTCAGCAGAACTGACCACTAACAGCATCTTAGATTTCTCTGAATTAAACTCCAGTTTATTAGTTCTCATCCAGTCCATTGTTGCTGCCAAGCATCTATGTAGTAAGTAGAATTGTATGTTACCCGTGTACTGGTGAAAGCAGAATTCAGATTTCCAGATGACCCGCCTCAGTGGTTTCACGAAGACATTGAATAGCATGGGAGACAAAACTGACCCAGGAACTCTGGTTGAGGACTCCATGGGGCTGGGCAATATTCCTCAAGCTTCCTCAAGCTTCACCTTCTAGGGCCAGCCAGCTAAGTAGGAGTGGAACTACCTCCCATTCCCAGCTCACACAATTGTTCCAGAATGAAACCATGGTTGATATGATTGAATGATACCAGGTTGAATTATATCAGGACATTCCTCCTCCTGTCTTATGACAGAACTAAAACCAAACCAAACTATGCTAAAAGCTAATCTGGACCCCATCCAAAGTGGATTCAGATAATCAGACTCATCCAAGAACAGCTGGAACTGACCCACTCAAGGACCCTATTCAGGAAAGGATTATTTGCCACCAGCCTAACAATGTTAATATTTTACAGGTCCAGACAAGATTTCTGCATGACTGTTCTCACTGGTCTCTTTTCAGGCACTGCTCCTCTTCTCCTTTCTCATGAGGAGGCATTATCCATCTCCCTGGCCCAGCTAGCTTCTCCTTTCCTGGTAGTTTATGTAAGCCAAGAGAGGTAAGGATCCAGTGCAGAAGTGGATCCATGATCCTATCCAAGCACCTTACTAGAAATCATCCCAAATCATCCCAACTAGAAATCATCCAGAAAAACTTGCAAAGGCTGTGGACTCAGTATCTGGCTTGATTCAGCTGCTCAGACATTTGAGTTTAAGGCCCAGTGGATTCAAGAGAGAGTCTACAGGATCTTTAGAGCCAGCTTGTAATATGTCCTAGATGATCGTTAAAACTCGATTGAGTAGAAGATTGAATAGAAACAATGCAATGTTGTTTCTTTTTTTCCCTCACTGTCCCTGATTATTGGCACATGCATTAGTGAATGTGTGTGCAAGAAGTATTCTATTTTAAGGCACCCTTAAAAACATCTGTAATGTCTGGTTAGATCACTGTTTTGAGTAAGTTTCCATCTGATATACCCTGTGGGAATGGAGACAGAGCCCAACAAGGAGAATTGGAGGTGGAAGATGATGAGAGACCCACTCTGCCAATGGGAGAACAGGGGGCAGGTTCAGGGTGTGCAACAACAGCTGAATAATCTTTCAGATGCAGAGTCCCCACCCACTGCAGTCACAGATGTGCAATGCACTCACGTATTAGATAACAACTCTAGACTATACTGCAACAGTGAAATACACTACTCAGCCATCTCATGTAACCCATGCTCAGGCCACAGTGGTCTATTCCTTGCACGCAGACATGCACATACATTGGGTAAAAAGGCATTTTCCCCTTATGACATAGACCATGGCCTAGAAAGACCTGGAACGAATGCCTGCCATTTCTTCTACCTGTTGTTTGGGGCTTGATATGCAATGGCCCAATCTAAAATTCCAGATTTCCTTATTGTTTCCTCATAGTTTGTAGTTACTATTCCACAAGGATAGAGCAAAAAGCACCACCACCACAAAGCCAAAAACCTGGGTGTTCAAAGGACAATATCCAGTGGAGACAAGTTAGGCTGTTTGCAGAAGATAATTGATGTGACCAGCCACTTGTAACAGTGCTGAGGCCTGCTTATGGATGGACATTAGATACTGTCCAAAATGAACCAAGAAGTCCCTCATGTAGACACATTTTCATTCTATATGTATCTTTATAGCCAAATGTTGATTGTAGCAATAACTTTATGATTTGGCTAAACACACTGGAAGGTGGTAGCAGGAGCTTTTTTCAGAAAATGATTGGATGAAATTATTGTCTGTTTTTGGCCAAGCAGACAGAACATGCCTGATACTTTTCCTCGTATCTTAGGTTCTACAAGACTAGAGACTTGATCCTTTTTATTTTAAAGCAGGGCATCTGGGCTACATAGTCGGTCCTTTGAGCTGTTTGACTGGCATTACTGAGTTCTGTGGTTAATTCTGCTGTGCACACTATGACACGTTTCAGGAAATTGGATGCCATGACTTAGGAAGAAATAGTAATAAAATATTTTGTGAATTGTAGGACTGTCCAAAAATGCAAAGGATTGTGTCCTAATAAATATCAAAATAATAAAAACAGCAGCAATCTCCTAGAAATTGCCTAGAAAGAAAATGCAAAGAATTAAGTTAAATTAATTATAAGCCACCCAGAGAACCTTCAGGGAAGCATATAAATGAAACAAACAAACAAAAAACCAGCATTGTTTAGAGATTCATAGCAACTTAACAAATAGAATTAAGGAATTATTAATGCATATGTAACTTCATTCTTAGAATTACCAGTATGAGAATCAACCTTGATCCAATATGAAGTAATGCTAAGAAAAAATAGCAGCACAAAATTATTAGAGGAAGATAATCAACTACTAAAATCTCCCAGTAACAAAAGAATGAGAATGATTTTTTAAAGGCTTAAATAAACAGAGTAAGTCCCTGGTCCAAATGGATTATTAGTGGAGTTTATACCATTATTTAGATCTCCTAATCCATCTATTTAATAAGCACCTTTAAAAATTCCAAATTCTGGATACACTGATACCAACATTATACTTCTATGAATACATGATAAACTCCAGCACAACCAAATTTGAATAGGCTAATGTGTTTATTAAATCTGGATTACAAGATATTTACTGTTTTATTAGCAAATACAGTGACTAGATTTTTAAGTTGATTCAGCATACCAAACATGGTTTGGTATAGGAAAACAATATTTGTTGTATATATTTGATCAGCATAGAACACAAATGGACTGAAAATTGTGCAAATGCATTTAGGAATAGTTTAAGTGACTATTGAGATATTGAGAGATCCCTAATGTTTTAATAATGCTTAATTTCTATAGGAAATGTCTAATTTCAAAATTAATAGTTCCTAACAACTTGTGAGCTTTTCATGTCAATGAAATTCCATTTTTCTTTTGTATTGTATATATTTGATTGTCAGCCTTCAAGTGGAAACTGTTCCAACTTTGAACCGCTGGACATTGCTTCAGAAACCTTAGGCACTGAGCAAGTGTTTCATAAATTATCACCAACAGAGTTATCATCATCAATATATGCATCAATCTATGAAACAGTGTTTTAGAAAGAACTACAAATTGGTCATATGTACAGATAAGTGAACTTGTGAATGTTGCTTCCTTCAGCTTTCAAACTGTTTATATCTCAAGTTCTTATTTTCCTAAACATTGTAATTGTGTTAAATGCTTTATAAAAGAACTGAAATTAAATTCTCAGACAACAGCACCAGCTAAATTTAATAAGTAAAATTATTGGCATAGTACAAACCATGATGCTTCTGCTTGCCATCTACCTCATAAAGATCAGGAGGACATCAGAAAAAAGACAGAATAACTCAAATTCAGCACCAATATAGGTGAGTACACAGAGGCATAAAAAGAATTTTATGGATCTGAGCTCTCAAAGCCCTGTGCTTGGACATACAAATCTATGATTTTTGATTTTCCCACCTATGAATCTATGAATTTCGGGTTTTATATCAAAAATTCATTTTGTCCCAAACTTTGCAAATTTTGGTAAATGCTTATCAGAAACATAATTCTCACCCATCCCTAGTCACATGTAATAATTTATTGGTTAATTTCTAATATTTTTTGCAGTTATTTCTGAAAAAGAAAAGTAATGGGGCCTTTCATAAAATGGAAGAAAATTAAACCTTAAGAGAACAATGTGTATTGAAAGGGATGTTTTAAAAATACCATGTGCATAATCAAGAATATTGCTTTCTATACAAATGGCCAAATTTCGGTTGTGCAGCCTGGTTTAAAGAAGAATAGGAAATGGTGGGTGAACTTGAAGTAAGAATTGAAAGTATCTGGTCATGTCTTAACCCTGAAATGCTGTCAGCCTTGGAAAATGCACTGCTTAGATAAAGCAGAATGACATGATGTAAAGTTCATGCTGAGATAAAGTTTGCTTAGAACAATAAATCCAGGGATTACCAAGCAAACACTTCCAAGAAGGATTGGGCTTGCCCGGTTTCCTTTACAGAATAGCACCACTTAATGTGCAGTATTCGTCCCTTATCCACTAAATTAGTAGCATTAGATTCCACCACCGCCTCATTAACTGGGGAGTGGAAAGCCACCAAAGTCTAGTATCATTATAGTTCATGTTTGGAGTATTCTAAGTTGTTTCTGAGCTCACCTCTCCTTCCAACAGCTGGAAGCAAGCAGGAGAGCAAGGACAATCCTAATGAATATAAATTGAAAGCAACATAGAAGGATTTAGCTGTGTGATGCTCATAAAAAACAGCAGGAGATGTTAAAATATTTAGCTGCTTAGCAATATACACCTTACCACTGATGATGAGACACATTGCATTTGATATTCTGCCTAAGCCTCCACCCAGGGTACATGTAAGTTTCATAAGAGATTGAAGGAAAAGCTTGCTGGTCTAGGTCTCTGGGCTAAAGGCACAAGCAGCCTGTCATAGTCAGACCCTCAACCTTCCTGACAGGCAGACAAGTTCATGCTGCATCTACAAGTATGTACTCCTCTGATGTAGCTATCCAAAACTGAGTACCGCAGAGAAGTATCTGTGCAGTGGAAGTTAAAGAAATGAACTATGCATGTTCCAAAGGAGAGGCCCTATTGCTCCAGGTCGGCAGTATTTCATGTAACCCGTTGTGTACATCTGGACACTAGTGGAGAAGGCTCTTTCCTGAGAATAAATAAATGCATTAAACTAGGTGCATGATTTATTTATTTATCGCTTTTGCATGCCACCCCATAGCCAAAGTCTTTCTGGGCAGCTCACAGTGCAAGTATATTTAAAATACAGATAAAAATGAATAATAACAAACCATGAAACACAGTAAAATTAAAATACAATATAAATTCAACCATATAAATGGAAAACAGGAGGAAAACAAACACAATATAAGCAATAACAATAACCAATAAAACAACAAACAATAAAACAAGCCAACCAATAATTCAATCTAAAAACAGATGCTAAATAAAACAAAATAAAGTTCCTTCACAACAAATGGCATTGAGATGTATCAGGACTGAGAGCCTTAAAATGAATCTTAAAATTCAACACAGAAAGGGGCCTCCTGCATCTGAGATTCTGTCAGTGGTTTCCTTGCTAGAGGAAATGCAAACCTTGGATGCAACTGTCAAGTCAGATAGAAAGGGACGGGAGAGGGAGTGCAGGACTAGAGGCAAAGAAGAAGAAGAAATGAAGAAAAAAAATTGGTCCCGGTGGAAGAGTGCAATATGTGTGTGGGTTTTTTTTATTTCTTGTGTATCTTGTATTTTTATTGTACAGTGCATTTTGTAATTGTATTCTTTTAAAATTATTTTTAAAGTACCTCTGCTACTTTTTCTGCTATCTCAGCCCAGTATGGTTTTTGGATTACAATGTAACATTGGTAAAACAGCAGAGGTGGCCCTGTCCTGATTCCATGCATACCACTGGCACCATCCCAGTATTCACACGTAGAGCTGAAAGATGGAGTGGGATCATTAGAGTATGTGAAGCTGGGAACAGGGATGGTAGAATTAACTTTCTTTCACTGGACCTACGAACAAAGTTTGGGTTTAAAATAATCTGTAGTTCAGTGGTAGGAGGACATGATTTATAGGTAGCTGTTCCCAGGTTCAGTTTCTAGCATCTCCAGGTAGGACTGGAAAAATGCCTGCATGAACCATAAAAAGCAGCTGCTGGTCAGTGCCAATAATACTGGTGTATGTGGACCAATGGTCTGGTTCAGTAAAAGTAAGATTTCTATGTTCCTAACAGTGATAACAAAGCCAGCAAAAGCTCACTTTGCAATTTCTGTTTATGGTTATATCAAGAGACATATCCAGCAACTAATAGTTTTCTGCCAGAAGAATGATTTATCCTCAGGGCTTCTTGAGTGCTTCCACTTCTTCCTGTGTCAGAAGACCCAGTAAGTTTTTTGAAGTTTTACACTAATCAGAGTTTTCTACAAAATTCTGGAAACTATCATTTGATTAAGTCATGCTTAAAGATAGCAGGCCAGAATCAAACTATAATTTTGGATATCGACTAGTTTTTTTAATCACAGTTTAAAGAAACTATAGTTTTCTGATATTGCATTTTATCATAAACTCTGGTTAGTTTAAAGGTAGAAACAGATGCTTCCTATCTCCTCTGATGCCCAAAATAAAGAATCACAAGAACTTGAGTGGGAAACCATTTTTTTCAATTATGTCTTAATTAAGTCTATGTTTAAAGAGAAACATATTAGCAAGGCAGGAGTTACCAGGAGATAGGAACTCGTATCATGTCTCTCAGGTGGCATTCTGCAAAGAATGGTAGTTTGTCTCTCTGCCACAACTAATGTGTGCTAACTGCCCACCTCACCTGCCATCACACTCTCTCTCCCTTTGCTATTGTTACTGCCATCGTCCTTATATGGCTTATCTCAGAATGAGTGGCAGGTAGATGAGTTCTCTGAAGAGTTATACCAGATGATTTCCAGCTGAAGCAGCCATTCAAAGGTAGGAGATGTGACATCAAATGGGTGGATGACCTATGATGGACTGGGCAAGCATGGGACAGATACAGTGAGAACACTGGTGTGGAACTAGGAGCACTAAACTCAAATCAATATACATTTTTAAATCAAAGGAAATGAAGCTTCCCTTGGCCTACTTCAGTGGGAGAGTGTTTTACAAAAGGAATGACCAAAAGAAAGAAATAGAAGCTAGGGTTTAACTTGTTTGTAAGGATTTTTTTTTTGTAGATCATGTCAAAACTTATGTCACCAGAAGAAACATTGTGCTCAAGGGAGCTTTCTGGGATCCTCTTGAGTATAAAATGAATTACCAGTGTTTGTATTTTCAACCTCTCCTTAGCACATACTGACATTAAATCAAGAATCTGTATAGCAAACAAAGCCTCTAAAACTGAAAGAGCAAATCCCTCATCACTTGAAATACAATGAGACACTATTCTATGGCAGCAATTAAAATTATATTTCTCATAAGCACCACAAACAGTTTTAATAGCTAGAATAGTTTCTCTCTTACATAAGCGAAAGTGAGTTAAATTAGCTGAAGCAATCAAGAGCTGTATTGCCCACATTACGCTTTAAAGTTCCATTTGCTACATCTTAATGATGACACCATGTGGAACCTTATGTGGTTCTGCATTGTTAAAGGTCTGAACACCTTCACTATGTCAAGAGTCTTTCTGAAGGTACCCAAGGAGAAGCCATGCCTTCTTTGACAATCCATGCAACAACAAGTTGTTATACTTGATTGTATATCCTTTATGCTGGCACAATCTACAACCAATTCCTGCCTACTCAAAAGTATTATATATCTAAGCATGCATACAGATTTTTTCCATCCAACAGGCAGCTGATTTTAACAGCCAAACAAAACATCAACACTAATTTTATTATTTATATGCCATTATATTATTTTTAGTGATCTAACTGAATTAAAACTTCTCCAGTAAACTGAACGCTGTGGTTCCCAGCTCTAACACTAGCATATAAAAGTGAGCTGGAGGGTCTGCTGTATGATGCCTTCTACTGCAGTTGCCTTGGAGGTAGGTATGTGCCAATGGCACACAATGGAGGCTCATGCAACACCTGGTGTTACTAAGGGAGGAGCAATACAAACGGCTTCATCATGGACTTCTGCTGGGAATAAAAAGAAAGGGATGGGGTAGAGGAAAGCTGTTGCTACAGGAGCAGCATAAACCACATTGGTGGCTGGAAGGAGGCATAGATGCCCACAGATGTGCAGTCCTCTCAATAACTCCAGGATTTGAAGTTTCCATTATTTTTTAAGGGAGAGATGCAGAACTTCATGTCTGGAGGCCTAGTGCCACCAAGCTGGGGTCCAGAGTCTTCCATATAGCCACATCCTCTTCCCATGGGTCCATTCCCTTTCCTTTTTCCCTGGCCTTTGTGCAGCCTAAACATAGAAATGCCTTCCCTAAAGCTTTGTCACTGAGCATAAGCGTGTTGAGCTAAAATATGTGAGTATCTCTTTTCATTTGGATCTGCCCCTTTGGTTCTGCCCTTCCCTCAAATGTGACCAACCTGAGACCTTCCACATTTGAATTCCTAAATGGAATTCAGCTTCCAAATTGGAATTCCAAAACAGAATTTGAACAGTGGGCTGACAGAGGTTCAATGCCTCCATTTTAAGCAAATGCTTTTAAGGAAATGGAGGTAGGAAGCTTAAAAAATACTGCAGGAATGCCATTCAATTGTATGCAAATTCAACCAATTAATGTTTTGTTAAATCAACTAAAATTCATGTGCTTATACACTGTGCCAGTGTATGTTTTCTTTGTCTAGTGACAAAGATGGATTAGTGAGCATCCTATTGATCTGACTCAAGGGCAAGGGTAGACAAGCTTTTCAGACCTGAGGTCCCTCTGTAATGCCAAGTGGTGGATCAAGAGCTGAATGCATATGCATACCTGCATACACAGGGGATGAAATGACTGGGCAGTGGGGGAAGCCTCTCCTCCTTATTTACCTGGAACCCCAGTCAGGATTTCTTTCTAACTATTAAAGCTGCTTTGGCGTGGGAAGATACAAAGAAGGTCCATACAATGCAGGCTTTTACAATACTAAGAACCCTGATGGCTCACATATCCATAGCTATAACTATATATGTCTCTCCACTCTTCAGAGTCACACACTACCAGTAGACATCCAGAGACAAGGCTGAAGGTGTTAATCATATTTTCTGTAGGCCAGAAGCCTCAGTTCTGCCCTCCATCCGTGTGATAAACCCTTATGCAGAGAAATGCTTCTGAAGAGATGTGATGTGAAAGCTGTGAAAAGCTGTGTAATTTACAAAACAAATGATATTTCATGAACAAATAGATTCATCATCTATCTAGAGCATGGGTCCTCAAACTACAGCCCGCGGGCCGGATCCAGCCCACCATGCTGATTTATCTAGCCCCGCTCAGTGCTTTTGGAGTTGCTCGGAGAAAATGATCTACAAACAAGTCAAAAGGCTCTGAGCTGGCGCAGGTATACTCAGTAGGGAGATGGCCAGGATCACGGACGCGTTCCTGCAGGGAAGATGGGTGTAATTGCAGTTGTGCTGGGGGGGGGGGGGGGGAGATGACCGCGATTGTGCTGGGGGGAAATGGCCACGATTGTGCCCACCTTCCCTGCATGAGCGCACCCACCCCCGCCGCCTCACCGGCCCGCTGCCGCCACCGCCACCTTTCAACTGGCACCCTGTTGAAAAAGATTGAGGACCCCTGATCTAGAGCATGCACCCACATTCGATGTAACTTCAATATTGCATGTGCATGTGCAGTTACCAGTCTGGAGGCAAGAAGAATAGAAGAATAGAAAGGGTATGCACACAATGCCAGTATTATGTATTTACCAAGTTTAAGTAGACGAGTTGCATATAAGCAGTAGACTGCATGGAGTAAACACTTAAAGTTATACTAAGTATGTACAGAACTGTATGTTAGGAAAGTTGCATTATCATCATTATCTCCAATACGAGTGAACAACTTGTGACCCTCCAAATGTTTTGGCCTTTATTAAATCAAATCTATCAAGCTACCTTCAAAAGATGACAGCTGAAAATGCATAATACATTTTGCATAGTCTGATCGTCCTTCACTATTTATTTTGCAAGCTTTACAAGTTGTTCTTTCATTATACATTGTTAGATAATTAATATAGCAGAACATAAATGGTCACAGGGCCAAGCTATTCATGTTACACTGTTGAATCGCAACCCTACAATATTGCTGGCCAAACCACAAATATTTTCAAGGGCTTGGGGATATTCACTGCTCTTGTGATTGTCAAGCTAGAGCTACAAGTTACTTTGCACATTTTTTACAATGAGAGGAACTTTCAGGATTTGTCAACTAAGTAAGTATTATAAAGAGCAGATTAGTCCCCCACTTAGCAAAGTTATAGAAATAAAATGTTTGATTTCTGTGTTAGATAATGGGTAAAGATATTGTATTTTTCATCATTAGAAAATGTATAATTATTCCGAATCTGTTTCATTTAAATCAAGTTGTCATTGTGTCATTGCTGAAGTAACTAATTATGCATACTTCATATATCATCATTCACATGGGAGAAAAAATTGGGTTATTAAGAGAAATTTAGCTTAATTAAGAAAAATAACATGAATAAATGAGCTTCACAATAAAATAACCAGATCTTCCCAACAGCAACCTGCATATTGCTTTAAATGCTTTCATAGTAAAGAAGACTTTTAAAGATCTGATGCTTCATACACATCAAACGCTTGATCCATGTATAGGAATCGTATCAGGCGACACCGGGGCACACTGCTTCTCTTTTCCTCTTGCTTCTTATGCATGCATTACCCTGTGTCCATTACTGAATTTCAGTGTTACATGAATGTCACCTTGCTGGTTACTGAGTTTAAGAAAAGTTATATTAAGCCGAATTTCATAACAGTCATATATAATGCCAGATTTGGGGATGGGGCGTTGGAATCACTGAGAAAGAAAATAAAGGGGTGACTGCTCATGAAATTCCACAGTTTGGTCCCTGATCCCTAACTCTAAACCTGGCCTCTTTATACAGCCAGAGCAGAAGAAAATAGCAAGGCCTTCCCCCAAAACTAAACTGCGTGCCATTGATTCAGACTTTTCATGTGTTTTTACTTTCCGCACCACATCTGCCTGCTAGAATTAAATATTAAAGGAGTAAACATTCCTTTGAATTCATTCTTGCTGTTCAAGTTTCATATATTGGGTCAGTTTCAATTTATTCTTTCTGCCATAGCCTCTGGGACATAGACTGGGAATATGCAGCCATTCAGATGCTGTTGGAGATCAGCTCCCATTATCCCTAGCCTGAATAGCTAACAGTAAGCAGTGAAATTCAGCAGCCTATGGAGGGCCATCCAGTTCCCATTCCTGACCTTGGGAGAGGGGCAAGAGAACAGAAAGGAGCCAGCAACATTGTTCAAACAAATGAACAAATCAAATCTTCACTCACCTGTATCACAGGGATCCAGGCCGTAGGTAGTCATGACAAATGATGTTATCTGGAGTTTCAGGAAAACAACATCCAGAGATGAGAATCATTTGCAGAGTCAGTGTATAAAGTAGCTGTGGGCCCACACCCCAGCAGGGACTCACTGACCAAAAAAAAATCTCCTGGACCTACTGACCCTCTTCACCATTGCAACCTGTTTGTTCAGTTCCTTCTTGCCCAATTGTGGGGTTGGTGGTAAGGAGAAGTAGATGAGTCTGCCTATTTGCTCATTTGCTCTCTGCTCGACAAGCAAAGAAGCAGTAGCAATGATGAGAAAGTGGATGAAAATTATAGAAGTGCATAACAATGGCAGTGAGAAGGCAGACTCAGGGAAGGGGACCACAGTGGCACTCTTTCCCAAGGGATTTAAAAACATGTATCCTTGCATTCATCAGCAACTGAATTAAAACTACACCCTGAAGCAGGATATAGTACAGGATTAGAAAGGGATAAGAATTTTTTCCCCAGATGGGATGAGTATGTTTGAAGCAGGGTTCAAAATCCAAGTTATCTACAGGTAATTACAGAAGTTCTAGGCAGAAATACAGGCAGAGAAGGATGTTACCTGCAAAAATTAGCATTGTATTTAATTTATATCTATTGTATAAGTATTTTATTTCAGAGAGTTTCTGCAACACTTACCTTTTTTAATTCCAAAGTGATTCACACCATTTAAAATATTAATATAAAATCTGTCACTAAAACAATAAAAGAATAAGAAAGCAATGAGATACCTCATTTAAAAAGTCAGGGGTAGTTGACAATACTGTCAAATATGAGCTAAGTTGTTGGTGGAAACATTTCTTATTAAGGGCCCACCTGATCTCAATGGGAAGAAATTTAGTTGGTTGAGAAAGGTTTCTTTATCTCCCTACCCCCCCCCAGTGTGTGTGTGTAAGTCAGTACTGTTCACAACCTCCTGAATGATGTAGTGCTGCGGTGTGTTTGTGTGAAATTTCCACCTATCATTCAACCTCAGCATCCACTGAATCAAAGATGACGAGGAAGCGGTGGCAGCAGCTGCCATGGCCGCCTTCCCACATAACTCCTGGACTAGAACTCACAGGCAAGCAAAGCCCAGCAAGTGGAGCAAGAGAAAACAAGTTTCTGTTAGCTCTGCCTACTGATTCCATGCATTCCTTTGGGCTCTCTACAGCTTTCCCTGATTTATTCAGGTACCAGAAAGGAAAACTAGATGCATAACCACTTCACAGTTCACACAAGCACATCTCTATGTAGCTCTATTCAGATATTATTCCAAAGGTAAAACATATCATGTGAAAAGGGAAACAGCTGCACCAAGCAGCCCACCTTGGCATGACGTAGTGGGAAGGTCTCCAGCTGTGCACAGAAAAGCACCACTACTACAATCATACGCATGGCAAGCAGAGACACCTTGGGGTGAAACTACATGGTGATGCAGTGCCTGGGAGCAGTGGCAGGCAGTGATATGGCATCCAGCACAGAACAATTCCTTCCCTCGCATATGGTGAGCTTCACTGCTTCTAAAGATGAGTGGAAAGGGCATGCGGGACAGCTATATCTAAATGGAGCAGGTTGGCAACCACGTGAGCAGGAAGCTGGACTAGATGGACCTTTGATCTGATCCAACAAACCTGTTCTTACGTAGCCAATGACAGGATCCTCTTAATGCCCGTCAAATGCCTGTCAACCATTTCCTGGCTATAGAACAGAACAGAAACTAAACCAAATGGAAAAAAGAAAGGAATTCCTGAAGGTTTAGTTGAAGACTTGCATATGCAAGTTTCATCTGAAAGTTTAACTGAAATCTTTTATACTCAGGTTTGAGATCCACTGTGATAAAGGCCAAAACTAAAAAGATATAGTAGAGGCCAACGCTTTTTAAAAATCTAACTACCAGTAAGACTTTATACAGAACCACGCAAACCAGTCTTTTCCTTGAAAATTTAGAAACAACATGAAATTGTAATTATACACTGCACAGTAGTTAATAGCTGTCCTACAGGTGTGTTGTAAATGAAATAT
Organism: Varanus komodoensis; assembly: GCF_004798865.1. Lineage (NCBI taxonomy): Eukaryota > Metazoa > Chordata > Lepidosauria > Squamata > Varanidae > Varanus > Varanus komodoensis. The sequence goes on from NW_025335941.1 coordinate 20,940,497, forward strand.
TAATTTGTAAGCAGATGGATAAACAAATCCAGTACATTTTTTTGGCATTGAACATGATACATTCAAACAGCACTGTGATTCATGACAATTTTGTTCTGAAGGGGAAAAAATACGAAGATTTCTTAGCAAGGGAAACATGCAGAATGATACTCATTTTGGCATTGGCTACCAGAGCTGCTAAGCATATTTGTAATGTTAACCACTTTAGCTGACTTGGTTTGTAACTAGGGATTTGGAAAGAACAGATTCTGTTCACCTTTTAATGTAATCTTGCCGAATTTCATACATTTGAACCACTATGCAAACTGAAACTCAGTCATCCTTTAAAATTTTGCTATGACATTCTCCAGTTTTAAAAAATGCATACAAAAATGTTTAAAATAAAAAACAGCTTGCACATACACACACATACACATATCGGGTCACAAACACAGAAGTGCATGGGTTAGGAGAACACTGCTAACAAATTTTAATAAAAAAATCCTAAAGTTCAAGATGAACCAGACTTAAGACTGGAAATCTGAGCAACTAAAAGAAAGCAGAGCTGACAGATTCAACCACCAATATATGTGACTGTTGCACTTCTTTTGCAAATGACCACTGACAAATTGATGGAGAATCCAAGGTGAAGTCTAAGGCAGAAAGACAGAAGCATCAGCTGTGCATCTTGTCCAGTACAGAAATAATCTATTTGCTTATTTTCCTCTTCCACAGTTCAGGACTAAATGGCACTCCTGGGTAACAGCATTTTTGACACTTGTCTCCATTTGTTCAACATTTTCATACCCCCTTTTAATGATATCTGTAACCTGTAAGAACATTTTGATGCATGCTTTCTCTGTACCCATATAGGATGATAAATCTGATCTGATTACAAACTATTCTCTTTCACACACGCCATGAGCACCCATGTTGTAATTTTTTCCTGCAAATAGCCATTAAAAAGCCAATGCAGCAGTAGTCTGTGCTGTCAGGTTTACAAATGAAGAACTATTCATACTGTTGTTTCAACTGTTGAGTGTATAGTTGAGTACACAGTTTCTGCCTCCCCCCCAAACTATAACCACCCAAAAACCAGGCACCCATCCCCCTCGTCATTTGACCCTTAAACCAGCCCTGCACTATTAACCTATAAAGCCCAACAGGGCTTCAACCAAGATTTTCAAAGACCCATATGAATCTCCCCATGGCTTATGATCATCTCCAGAGGTACAGTTTTTGTTGTAATTAGGATGACAGGGAAAAGAAGCCCAACATTCTCAGTAGTAGCACCATATCTGCAGAACAATTAGTTCTCTCTCTTTTGTTCAGGTGAGCCCTGAAGGCATTTTTATTCCACTCTACCTTTAATTAAGAGTCAGGATTAAAGATTTTATTGTTCTATGTTGTTTCAGTTGTGGGACACGCTTTTAGATTTTATAAGTTGGCTGATTCAAAATGAAATAGTTAATATTGGTCCTTCTGTTTATTAGTTCAAAAATGATTTTTCTGCTTGTTCCAGAATGTTTTAGTATGTTTGATATAACACTTTGGAAAGAATTCACATTGTCCAAATGGCTTAGATGTTTATTAGAAGTCTAATGCACTCTCTATTTTGAGCTGGTGTGTGTGTGTTGTATTCTTTCTTAGTGTTTTAGCATTATATAAGCTGCCCAGAGAAGTTTTGTTATTGTACAGATTAAAAATGCAGTAAATAAAAGATAGTTAAAATAATGAATAGCAGATGGAAGCCATAAGAACAATGACTCGTACAAGACTTTATCAGGGGAGAAAGACTACTGAACCAGAACTGTCTTAAGCATCCCCTTAAAAGCAAACAATGATGGGGAAAACCATACCCTTCTAGGGAGTTAATTGTACAATCTGGGTGCAACCATCAAACCAGTCCTGTCTCATTCCCACCAGTTACATATCAATTATTGTTATGACTGTCTGAAACCAAGCAAACGTCCTGAACAGGTTTGTATGGGAGAAAGACTATACCTTTAGACATAAGAAGTAAGGGACTTGGTTTTCTGTTGGAGTTTAGCCAGCTGTAGAAACATTTGCTAGAAACAAAACAGATGCCTTTTTTAATTCAATGCATGTTTTTCACTGCAAACAACAGTTAAGAGTTCCCGGTCAATTGAGTCCACAGGATGGATAGATGTTGCTGCAGCTTTACCAGTCAGCTGAATTCTATGGAAAATGAATGTTAGAGGGGGGTCAGGATTGCAACTGGTATCCCATGACTGGTCTCAGGTCATCAGCTCTCCATGGACTTCGGTCAGCTGAACATTGCTAAGGTCAATTTTGAATGTGTTGTAAAACTTACTCAGGGTGTGCCCAAATCACAGAGCGAACATGTTCAAAGTCATTTTCCCACAAAGAAAGTCAGTCTATCCTCACCCTTTGACAGTCAGCTAAGATGTGGGATATCTAAGGGCCTGCCATTGCTTCCTTCTCTATGGGGACCAACCCTACCAGCATGCTCATATGTAACGTAGGCCAGTAGCCCTGCTGCTCACATGGCAGAAGGGCCAGTTCCTAGTGCAACAGGAAGCTTACCACTTCCTAAGCTTTTGTTTTCAGAACAGGGCAGGTCAGCCGACCTCCACACCAGAGCTTCACTGACCTGCCCCATTTTAAAATGTTTTGAACAGCCCAGAGATCTTCAGCTATTGGCTAGTATACAAATAAAATTAATATATTTCTGTTCATTCCTATGGTTCCTTACAAAGCAGTAACTCTGTAGTATACTTCTGGGGCAACTAAATGTGCAGGAACCCAGTGGCTGTATAGGATACTGCCCATCTCTCTCTTAGCAGTGACCCTTACTGCCTCTTTCTGACTTTAGTTCTGACCGTCACACTCTTTCTGCTGTCATGCAATTGCTATACAATTATATCTAACCAATTATATCCAACAACAGAAAAGATTTTCTTCAAAGGCCCCATCATGTTCTTTAACCTGGCAATGATTATCCAGCAAAACGAATTACACTGAAAGAATGATTGCATGCATTGAAGCAGACATTCATTGTACCTAAGTAAAGCACTACAGTTCCAGCCAGCCATCTCTATCTCTAGGACAGCACATTCCATCTCCCCTTCTACCTGCTTTCCTCCAGCCTTCTGTGCCCATTGGGCATGCTCAGTTCTCACTGGGCATTTTTATGAGGTATGTTCCCAAAGTGTTTTCTTTCTTTCCTTCCTTCTCCTTTCTTTTTTGCACATTTGTCCCCTTCCAGGCCTGCTGATACCTCCCCTGTGTGCATGAATGACATCATAAGGATCTACACTTAACCTCTGAAGTTTGGAAATAGAGGCAATGCTTTTTTCATCCTTAGAAGTTTTTTTTTAATAACTGGAAGGCTGGATATAAGTTTTATAACTGGATATAAGGCTGGATATATTCAAAACACACCTGCACAATGTTTCACTTTATTGGAACAGCAAGGCAGGTTGTTCACTCATTTGTTTTAATTTGTAACACTGCTGCTGATGCAGAAGCCAAATACCCTTAGCTTCTTGCCTTTCAGCCTGGTTGCAGTAATAGTGAATTTATTCTTCTTCACAGAGCCTAAACAACCCATTCACACATAAGATAGAAGCATCAGCAATCTTGGGAGAGGGGAAAAGGTTTGTAGAAACAAACAAAATATTTAAAAGGGGGAAAACACAAAGGGGCCCCAAATGAGGAGCAGGGTAGGGCAGAGAAAAATAGCAAGCCAGAATGGAAGTAGATTTGAGTATAGCTAGCTGCCTGGCCATGATCCTAAACATAAGCATGGCACAATGTAACATTCAGGTGCAATTTCCATGCAGCTGTCCTAGTGGTGATTAGTCAAGGACTGGCAAGGGTTCCTTGCCTTCCTCACTGTTTCTCACCCTGGGCAGGAATTAGGTTCAAAGATTTAGAAATTAGGCTTTCTACAGGAACAAACAGAAAATATATTTTCCAAACCTTATTGCTGTGCAGGCCATCTTCATGCTTATTATATGAGTGAGAGACAATCTATTATTTTTGCATCTATTTCCATAATTTATATGCCACTCTACACCAATACAATATCCAGGCAGTGAACAATATATGGGGAAAACAACAATAATTGAAATACAGTATTAAAACCTTTGAAAACAGATTGTGCCCATAAATCTTGCCTGATAGTCAAGGAAGACTTGTTTAAATAAGTGTGTTAGGGCGGGGGGGGGGGGGACAGTGAGAGAATGAAACTAACATGCTAATGAACAGATATGTGTTCTGTATCTAAGAGAATACAGGTGTGTGCATGTGCATATATGAGAGAGTGGATTATCCATGCTGGTTTTGATTCCACCCCATTTTTGCAGAGGGACCACTGGCATGCAGCCCCAGAAAGTCAGCCATAAGGAAATGAAGCCCTCCAGCAAAAAATACCCTGTTTTAGATAGAAAGGAAATAGGTGGTTTTGGAGATAGCTTTTTTCATCAAAATGTCGCTACTAAAGTTAAGCACTTTACAGCTGAAATCCTATGCTCTCTTACTGCAGAGGAAATCCTATTGAACTGAATTGTACCTATGTTTCAAGATAGGGTGTTAGATGTAAGAGGACCGTTTTCAGCACATGCTTAGTTCTTAAAATTTAAATCAATGGGACCTAAAAGTGCTTACATTTGGTTGGATTGTGTCCATCTTTTCTTATGCAACAGACGACAGACAAGTACACCCCATTTATAACCCTCCTACTTTACTCTCGCCCTTTACTATGCTGTCTTTAACATCAGTAACTTCTCCAGTAAGTGAAAATATTAAGTGTTCAAAAAACCAAGCCTTGAATCATACAGACGCAAATATGCAGCTTTGACATATAGAACTATATAAGAGACATACCGATTCATGACACCACTATTTTCTTCAGGGTCACCCTTTCCCCCTCTTTGCAGACATCACAGAGTTTCTCAAGTAAGAAACCTGACAGTTCTGTCATCGGACTTTACAAAGCAGCTGATAAAACCTGACAGGGACAAGAATTATACAATGGTCTAGCTGTGTTTTTAAGAAAAGGCTCAGATGTTTTGCATGCAGCTCTAATGGAAAATGTTGCAGGTTTCACCCATCACACGCTGTAATTTCATTCCTCTTTTGATACTGCTCTGCCCTCTGCTGGCAAGTTTCCTGACGTGCAAGAAGAGAAAAATCAGCAAAACCACATTGACTTATTAACATTTGATAATCCAATAACAGATTTGTCCTCTTGAGCATTAGTACCTAAAATTACTAATTGAAGAAAGGAGGACATTAAATTGATAATAATATATTAAGCTGTATTATAATCAGCTAGTTGACTAGTAATACGGTTCCTAGTAATAGAATTACTGAGATCAAATAAGGCTTAATTATGTGCTATTTTAAACTCAGCAAAATCATCTTTACCTTTCTAGTAGAGGTATGTTCTGATCACACAATTCAAAGTGAACCCCAGCAGACACTTTGGTAAATCACCCACATTTGCTTGGACCAATTTGGAGGCTGTTCAATTTGACTTGGGTTCCAGAGCCAAGATTAAGAAATATCTCTCCTTCTCTCTGTATATGGAACTAGGCAGGAGTGGATGAAATCTTCAGGGAGGCTTACCCTTTCTCAGAAATTCGAGACTGCCACATTTAAGCAAGAACAGCCTTTTTATTTTTGAGCTAAAAGAAGATACATGTATTACCAAACAAATAAACAAAAAACATAGATGCTAGTTAAGAACTATTGAACATGACTTTTAGTTCAGTTCTTCAGTGCATTGCAAGGCTGAAATCATGGAGAAGCAAAGCCTCTGCATCCAGGTGGCAGACCACTAAGAACCCTCAGGTTGTTGTCTAAATGTAGGACAGGAAGCAGATGGCAATCCCAAGTCCATGGTTCGAAACAGAGGGACACCTCATTTACTTTGCAGAATGCAAGCAGGTAAAATGGGCATTAATACACAGAATGCCTGGAAATCAGTGCAACCTAGATTATGTTTCCATGATGTTCAAAAATGTTAAATACCAACTTTGCAATACATTTTCCAGGTGTTGCCTTCAATACTGATTGTAAGGGAATTTCATTCACAGCACCGTTACCACCTTCTCTGCAAATATGAAGGCTGGGAAGCAGTGGACAGGATCTGCTCCTGACTTTTACATTTCATTATTTGTTTATCAGTGCCAGGCCAAGATCTTTTTATTTAAATGTCATTTTAATTGTCGAATATATTTATTGATTTTATATTTATGCCGGGATGTTTCCAGATTTTTATGAATTTTTATGTAATTGTATAGTTATTTATTTGTATTGGAAGCCATGTACTGGAAGCTTTTGCGAATGGAGCGGCATATAAATGTTCCAAATAAATAAATTATGTGGTGCTGAAACTAATGAATGCAGCTATATTTTCATGGGACACTGTGTGGACACATTCACATAAGTGCACCCAGGTCAGAGGAGAACCCAAAGTTGTAATGTTGCTGCTAATCACCTGAAAGTGGCATGCACACAGCTATACAGGCTACTTTAGTGGCCACTGAGAACGGAACTGGCTTAGGTTTGCATTGTCCTTTTGCCCACTTTTATTGCTTCCTCGAACTGGCACCTTTCAGATATGCTGGAATACAACTTTCATCATCCTGGCTCCTGGGTCTGTTAGTTTATGCTGATGAAGGCTGTAGTTGGTACTGTAGTTCAATACCAAGTTGAACAACTCATAAGCTGTTAAACTTTGGGGCTTTAGTTCTGTACTCCATGGAATTTCACAATGTGAAATTAGTCCCCTTCCCCACCATGTATTAACCCTTAACACCAGTTTTTTGTAACCTGGTGTCCTCCAGAATCACCTTGTAATTGTAGTCAACAATCTAGTTAGGAAACACTCCCTTTGATCAACAAGATGACTGCATAGAATAGTCCAGTTTCTCCAACTTAGTGATGCATGGTACACAAGTTAAAGTATTAAGCAGCACAGAATATAATTTCAGCTAAAACATTCCATTTCAGACATTCTCCCCACCTTCTTCTCCATTTCTAAGCAGAATGACAACTCCATGCTGTATCAGCTGAAATTAAATATCTTGTTCACTTCCTCAAAAGGGCCCCAGATGTTAGTAACTGATGAAAAGGAAATAATTATCCAAAAATCCAGTCTCTATACCATACAGTAAGAAAAATAAGCTTCTTAGCAAAACCAACAGAAGTGACAGCCTTCTAAGAGACACCACCTGGTCCTTGTCCCATGCTTGACTTGCTGTGAGAAGTTTTGAACTATAGCCAAACTGAAAATAATTCAGGGGTGATTTAATCAAATGGTCAAGGAGTTGTAACTTCTCATTTCACACTGATGGATCAGCATCTCCAGTCATAGTGTCCCCCCAGAACAGAGGAAACTGCTTTGCACCAAGTAAAGCCATTAAGTCAGACCCCCCCCCACCACACACACAGACAAAGTGCTCTGCCTAGATTATCAAATTCTATTGCTGCTGCTGCCACATTATACTGAGTCAGAGTACTGGCTTGTCAAGTCAGCGGTCCCCAGTTCTTATGGGTGCCATGCGACCTTCAGACACCTCTCATACTGGCAGCTGAGGCTTGGCTTTCCTTTCCTGTCCTGTCCTGTCCTGTCCTGTCCTTGTTTGGCTGCTTGTCCAGGCTCACATGGCAGTCATTTTGTAGTGGCACTCTCAACAGTTATTCAAATGTTTGGAAATCTCCATAGACCTACGTACTCGGACTTGTTACGGTTGTCCAGTATCAGACAACAACTCCATCTCCTGTTAACAAGGTCCTTTCCAAAGGAAAAGGAAAAGGCAGGGAGGAATCTAAGGACTATTTAGGGATATTTTGCATTCAAAGAATGAGCTCTCTCACAGACTTCTGTTCCTTGTCCAGCCCCTGGCACAAAAGCCTAAAATTAAATATACTGGTAGACATTTGGAGTACTGAGGAGAAAAGGAAGAATTTCCCACAGCAACATTAGGTTAAATTGTTGAAACACCAGCAGAGAGTTTTGTGGTACCTTAAGGCCTGTCATGTTTATTGTGACATACATTTTCATGGACTGAAGCCAGCACCATCAGATTAACTTGCATCTGATGAACTGAGCTCTACAGCATGAAACAATTGCACAATTAGTGATAGAGGAGAAAGCATTCATAATCTGAATGTTGAATTCAGACTTCAATACTGGTCCGAATCTACATTCATCCTCTGCTATGTTTACTCCTTCGAAGCTTGCAATGGAATCATCAATTTAAAAAATGCTTACACATAAGCTTACAAAGATTAGGGAAAATATTAGGAAAATGCATTACAAAATGCTTACAAAAAAGTGCATGATATGTAAATATGCATATAAAAATGCATGTTTTGGGAGAAATGTGCAAAAAAATGCCAATGAATTTCCATGCCAACTGAAAAAGAAGTTTAGAGTAAACAGAACTTCACATTAGCAAAAAAGAGGAAAATTGATAGAGTCATCCATCCATGAACTCACGTAATGTGACAAGATTTTATATAAGGGTTGGAATGATCCTTTTGGGATCCAGCTGTCTTTTGTTTGCTGGACTCCTTATGCTTAGCCCTGGCTTAAAGGGAAGTGAAAAGGAAGCCTGTGAATACTTGTAGAATTCTGGCTGCACAACTGACAGCCTACTTCTGCAATACCTGTTCCACAACAAAAAGCAAGCACACTGCTTGCACAGAATTCGCTCAGACTCAATTTTTTGTGAGCATCTTCATGAATGTTTGATGCCAAGGTGGACTCATGGCTGTGAGAAAGCAGGCTGTAGTCTAGGGAGCCAAGTCAAGGGAATCCAATGGATACACACTCTCAAAGTACCTTCTTCCCACAGCCCTACTCCAGATACAGGGTGTTGTGTAAGACCTTTTCTGTCTAAAAATGCATAGAGATGTGTCTTAGTTGTTTTTGTTGCAAAATATGCACCAGGCTATCCATCTAAAATTGGAACCTTTTTTTTAAGCTATGTGATTTCTGTCTATGTCTTCTATCAAAACATTCAGTTGGCTGCATGTACTATGCTTGTGTAGGTCTAAAATACCTTTTCCTCATACTGAAGGAGTGGAAAATCGATCTTGACTATTAATATATATTCAGTTAAAATTCAGAGTAATATATTTCCTAGGGATACTCTCAGATTTGTGCTTAGCTCTTATACACACATGCTCTTTAGAAAAAGGTAAAAATGTCTAAGCACATACAGGCATCAAAACATTCAGTTGGCTGCATGTACTATGCTTGTGTAGGTCTAAAATACCTTTTCCTCATACTGAAGGAGTGGAAAATCGATCTTGACTATTAATATATATTCAGTTAAAATTCAGAGTAATATATTTCCTAGGGATACTCTCAGATTTGTGCTTAGCTCTTATACACACATGCTCTTTAGAAAAAGGTAAAAATGTCTAAGCACATACAGGCTAACCACATGGCTATAAACAGGGGTGGGGAAAGTGTAGTTCCTTAGATGTTGTTGGACTACAGCACCCATTAGCCCAAGCCAGCATTGTCAAGAATGGCAGTGCATGTAGAGCATCAGGAGTGCCCTACAGCTACTATGAAATGATGTGGCTTACAACATCTTCTTAGAAAGCAGAAGATCCAACTATCAGTTCTCAGCATCTTACCTGAAACCCAGCGCTATAGTCTTTTTCACAGTGAAAAGAAACCTGGAGTAAAGGACTCTGGAGCACACAAGTAGAACCAGCTGCTGCTCTGTGTGACTTCTGGCATCTGAGTATAAAAACCAGCAGTGCCCCTTAAAGGAGAGGTTAGACTACCCCAGAGAACAGCAATATGTCAGAGAAAGCAGAAGCAGGCAGGCCCAATGTATTATGTAGTTCTCAGTGCAAGATGCCTTGTTCGTCATGTCCTTTTTTGCCTCAGATGCTTTGGAGAAACTTCTGAATCAACAGGATTATAGGATTTTGTTTTTGTTTTTTTATTTCTTGTTTGCAATCTATCATGTACTCCCAGCCAATTCTTGGTACTCATAATGAGGAATTCACCTTATTAAGTATTATGAGGCATGACTGGTAAACTATTTCTGTGAAATGGTTATCTTGATTTTGGTGAAGCACTGGTTTAGGTAGCAATGGTATCCCTAAGAACTGTAACTAAGTCTTCCTTTCTGTGGACCCAAAGCAAACATATAGCTAGCAGCCATGTCTTTTTATTTTTTTAATGTTTTTCTAGAGCAAGTACTGGGGCTATCCAAGACAAGAATAAGCAGTGGAGCTTTAAGAATTAGCAGTGGAGGATAAGCAGTGGAGCTTTAAGAATTTATACTTCCCCTCTCTCATTTAAATTTAGATCACTGGGGGCAGGCTTGAATTTATATATGTAAACTATGATGCATATTTGGGGAAATGAAGAATCTGGCAGATGTTTATTCAAAGACAAACTTAATGTAACTTATAAGTCCTGATGATGAAAAAACACAAACTACCACACACTCTAGGTCAGGGGTCTCAAACTCAACTTACCTGGGGGCCGCTGGAACTAGAGTCTGGGTGAGGCTGGGCCGCATCAAGTATTCCACCACCGCGGTGGTGGTGGGCCGCTCATCCCGTGGCCGACCTGGGCGCCACCGGCACTTTGAAGGCCGCAGGGCCTCTCCCCTGTGCCCTGCCCATCCCGGCAATTGGCCCACGGGCCGCGAGTTTGAGACCCCTGCTCTAGGTGGTGCTGTCAAATATCAGGGCTTGACATGAAAGGATACTAGGTAGCACTTCCAGATTTAAAGACTATATTAACTGCTACCACAGGGACTAGATTAGTTGCAGATCGGGGACGGTTCAGTATATTAGTGAGTAGCCATAGAGGTGAAGTGAATGAAATTAAAAATAAGAATTCTTATTTGTATTAATTAGTAAAATATTGATATGCATTCTAAACTTTAAAAAGCTTGTGGCTTACCCCACAATAATAAAAATGTGAGCTATTAGAAACCTGTAGATTAAAGATTAATTTCACACAAGGTGAATATCAGTGATTGTTCACCTGTGAAGGAAATTGCTTGTGCAGTGCCTGTTCATCATCAGCATCAGCATCATGAATAATCAATATATGCACATGTTCCACCACTTGTATGTAATATGAAGACCTAATTGATTAAAGGGGATTTGAGCCCCCATTGAGAGAATTCATTTGCATCTAGTAGTCTCACCAGTGACGTGGAGCATGAGCAACACTACAAGATCCCACAATTGTGGAATGCTTTCCCTCAGACTGACAACTGGCCTCTGCTCTGATCTTGTACAAAGGGTGCTAAAGTGTATCCTTTTAATCTAGCCTTTTTTGTTATATAGTTTCATTGCTTTAATGCTATGTAGTTGTTTAAGTCCTTTACCGTTTTTAATGTTCTTGCTTGTTGTTTTTATGGCATTAAGGTTTGCTAAGTGTTTCAAATTGTTGTGCAGCATTATGATGGCTTTGAAAGATGGTGTATAAATGTTTAATATTAATAATACAACTCTGATTTGTATGATGAACCTCAGCAAAACTCCTTGTGGGGTGGCAGATTTGCCACAGGGAAATTTATCACAGAGGAATTACCGCTCTCTCATCTCACCCCTCTTTTCCTTGCTAAAAAGTGTTTAGTTGTTGTTCGGTGTTTGTTTTGTTTGTTTTCTAAAATTGCTTATATTTTAGATTGCAAGGAAGTCCCTGCCAGTATAATTTTCACAAGTTAACCCTTTTCTGCTGTCACCATCTCTCTTGCACTCACTATCAAGATGTTAGTATCTAACATACTTCTTCCTGACCATTTTTAAATCCCCAGACTAACGATGTCGCTTATGGAATTTGTAATTGCCAACCATCTTTGTTGGCTCACCTGACCAACTAACAGCTCACTCACACACACGGAAGAAGAAACAAATTTAACTCCTCCTCTAGTCATTTTAATCAGACTGAAACCTTCTTGAATCACTCTAACCAAGACAGCCACCACTCTATACACAAAAACAAAGGTAGATCTTTGGCACATTCAGATGCATTATAGCCACACAAGTTCATGAAAAGTATTTTAAACATAAGAACATATATATAAAAAAGTGAAAATAGCCTCTCTGCACATTGTGGCAATGGTACCATGTAGTATTTATCTCTAAATGCAGAACTATTCTATATGCATGGTTTTATCACTCTTCTGAGGTTTTTGTTTTGTTTGTTTTAATAAAGAATGCAGCCTCTGAGCTTGAAGGTAATATAGAAACATAGCAAGTCAGAAGGGGTCTCCTGGACCATCTAACATGACCTGCAGCACAAGCCAGCATTCCTCATATAAACATGTGGGTGTTCAATCTTTCCTTGAACACTGTCACTGATGAGGCCTCCACCACTTCCTGCAGAAGTCCATTTCATATTCTACAGGTCCTAGCCATCAGGAAGTACTTCCTGACATCCAACCTAAAGCCAGGTTCCTTTAGCATTATCCCATTGGATCTTTCACCATGGGGGACACCCTTCACATACCTGTAAGTCTCCAGAAGATTGACTTATAGTGACTTTCATGTCCATTGGCTTATTTCTTCTTCTTATGCCCTGGCTATCCACAGTATTTCAACAGAGCAAAGTAACACTGAGACTAAACATTAAGAAAGTATCACCAAAAGACTGATTAGTTTGACCAAAACAGTTCTCACTCTCTCTCTCACACACACACATGTATGCAGGCACAAGGAAGAAGAAACAAGCAGACATCATATTACACAGAACAAAGCTTGTATCTCATTTTTTGTCATCAGTCACACACATACAAATGGGTAGAAGATAATGAAAATCTAGAGAATATGACAGCTAGTTCCAAACTCTGCTTTGAAAAGGGTGAAAGAACTGCATTGTAAAGTTAGATAAAGATGGTAGATAGATCCACCGCTCTATTCTCTTCTTATAAATCCAAGAAGCATCACCTAGCTATTTCCCTGAGCTCTGCCTAACCAGGAAAATGGTCAAGTGGACAGTTGCCAGACACAATATTATCTAAGGAAATACAAGGAGACACCTGGCAATCATTCTGAGAACTGTTTGACCAAATCTGTGTGACGCTTTTTGAACAACATGAAATTTGTAACACGGAAAAAACATCCAGGAATAAAAAATCTATGCCCTAGAAATGAACACTCTAGGAGATGCTGCAGTAAGGGCCTAGAGGAGCAATGGAGATATATGCACCACCCCCACACTGAATAACCCCAGCCCTCTATCCTCTACTCCTGACCTGCATACATTTACCATAAGGGGCCAAATAACATAATTCAGTATCCATCAGGCACATTGGAAGAATGATTCCCATGGCACATCACCAAAAATCAGTTTGACAGAGAACACAGAACAAGTGAAGCTCTGAAACCCATTCCTGGGGCTTTCAGGAGCTCCAGGTGAATGTACACATGTTGCTCCCCCTTTTCTTCTCTTTTCTCTGTTAAGATAATAAGGGATTGCCCTTCCATTGGGGGCGGGTGAGTCCCCTTTTGTCTCTAATAACAAACCAGAGATGAAAAGAATCCTCTCCACATCTCTTCACAAAGTCTCTGATAGCCTCTGAGCCAAAGAGCAGAGGCTGGGCAAGGAAGTGGGCAGGGCCTGCCCAGGAAGTTCATGCCTCTATAGGGAGGCAGAAAATGTGACAAGTCTCAAGCATCTCCTGAAAATTTCACTTTTACATGCAGGTTTCCTCTGGCTTGTAATTAATTGCTCACAGTTCCATCTTACTGCTCCTTGCCTTGTTTTGCATTTTTATTTATTTATTTAGACAACTTATATGCCGAAAAACAAATAACGATGGCGCCAGGCGGACCTCTCTGGGGAGCGCATTCCATAGGTTGGGTGCCACCACAGAGAAAGCCCTCCTCCAAGTACTTGTAGCTGAAATTGTTTTAATTGTGTATTTTAAATCTCATTTATATCATCACTGTAGATGAAATAGTTTTACGAATATACTTGAATAATATTTTAACATTTGTTTTTAAAATATTCATATGAAAACTGCTTTTATTATATTAAGCACTATAGAGGTATTATTAAGAAGGAAAGAAATTAAATGTGGACAGAAATATATTTCCTTTTTCGACAGTAAAGGCACACTTCCAGAAGCCTCTCAGGAATGCAATTCTACTTGTTAAGGAGTACGCTACCTTGTTTCTTTCCAAAATTAATTTTATATTGTTTCCATCATTGTGGAATGATGGAAAGGAGCAACAATTTCAGTGATGGGATGGAAGGGGGACCCTTGGTAGCTTGCAGGAGGCAAGGTATACCCCCAACCTGTATGTTGCCTGCCACAGGACTAAAGCATATTTCAATGTGTTTTAGTAATGTACCATTTTTCTTTGCAGATTTTTCAAAAGTGGACATAATTTGGTTTCTAGAAATGCATCATAAGCTCGGTGATGTATTGATGTCCAACCTTTAATAGCATTCAGACCTCTTTTGGCTCCAGGAGGTACAGATTAGGTAAAAAGAAAACTTGGAGTGAATTTCTCAACCACCTCCATCTTAGAGTCGTTTGTCAGCTAAACTTCTTATCTGATTTGCTTACATGTTTTAATGGTGCCATTCCACAAGCACCCTATGTCAATGTGGTTGAAAGAACAGAAAATTTCCATACAGTATTCTATACACATTCATCCCCATTTATGTCACTTCTCGTTTTTGTCATATCCAGGGTGACAAGCATGGCAATGAAAGGTTTGATACAACTGGGAGTTTCATGGCCTATAGAATAACCAATATTTCACACCTAGGTTGCAGAGAAACTATTATAAAATGGATATTGACAGAGATGGATTGTGGACGCCGTAATATAATCTCTTGGCTTTGATGATCTCAAACCTCTTGAGCATCATTTCACAGTTTATGGTACAGTATCATCACAATCCTTCAAAAGAATTACAGCTTTGTAACTAATCTCTCCCTATCGGTTACATGATATGGAAGCCATGAAGCTCAAATACAAAGAGGCTATAGTATGAATGATGGCACTCAAGTCTTTTCCCCCAACAATATTTGTAAGTCTGGGAGTGATAAATGGCACATGAGTTATAAACGAGCAACAAGGTCAGAGCAACTGAAAGCCGAGAGTTCAAAGAAAAGTCACAATTTTACGGAGTTCAAGAAGAGGCCACAGACTGAAGTTGTTCAATGCTGCTTGATAAGGCCAGGAAGGAGGGGACTAAATAATAAAAGACACTGAACTGATGAGCAATAATGGCTTGTCAGTGATAAGTACTGCCCAGGTTATGTCCATACTTTTCCTAGAGAGGCATGAGAAAGAAAAGAAGGTATTCCATATCCATACACAGTAATGTGTGACAATTGCACATGTCCTCTCTAGACAGATAGATAGAGAAACTGACCATCAATCACTATCAAGGTTCTGCATGAATTTATACATAATGTTTTCTATTTTTCCTCTAGTAGATTTATAGACTGAGTATCAATCTATTGATATACTAGGGATATATGGATCAGTCTATTCACTGTCTGTGTCAGTTTGCATGTATTCAGTCATAAATATATTCCATCCAATTTCTACATCAGCCCCCTTAAAAATAGATATGCATCCCCATTTATTTTAGTATACTACTTTCCCTAACATAAGCAATTTTGTACACAACTTCTATATACATACACACTTTTGTACTCAATGTCTGAGCCAAGAAGTTCATGTCAAAAATCAGGGAAGTGCATAAACTGAAAGATTATTATGTTCTAATCCACAATTTGTCTGAGAAATATGAATTTATCAGAAAACTTTTGTTATAGGGCAGTATTTAAGTAAATACATTACTATTACTACTATTAATAATGATGGTCTTTAAACAGTACAGGCCAAATTAAATTTTCCTCCATTTCTCACATAGCTATATGAAAGAGAGAGAGAGAGAGAGAGAATACTCATTCAAGGGAATGTATAGATTTTGTTAAACCCATTCTACCTGCATTTTACAGATTAATAATATTTATTAAATGGTGAATGGTAATTGAGAAGAATGAGTTCAGCTGACACCCACAGCAGATCAAAAAACCCAAAACAGTCATATTTTTCTGAAGTACAGAAACATAATTACATTCCAGACTTCTCATCAAGTATAAATATTTTGCAGTCTGTACTATGTAACTAAAGATGACAGTGTTAATTATATTATGTACTGCTTGAAATGACCTGCTAAAGTTGAGCATTACTGAATAATGACAGTTTTTGTATCCTTTCAAACTTTCCCCATTGTTTAGCAGTGCTGAGTAGAGATCTAGTATACAAAGTCTTGTTGCATACATGCGCACGCACGCACGCGTGCACACACACAGAGAGAGAGAGAGAGAGAGAGAGAGAGAGAGAGAGAGAGAGAGAGAGAGTTAGAGTTTTGGTGTTCTTCACATTATTGTTGCACTTACTATTATTCATATATAATGTATAGTACTTGGATGTGTCTTTGCAATATAGTTATTTGTATAATGCTTTGCACCAGTCATAAATATCATTAAAAGAAATATATGCAATTTACATCATTTGTTATATATAGTGGTTTATAACACCCAGCTGTCACTTTGACACTTTGTCCTTCCAGCGCAGTGTATCATACTTATGCTTGAACAAACGTATGTACACTACACTAAACATTTAATTGAATTGTTTTTAGAACTATAAATCTAACACATACCAGAGCAACATACTTAAAGAAAGCATTGTCAATGTTATAGAGTTGATTCACAATCACTATTTCAGAAAGCTTGATGTATTTCCTGCACTTGCATTCCCTTTAATTTTTTTGTTAATTAAGTGTGGCTTCACACACTCACTCTGAATAACTGTACAAGTGACTCACATATTATCTAAACAAAGTTGTAGGTCATATTAAGAGGAGTATTTGTCTTCTTTGCACATGACTTTAAAGCATGTTCAAAAACTGCATACATCACTTATACTTCCTTTTTGCCATGAACAAGAAACACTCAAATGCAGATTTAAGTTTGTCAGACCATGAGCCTAATCCATTAATGCTGAGTCAAAATGCCTTTGAACTTTTCAGAATTCCTATTCCACTTTTGGCAGTGGCAATTTCCCTCCCTCCCATTCTGTATTCTTGCCACTACATGAGGTGGCATCAGCAGCAACATTCTTCCTAGAAGCCTCTAGACATAATTTTGTTCCTGTAGAATGGCGTTGAATGACAGCTCATTGTGACATTCTGTTATTCCAAGGGGGATCTTGGGAGATTGGTGGTCATTTGTACAGAAATATTGGAGTGATACTATGTCACCTAATAGTAATGAAACCCTGGTATGATGGTTGGAACATAATGGAGTCTAGAGGCCTCTGGATGCTAAGAAGAGCTCAACTAAAAAGAATAAAAATAACAATTAAAAAGCCCATTTTCATGACCACAAATTGAGTGGTTAAATGGCGAATTTGGGGCGGCTATGTCAGCTCAGCATTACACCTTTCTCTTAACTCATCTGGGAAATTCTAATCTAAAGAAATACTCAAAAACAGTTCAGAAGTTGTATACATGCATCAAGGTATTATAAACTCTTTATAACTTTGTCCCTTCCAAGAGACATCAGTTAAGATTTTTTTAAACTGTAATACTTAGATGTATTATGAAGCAACTCTTTACTTCTCCAATTTGCCAAGTTATTAAATGCAGCCTTTCTCAACTTCATGCCCTGCAAATGTGTCAAGACTATGTCCATCATGCAAAGCCAACATGATGAAAATCAGTTGAGGAAGGTCACATTACAGCAATATATAGTGTACGTCAAAAGTAGCTGAAGGTAGATCTGGATCTCCTGGTGGATGTTTGGTTGATTTGCTGTAGATCAGCAAGGATTTCTTTAATGCTAGGAGCTATGAAATCTAAATTATGGTGGTTAGGATATCTTAGGGTATCCAAGAGTGGATTTTTATGAGAAAGGACAGTGAGCTCCATTCAGTTCTGGTGATCAGAACAACATGGCATTTTCAAAATTTTGACATTCTAAGTGGATGCCTTTTTTATTAGGGTCTGCTTGACGAATTGCTAGGTGCTAGTAAAACAACAACAAGCCTGAAGTTTACCCATCCATATAAGATGGAACATATACTGCTATTAAATAGAACTTGGGAAATAAACAAGAAGCAGGTCATTAAAAATTAAAGGATAAATGAATGAAAAATGAAATATTAAATTAGCATGTAATATTTAAAAAGACAAGTTACTGTTATAAGTTTTATGTTTACCTATTTATATGTGGTCACATCCCTTATTATTGCATGCAACTTAAACACAAGTAACATTTTCATAGAAATTTTAAATTGTATCTAGGATTATGTAGTTGCAACTGACACACACACACACACACACACACACACACACACACACACTTTTATAGACACCTCAGATGAGACTGTTTGCTACAAAGCATGCTAATATAGCTTCACAGAACCTTTTAAAAGCTGCCCTTAAAGAGCACATGTTGCAAATCCACCTGGAAATTCTCTCAGAGAACTCTTTCTTACCTTGTGAGCAGCCGCTGAATTAAACAACAACCTGAGAGCTTCTCTCTATTTCTCTTTATAAGACAAAGTTATCCCCCTTTCAATTCTGTACCTCTATGTTCTCTGCTGACCTAATTTTGTCTGTGATAAATGCCAGAGTTCGACTGGAGTCACTTGAGCTGCTGTAAGAGAAGAATGGAAGTCAAAAATGAATGCACTCAACATTCCTCCTTTGACAGATTGCTTGTCAAGAGGCTAAAAGCCTTGCAAAGTATAGGTGAGGTAAAGCATTATAATAGCCATCCTTTAGATTAAATTGAATTCCAGTTTTCAACTAATTACTCCAGACTCCAATAATGAAGTTAAAGCTCATTCAAATTGAAAGGTCCAGCATTTTACTCTAGCCTCAAGGATCGTATACATCAGGCAGTCATCTTGTAAGGCACTTGGAATGGATCCATGGAAATGGCACAAAACCCACAAAGGTTCAGACAGTGCCTAAGTGGCCCTGGTCAATGGTCTGAGTCCCAAGATGGGCAGGGAGTGTTACCTTATCCATGCTTCTGAATCTCTCCAGTTTTGTGACACGATCACTTCTCAGAACCTTTGGGATGCCTGGGAATACAAGATCCCACGTTGTGACTAGACTTAGATTGGTGAATGCTGCTGCCAGGATACCACAAAGTTTGATATTTTCCCCAATGCTTTTTAACAGCTGGAACAAAGGTCCTGAACTTCTTTCAGTCTGGAGGCTAAATTCAATGGAAGAGAGGTTCTCAGGGATCACATTCAAGTGGCAGGCAGGACCAAAGGCAAAACAGAGCAGGGCCAAAATACCAAAAATACCAGCCTATTTTAGCTCAAAGCTCCTACTCCCTCTACCTAAGCCTTGACATTTGGAATTTCTATCTATAACTAAGCTTAAGTATGACACCTTTCAGCCTTTAAACAAGGGTAGTACCCATTTATAGCCTTCTCTTCTATTAATCGGTCCAACCCGCTTTTAAAGTCATCCAAATTGGTGGCCATCACTACCTCTTAGGGCAGTGCATTTCATAGTTTAACTATACACTTCAAAATTTCAAGGCATTTCAGAATGCCATAAATGACTTGGGACTCCATACAAAGGGATACCTTAAATGCCTTGGGGTCTCTTTGATTTTTCAAAGAGTATATATTGTATAACACACAGAACACTGTTTCTGAATTCTGTACTAACATGTACATTGTGAACCCAAGTCAGTTCTATAGTATCTTATTTTGTTGTACTTCATTTATCCCCCCTCTGCTTTGAAAAACAACATTTGCAAAGCAGCTTCCAAAACAAGAAAAATTACCAAAGTTTAAAGTACAGCTGTCTGAGACTATGCACTGGTCATGTGGCTTGTGTACATGGACTGTATCTAGTCAGCATAACACTGAAAGCTATGCAACAAAATACTGCCTTTGTGCGTGTCTCCTTTCCCACACAGGTGGTTGCCCAGCTCCGAGGCCCAAGGAGGGATGACCCTGAAAGAACATACCAGGGACAGTGCACAGTGTTTCCCTTTCCCTGTTGCAGCTCCGCCAGCTTTTCACAATTGGAAGCATTTTCTTAGCTAGTTTCCAGGAGTTCGCTATGAAGCAGATGGCCAGTGATGGCCACTGCCTGCTGTCATCAAACCTGATCTGCACCCTCAAATACATTTCTTCTCAGGCAGAAGGCTGCCCAGAGTGGAAACCATCCTTAGCTAAGGATGGAGATTCCTACCATGTTCTCTCCTTGCTTTTTCTGCTTCCTCTGTTCACACCTCCAATATACACATTTGTAGTGTTCCTTACATATTTTTTGCAGATTTGCTAATGTGTCCTTTAAAAAAGTACTTCTGCAAAACTTAAGGTTCCTTCTTGTGTGTGTGGTGCTGACAGGGCTACATAAGTATCAGAATTCAAAGACTGAAGGTGAGAAATAGAAGGACTAGTAGTGGCAGATCTATATGCACAAAGGAATAAAACAGCAAAGCTGCTTCTTCCATCGAAGGAAGTGAGATACCGCATATGGTTTAGACTCTGCTCCCTGAAACTCTGTTCAGGTGTCAGAATATTTGATTTCACAAATCTGCAACCCTGATAATTACCTAGGGTAAGAAAAAGTATCCTTAAAATAAAAGTCCCTTTACATAGGCAAGTCTGCAAATTGCTATAATGTAGGAATATCTGTGAAATCCACCAAAGACTCAGATGAATTCAGATTTCTTGGATTCTACCCACACATTCTGCAGCTGAGCAGTTCCCCCAGATTCTGCAGAGTCCATAGGGTTGCATTCCCATTTTTATTTTCAGATGTTTGCACAAATTTAGTTACATAAATATGCACAAAATAAAAAGCATCAATAAAATGTGCATATCACTTCACAGAGTGATGCATGAAAAATACACTCCAATGGTGATTTGTATATTTTTGGCTGATTTGCGCATTTTCAGAGCGCAAATTATTCAAATACTGATCAATACTTTTGTGCAAAACTTGAGTCCACAAATTGGAGTATGGTAAAGAGAAAGTTACTTAAAAATCCAAGACACTTGCTGGTAGGGCATCTTTTTTTTCTGTTTGTATATCCCAGCTGTGATTTAAAAAAAGCTTAATTAAATATTGGGATCATAAATCCCCTCATCAAGCTTTTCAAAATTGCGAAAGGATAACAAAATGTGCTTAGAAAGAAGAATTAATCCTCATCTGAAAGGGTGAGTTTACCAACTTTTAGAGAAGGTTGGAGTAATCAGTATCTCAGTATGTAATTTTTGGGTTGTGTACAACATCTCAACATAAAAGGATCAACAACATAATAGATCAACAACAAATTCACCATATATGCAGCAAAAATATTTCTGCATTCCACGCATTCTTAAAAGGCATATTCAGAAAGACTTTAAAATGTCAATATTTAACAAGACATATGAAGCTTCACCTGCAGTCTCATAAGTGCCCATTTCTAAAGAAAATCAATATTTAAATGTATTACAGAGCAATAAAGCATTGACAGTGATATCTGCAAACAGTTATTAAAATAGGCACATCCATTAAACTGTGAGTAGTTTCATGTAATAAAAATATTTTGAATTAAAATATGCTTCCATAAATCACTGCCTTGTTGTAAGTTGTGCAAATTTAGATTTCAAATACTTATCTTGCTTGCATATGCCTTCAGAACATGCAAGCAAATTTAGGACATCTGTGAATGGCAAGTAGAGATATGGGCGGATTATACTCATTACTTTACTGTGTGAAAATTTATAGCAGTGTGTACCACATACTGGAACAGAGCAACCACCATAAAGAGGTATCATTGTAAAACCATCATGCTATATGTTAATTTATATAAGTAGAAATAACATGCTTACAGGAGACATTCAGTGCATATCAGAGGAATATCCCTCAGTGTTTTCTCCACTGAAGAAGAGTGGAACCTTTCAAATGAAGCTGTATTCAATCTTCTGAAAAGTGTATAACCACAAACTCCCATTTCCCCCTCTCACAAACACAACACGCAGGGGATTTTAAGCAGAAGTCGACTTTATTTGCATGTACCACTGCTAAAAGACTCTCTCTACCCCTCTGGTGCTTTCCAAAAGGTGACAAGAGATAGGCTAACTGGGCATCTTTATGATCTGGCCTTGTTGTGGGACGTTATGGATAATCCAGAAGGTGGGCACTTCTTTGCAGCAACTGCTGCTGGCATCAGCCAGGAAATGTAATGGGGATGAGATACTGCTATCAGGAAGCCAGCAGACAGTGGGGTTCCTGGGAGGTGACAATTTTTGGTTGCAAGAGTTTCATACTTTCTGCAGAAACTGTTTCACTGGCTTGCCTCTCTTCACAGAAAAAAAGGAAAACTTGCATAGAAAGGATGAGTATCAGTTTTCTTGATTGATTTCCTCTTCTTTGTGGCCTTTAAAAATTAACAAACCCACATGAGAACCATGTGTAGTACCACTGAGTTGGAGTAACACTTAAGGCTATAGTCCTATGTGCACTTATGCTAGTCACGAAGTCACATCCGACCCATCTCAACCCCATGGACAACATTCCTCCAGGCTCTCCTATCCCCCACCATCCCCCCTAGGAGTGAACCTCCTCAGTGGCATTTGCTTCTGGGTGGACATCTGTAACATTTCACTACAAATGATCCAAACACATCAATTCTGATCAAGAAAGACCCAGGTACGAGTTGGGTAAGAGTTAAAAAAAATGGAGAGGGCTGCTATGTGGCTAGTAAATGGTTTTAAGCCACCCTGTTCCTCCATCCTTCCCCACAGTTCAGAAATGTGGAGATTAGTTTATGAAATCCTAGCAAGAATAGTAACTTCATAATTAATATCAATTCTTCAAGAATCAAATTTAAAGAACACTGTCTTCACAGTTAAGGGATCATGGTACACAAATCTGCAGTCCATTGAAATTAGTGGGGATTAGTGATATATAAACTGGGCATTGGTAGCAGCCAGTATCAATAATTAAGAAAGCAAATAGATACCAAATGTCTCGAACACACAACACACTTTCAAGCTGATTGAAAACCAGTGAACCTTGGCATTAACATCCTCACATAAAAGATGAATACAAATATTCCAACCAACATTTACATTTTCAGCTATACACACACTCTGTTTTAAAGGATTTTCTCAGCATTCTTTGCTAAGTATTTAACGTGTCTTATATGTTAAAATACAATATTAGATTTACAAGTGGAACTTAAAGACAGTGATATAACAGTAATAAAAGAACAAGCCAACCTGGTATCCAAGAGTGCTTTTTGCTCCATGTCCTTGGTATTTGCTTTTTCAATATTCTATTAAGCTTCAGCAGTCCGAGACAGAAGCTCAAAATAACACAGTGCAACAGAATCCTTAAAATCCACTGCACTGACACTGCAAACCACAACCATGTGGTAATGCTTAAAACATACTGGCAGTTTTCTAAAGCTTTTTGCCTTCTCCTGTATATATCACACCATTGATTTTTTTCTTCTACTGAATGCTCCCATCATTTTATAATAAATGGACTTGGAATACCGTAGGAGTCAAAGAGAACATATTTCTGCTAAACTCTGACTTTAGGCCACACCTTCAGATGTCAGTGACCCTTTGAAAAAGTGGGCTGGATGTCAGTGGGCCCAACTGGAAGCAAGTACTTCAGTTTTACGCATATTAAGATGGATAAAAAGCTAAGTTGCATTTTCTACTAAAGTTATACCATTAAAACAACTCTACAAGTACTGGTAATAATGGGACCAATTAGTCATAATGATATACATCTCAGTTCTACAGTGGTAAAAAATACATTTGTAGCTCACATTACACTCAAATCCTAATAGCACATGGTTGTAGCTAATTTTCCTCAGCAGAACAGGTGATGGCATTATTGTGTCTGTGTGTCATCTCTGTCCAATTTCATTAAATCACGCACAGTAACTGGAAATCTACAAGCAATCAGACATTTGTGATAGCTTTCAAACACATGTGACATGGTAGACCACTGAATCAACTACTGAGAAAATGAAAAATCCAGGAACACGATGAAGTAGTGGGTGATCTCTCTCCTTTTGGAAAAAGAGAGTGGCAGCTGGAATCAAGACAGGAATTGTGACAGCCTAAGGCTGGGTGCAGTTGTGGTTAACTGTCAAGAAAAGAAAGTGTATGAGGAAGCCAAGTTACTTATTTTTTATTTATTTATACATGTATTTATAGGCCACCTATAACTGCCAAGGCCTTAGGTTATGTTGCATTAGATTGAAAGGTTAAATACTGAGCCCAGAGAGTGAAAGCTTGGCAAAGAAAACTTTGCATGATGGTGAGAGGCACACAAAAATGCTGAAACAAATGGAAGCATTTTTGTGTCTCAGAAGCAGCTCGAGTTAATGTAACAAACACTTGGTTGGCTTTGCCTTCCTGGGGAGCAGGATCCTCTACAGGTGGGAGAGAGTGTTGTGCATCATTGGTAACACCTGCTGTTAACACTTCCATCATTCCAAGAAAAAATTAACCCTTTGGTGACACTTCTTCTGGATGTGATCTTCTGCCCTCACTATTTCAATGACGTATAAGCAGCTTCACTAGCTTGAGATGTACTGTACTCACTCAGTGGTGTTTATGGGGTGGGGGTGTGAACTTTGGGAGGCAATAAGTGGCTGTTGCTATTGGCTCAAGACTATCACCCTAACATAGAGGAGTAAATCCCAAATAAGCCTGAATTTAGTGTATGGCATGCTATCTATAGCAGGGATTGGGAAACTGGTCAACCTCAAAGTGAACTGGACTTTTCCTTCCTGCATTTGTGATCATTGATTATGTTAGCAGAGACTTCTAGGAGTTGAAGTAAAATAAAAAAGTATGGTTTAAATACACCTTGTGCAGATTTCTCCCAAAGAGCAAAGCAATAAACCACACAGTTCTGTAAAGGTAAGATAATAAAGGAGAGTACATACTAAGGTTAACCCCCACTCCAGGAAGGAAGGAAGGCAGGCAGGCAGGCAGGCAGGGGAGAAGAAGAAGAATGGCATTAAAATGGTAAGTGGTGTTTCTTAAGTGGTGGATAAGGTGCAGCTTTCACAGGTTGTTAGTCCTAATGGCTATATGCTTCCTTCAGTATCAGAGGCTGTGCTAGAGAATGTGGGTGGCAAGGTATTGTTGCACTGAGAG
Source organism: Varanus komodoensis (assembly GCF_004798865.1). Taxonomy (NCBI): domain Eukaryota; kingdom Metazoa; phylum Chordata; class Lepidosauria; order Squamata; family Varanidae; genus Varanus; species Varanus komodoensis. The sequence continues at coordinate 20,965,657 of NW_025335941.1, forward strand.
TGCCATGTGGGCAACTGGTCGGCTATTTGTGAACAGGATGCTGGACTAGATGGACCCTTGGTCTGATCCAGCATGGCTTTTATGTTCTTCTGTCAACCCATTTTTCATTTAGAATTTTTAGCTCACTGTCACTGAATGAGTGTGCTTTGTAATGAACAAAATACAAAAAGCTTCAATTTAGGAGGAAAAAACCCGACACTTCAAAACTTCTCTATCCGGGGCAATTTGCATGCACAAGCAAGCTGGCAGAGCTTTCTCCTTTTGGACTGGCAAGCTTATGCACAAATCAATATGGAATTCTTGCAAATGGACCTCCCTCTGCATCCAATTATTTATTTATAAAATTTGTATGCCATCCAATTACTAACATCTCTGGATGGCTAACAGCATGAATAAATTGATGACCCACTGTGGCTGCAAGTTAAAACAATAATAAAATTCTATATTAAAACATATTAAAATATTGATTAAATAAAAAGGTCTTAACCTTGCGCCGAAAAGCATATAATGACGGTGCCAGGGGGACCTCTCTGGGGAGCGCATTCCATAGTCAGGGTGCCACCGCAGAGAAGGCCCTCCTCAGGGTATTCTGTCTTCTAACATCTTTCACAGAGGGTTCCCAGAAGATGGCTTCTGTTGCTGATCTCAGGGGGTGGGAGGACAAATAGGGAAAAAGGCATTCCTTTAGGTATCCTGGTCCCAAGCCATTTAGGGCTTTATAGGTAATAACCAGCACCTTGAATTGAACCAGGACTTCGATGGGAAGCCAGTGGAGCTGATAGAGGACTGGGGTTATATGAGAATAATGCCCAGTCCCCGACAGCATCCTGGCAGCTCTATTTTGAACCATCTGAAGTATCTGGACTGTCTTCAAGGGCAGCCCCATGTAAAGTGTGTTACAGAAATTCAACTGGGAAGTCACCAATGCGTGTGTCACTGTTGCTAGGCAATCTTCCTCCAGGTAGGGACGCAGCTGATAGATTAGCCAAAGCTGAAGGAAAGTGCTCCTCGCCACTGCTGTCACTTGGGCTTCCAAGGACAGTTCTGGGTCGAGGAGCACTCCCAAGCTGCAGGCCCTGTCCTTTAGAGGGAGTGCAACCCCATCCAGGGCAAGGCCCAAGTCACCTACCCAGGAACTCGAATCACCCACCAACAGAACCTCCATCTTATCTGGATTGATCTTCAGTTTATTGGCCCTCATCCAGCCTATTACCTCGGCCAGGCACCAGTTCAGTACAACTACTGCCTCACCTGGGTTAGTTGAAAAAGAGGCAGAGCTGGGTGTCATCAGCATACTGATGACTCCACAGCCCAAACCTCCTGATGACCTCTTCCAGCTATTTAACATCATGTAGATGTTAAATAGCAAGGGGGACAAAATGGAACCCTGCAGTACTCCATGGCAAAGTTGCCATGGCGCATAGCCAAAGTCCCCCAACACCAACTTCTGGAGTCATCCACTAAGACAGAAGCGGAACCACTGTTAAGCAGTGCCTCCTACTCCCAATCCTGCCAGCCTATCCAGGAGGATACCATGGTCGATGGTATTGAAAGCTACTGAGAGGTCCAGGAGAACCAACAGGGACGCACTTCCCCTGTCTCTCTCCCTGCACAGGTCATCGTACAGGGTGACCAAGGCAGATTCAGTACCATACCCGAGTCTGAAGCCAGACTGAAATGGGTCCAGATAATCAAACTTTAGAGCTGTGCACATGCTTCCTGTTGTTGACCTTGAACTATTTAATCAGTGCCACAAAAAAAGGCATACTAAGTTCTAATTTCACAATCTTGGGTTATATCGCTGATCCTGCATATTGGTATAACTCATCATCTTTGTATGTTTTCTGTGTGTGATCTTAACATTATAGAAAACCCTTCTAGCAAGTTGGGAAAAGGGCTGCATCCAGGATTCCTTCTTAACATGTGTCTACATTGTCAAATTATGGCACTAGCCACATATGAGATCTATAGAAGCATATATAGGCATGCTTGGATTGAGATTCCAACATCAACATAGTACAGACAATGGATTTTTTTGCATATCTTTGATATTAGATATTCATAAGAAATGCATCTTATTAGATATTAGATATTCATCGTAGATATTAGATAGTCATAAGAAATACATGTATCACTTCCGTTTATTTGCAGATATCATTTATAACACATACAAGTAAGATGCAAAAGATTCAAAATCCTATTTCCAAATTTCTGCGCACTGTAAGAAAGCAGAGATGTGGAAGTTCCTCTTAGTTATAGACACACAAGACACTTGTGTATGCTATACTACTGTTTCCTTACACCATATGACGGTATCAAGTCTAGCTAATAAGCAGAACACAGCCCACCAGAATTTAAATCCTGTGATTACTCACAGGAATTTATACTAAATTTATACTAAATTTAACAGGGTCTTGATCTAGTATCTGGGTGTATCACATCATCTTCTTGTGTGTTCTTATAGCATTAGAAAACCCTACTTTGGGCAGTTAACTTAGTGGCCACTGGATGTCACCCATGTTTCACAAAAAAGCACTCAAAGAGTATTTTCATCAAGGGAAGGTAACAGAGGATGAAGAATCACTCTAAGTAGCTGAACAGAGTCTTGCTGAGCAGATGACGTTTTCTGGACAGGAATAACAGTATAAATGAGATGTGACCCAAGTGCACACTGAACTAAGGACACAATCTATTCAAGCTCTACAGCTTTGAACTCAATGTGCATTTTAATGTCCACTGAAATATCCATCTCTATTTCCTTCCAGTTGGTCACAACTGAACAAAGGGAAGTGGGCTAGTCTTTATATATGCCATAAACTGGGCCAGATTCTATACAACTGACTCACCTTACTGATTAACACAAATGCTTGTCTAACCTAATTCTAAAACATTTAGAATTCATAGCTCTGTGTACACTTGGTGTCTTCCCTTCCTTTCCCCCCTAAAAAACCCAAATAAATTTATTTTAAAAATAAACCATTATAGATTAATTAAATACAAGTTTTAGGGTACAATCTGCATGTTAGAGAGAAAGGGGTTCCACAACTCTCAGCATTCTCCACAATTTTTTCTCTAAACATACATGGGATAACACCAAATAAATCAGAATAGATAAGTGTCGAGAGTCGCAGGACTTTTTCTGTTTAAACATGCCTAAGATTCTGCCTTTCAAAACATTTAAAATATTTTAATATTTTAGGCTTAACTATGGGCTTAATTAACAAGTCCCTTGAAGAACAACTAAGCAGAGATAAAAGGAGAGAAATACAAAGTGAAAGATCAGTAGGATATAGTTAAATATTTCCAGCCCAGGACTTATTTTATATCCATCTGACAACATGGGATTTCATTCTCCTTATTTATGTTTGGGGTTTTTTTTCTAATGTACATACTTCTCCTTTCCATTATAGTTTTTTTCCTGTGATTACTCCCACATCGCAGCATCAATGAATCCTGAAGTAAAAAATAAAGGTGGTAATAGCACTACTTTAACCTGATGTCATTTTCGTTTTAACTTTCAGAGCCAAGCTCTAATTCCCAGTTCTATGAATTTGAAAAAATTGGATCACCCACTAAAAGAAAAATGAGGTCTAAGTAAAATTTTTGTTTAAAATGAAAGAACAATTTCTGTCCTGGGCTGAGGCAAGGACACAACTGGATGGAAAGAGGCACATAAAAGCCTATTCCTTGCCTGTCCCGAGCAACACAGACAAAAGACAGTTACATAATCTGTCTGATCTGGGCAGTGGGGGGAGTTAACCTATGTTGGATACCACCCTTAGATGGCAATATTAAGTACTCTTTAATCTGCAGAAAACACAACAATATGCAATTACATGTATAGCATGTGAGAAAAGAGAAAACTTTTCTAGAAAACACTTTAAAATTAGCAGTTCAAAACTGGCTCTTGCTGAGGCCAGCAATGGCAGTTCTTCTCAAACAGTTGTCCTTCAGATATTTCAGACTATAATTCCCAGCATCCATAACTTTTGGCCATGCTGGCTGGGGCAGCTTTTCCTCCTGCTCCCAAACCAGTTTCCATGAAATGTTTTGCATTACAGCATGTTCGTTTCATGCTCCACACAGAAATATCAGAAGTAACTATAATCTGCTGTTACGTTAAATAGAAAAAAGTATAAAAACATGTTGATAGAAATATGGCTTGAACACTTGCCAGATTATTAAATGATGCCCAGTGTACTAATACCATCTCTCCAGTGTTAGGAATAATTCTGGTACACACAATGTCATTTGTCCCATAGTATTTAGAATATCCGGTCTCTCTTTTCTTTGTCTACAGTTACTTATTTCATAATTGTTCTGTTTTTATTTGCTGTGGCATTTAACCCCATAACACATCTGAAGACATGAAGCAATATATAAAATAAGCAAGTCTGTAATTCTTAATATTAACACAGCTTGGGGACAGACAGTCTTAGTGTGTGAAGAGCATTTTTACAATGCATGTCTATGTCTTCACAGAATGATCTTCCCCTTGCTCCCGGCCTAACATTAGCCACGGTTTGGTTATCCACACTTTCTTGCCCTTTTGCACTTAAGGGAGCTGCAGGCAGGATGTCCGCTTTTTAGCAGAGCTAGCGCTTTCACTTCCCTAAGCAGGGTGCCTCTTCAGGGGCTGGCTAGCTGCAGCATCACAGTTGTGTGTTTTTCAAAACTGGAGGCAGCCCTATAAACCTCCCTGCAAGTAATCTTTGGGGAAGGAAGGAAGGAAGGAAGGAAGGAAGGAAGGAAGGAAGGAAGGAACCTGTGGCTTATAAAAGGAGGCAGCTGTTGGGAGTGAGAAGGGTGGATGCTTTGGTTGCTTGTTCTCAAGGACTGCTGGCTGGGATTCATCAGAATCAGAATGTGAAACAGAATGGAAGTGAGTAGGGGAGCATGGGCCATGCCAAGACAGTGAGATGAGAAAAGAGGAAAGGCTTACCTCAAGGCCAGACTCTCCAGGTGGGCAGCCAGTTCCTGGGAATACTCAAGATATACAGCTGATGGGAGAGAACCCTAGACATGGGAGCCAGCAGCCCTGGCTCTTGACCCCATGATGCAGCATCAGCAATTCAAGGTGTTAACACTAGTGTTTAAAGCCCTGAACAGCTTGGGGCCAGGATTTCTAAAAGAGCACCTCTTCCTGTATGTACCTACCTGGTCCCTTAGATTAGCACCAGAGGCCTTTATGAGGAAGCCCTTTCCTCAGGATAAAAGGATGGTGACTACAAGAAGAAGGGTCTTTTTGGGAATGGCACCCCAACTTTAGATGAATCTCCCCAGTGAGGACCATTTTTATACTCTTTCAGCACCAAAGAAAGACCTTTTATTTCAATGGTACTTTAATTGTTAGTTTGTTTTTAATGGCATTTTAACAATGAGCTATGGCTTTTTATGAATTACTACTTCTGTCAGTGGGCATGTTTTAATTATTTTATTCTTCTAACATTCTATTGTAATTTTTGATTTATATTTTTATATTATATTTATGGTTTTATTGTTGTAGCCCACCATGGAGCCATGTGGCTAACGGGGTAGGATAGCAATCCAATAAACAAATAAAATCAGCAGAAGAGGGCAGCCTAATTAGAGGATAGGCACCGTGAGGGGACATGCTGGCTTTCAGAAAGGCCCTCCCAAAGGAATGGGGCCAGGCACACTTGTAAGGACAATTCCTGGATTTGATTACTAGGTTAGTTTCAAAAAACTGCTCTGTGCATGCTTAGAGATTTATTCTGGGTGATTTGTACTCTGAGTCAGTAAAGGAGACTTTGTATAGAAAATGGTCTGTGGCTTTTGAATGGTCTTGCGGAGCCCTGCAGAGTCAGATGAATTAGGAAAGGAGCTAGAAACAAGCTAGTACTCCCTAGCAAGTAAGATAGAACTTTTTGTTGGACTGTTATTATTAGTGTTACCTTTTTCTAAGTAATTTGGACTTGTTTGCTGAGGAAACCAGCATATTTCATTTGGTAGACTGATTTACTGGTTTTTAAGCCCAACAACCTGCAAGCTACCTGCAAGCTGCCTGCAAACATTCCCAGAATGAAACATTACTCAAAGCACAGATTCCAGAAGCTTGTATTCCAGCTCCTTTCTATTTGCTTAACGATCTGCTAGCTTCTTGAAACTTTTCTTGTCTAAGGCAAATCAGGGAGCTAGCAAAAGAGGGATACCCCTATTTTGTCTTGTCCTGAAAATGAGTGTTTCTGCTCTTTAGGAAGCATTCTGTTTAGGAAGTTCTGGATTCTCAGTGCTAGTAGTATGTCCCACTGGTAGAACAGAAACAGCAGAGGCAATATGCCTACCTAGTTCAGGATATTACCATGTGCAAGTGTGCCGCCTAATGATGAAAAGGGGAGGGGAATCCATTTACTTCACATTTCAGGCATTAAAGTTATGGTGACAGAGCTGATGGAAATTAGCTTCTCACTAATTCTGCTGATTTTAAGTCACATTGAAATTTTGCCCACTGGCTTCTCCTTTAGAGTGCCTCGCAATCCCTTTGGTTTTAATCATCCTAAACACTTCAGAGTCACCAGAAAACTTGGCACTTCGCTACTTGCTCCTAATTCTAGAACAGTTATGAATAGGTTGCAAAGCATTGGTCCTAATACAGAACCCTCTAGGACTCTACTGGTAGCATCCCTCTCACTCTGTCTTCTGTTCTTCAACCAGTTACTTGCCCATAAATGGACACTGTCTTTTATTCCATGACTGTTCAGATTTCTCAGGAGGTTTGATGAAGTTCTTTGTCAAAAGATTTTTGAAAATCGAACTAAAGGGAAGGTAGTCACCCTTATCTACATATTTATTGATAGTCTAAAAGAACTCTAACAGTTCTAACTCCAACAGTGAGACAGGCTGCCCCCCCCCCCCACCCCAGTGGAAGACATGCTGATTCTTTTTCAGCAGTTGTCACTGTAACACAAATACTCTGGAGAATTAAGACACCTTGAGTTCCTTGCAAGGAAAGTTCCTTGCAAGGAGTTCCTTGGTGAGATATACATTTAATAAATAAAGACTAAAACAACAAATAAATTTAGCATGATTTGTGTACACCTATATGAGACTCTTTGTATTGTCTCAATATAAACCGTTATATGCAAAAAGTCTTGTACAGCACCCTAGCAGTCTTTTATGAGTTATCGAGTAGAGTTGCTATGCTGTAGAATTGTTACCATTCTTCCTTATGTTGGTATTTTTCAGATATTCTTATCAGCCAGTGTGGTGCACTGTTGCACTAGAAATTGGGAGGTGCAGGTTTTTGTCCCCACTTGGTCATGAAGCTCACTGCATGATTTTGGGCAAGTCACTGACTCTAGCCTGACCTTCCTAAAAGGGACCAGGTAGGATAAAAATGAAGGACAACTATGTAAGCCACCTTGGGCTCTTCAAAAGAAAAAGTGAAGGGTATGAATGTAAGAATAAGAAACAACTCCAGCCATCATGGACATTCGTTTATAGTCTACAGCATATGGAGTCACCAAGTTAAGAAACTTTACTGTAACCCAAATCTTGCTCCAGTTATTAATAACTGCTAAAACCAATGGGACTTCAATTGTTCGATTGTCAATGGATAGGTAAACTTGACAAAAACAAGCCACACAGTTCAGTGATGCTTAAATCAATGTTATTTAAGCATCTAAAAAAGGCATCTTTTGGATTGACCAACACAGAAATGAAAACAGTCTGGCTTGCTGTAATGTTGTACTTTAACACTGAACACAGAGTTGAATGTAATTTAAAGGTCAAAGTCATCACAAAGTGAGGAAGCCAGGCACTTCTTTGCCAAATGCTAACCAGGTGGAATGTGTAGGGGCTTATCAGGTTTCCACCTGATTAGCAACAGGAAAGCAAGGGGGATGGCAGACCTTGCTCAGGAAGTAATCCAAGTTTTGAGATAATGTCATCCCAACCTCCTTAAAGAGCCAGTTAGGGCAAAACAGTGAAGATCAAACAGACATATTTATTCAATATGCTGAACCCACTTCAAACTGGTCTCTACATTCAGTCTGGCTGTACCCACCCTTGCTCTCATTACGATTGAGGCTTTCCAAGACTAACCTTGGGGCAGAGGGATAGAGAAATGAAAGCAGCAGAGGTACTCCCATTGGTGCTTCCTATTTTTTCTTCACCTGGAACTGAACTATAATTCTACATAACTCAGCTCTTGCTGAAGTAGTTCTACAAGGCTTCTGCTTAGTCAGTAAATATTATAGATCATTTCCCAATGCAGTCCTCAGAAGGGAAAACAATCATTATGCACTTTGGTAATAATGCCCACTGCTGTCTTTACTTTTTTCTTGCTCATTTTTTAAATTTGAGAAAATTAGTTTGGTGTGAAAGGCAAATTGAGGCTATGAATGTCAGCCTGCATTTCATTTACCCATCTATATATCCATTCTTTTTCATGATTGCTTGCCACATTGTTTTAATAACTAGCAGCTAGTTGGATCTCCCCCCTTATTAGAGAAGGTCTTTTGAGTAGATGGTGGGCTGAGACAAGTCACAGCTCAGTGTTAGCAGCATAGGCTATGCAGACAGATTGTGCCAGGTTCAGTCCTTGGGAAAGACACCTTCCTGTAATCTTAGCAGACAACCACCAGACAATACCTAAATGGAGCTAAGGCAAGTTCTTATGCATCTAAGGTTTTGACTTTTTTCCATCAGAAATGACTGAAGATCCAGTTTGAGAGTTGTATGAGTAGCTGTGGAATATTTAGGTTGTTTTCAATTACAGCTCTCCAGAGTTTCACACAATCACCTGCATGTAGGACTGAAAGCAGAGGTTCCATCTTGCACAAAATTGTACTAGACTGTTTGGCAATACTCTCTTGCTACCCAAGACACTATACTGTTTAGTCAGAAGTAGCTCCCATTCAGCAAACTACTGAGTTTCCTCCCAGTGATTTTCTATATATAAAAAAGAAATATTTTATGAGAGAAAAACATAAATCACAATAATCTCCCCACTGATTTCTGCAAAAACAGAGACCACAAAGGCTCATCAAAACAAGCTAATTACAAGCAATAGGCTATTTTTTGTGTTTTTAGTTGTTGGGTTTTATCTGGGTTATTGCTGTATAAACAAACAGGGGATTTACATTTGTAAACCACCCAAAGAGCCCTTTGGGCTATTGGGGCAGTATATAAATTCAATAAATAAAATAGTGAATTATTAATACATCATCTGCATTCTCCCTAGCAAGTGTTTGCCAATGAAGAATTGTAATTCTAGAAAAGAAGGCTAGTGCAGAAGCAATCCCAGCCCAATGTCTAAAAGCTATTTTGCGTTATCAAAAATCTGTGAGAGAAGATGGTTTGCCGTATTGTTTTAAGATAGGAACTGCTGGTGGGCCATGGGAACAACTGAGAAACTACTTTTGTGAGCTGAAATATAAACTTGAGAGAATGAAATAGTTGCTTTAAACTGAAAAAAAAAATGGATGTGGCAAACTTGCCAAAATGAAGCAGGTCAGCATCTGGACAGCTAAACATGTATCCAAGGAACCTTATGTATTGTGCCTTGAGTTCCATTATGGAAAAGGCATGATATAAATGAAACAAATGCCTGCATGCTTCTACTTTTATTGCCACATGTGGCTAGAATACCCTGTACAAAATAATTCTTCACCTTAACCCAGTAGACCTATACATAGAGATAAGTGTATTAGAATGAATTCTCAAGTGTCTAGTCTTTGGTCTGACAATAAAACTTATGAGGCTAACGGAAAAGCAGGATAAGTCCTCAAGTATACATGTGTGTGGGTAAGTGTTAAATATAAGAGCTGATTACAAATCCAGAGTTCCTTTATGTATGTGCAATCTGATTACATAGTGAAGCATGGTTATACACTACCATTTTGCGAGTAAACTTTTCCTCAATAGAGACTGACAGCAAGATGGATGAAGTCAAATACAGGGCAATTCCAGAGAAAAGGTGTTTCAGTCTTCAAGGCACCTGGGACTGGTCCAGAGGTTCACCTTCTAGCTGGACAATTGACTGTAAACTCACAGTCAAAGTAACACTAGAGCAGTTCATAAGCAATAATCTGAATGTCTTAAGAGTGGTTCAATGAAAGCCCAGGTATCAATCCATGTGAGGATCTGTGGCACAACTTTAAAGTAGCTATTCACCAATGGTCCCCATTCCACTGGCAGAGATGGAGTTCGGCCAGAAAGAATAGAAAAACACTGCAAAATCCATATGCACAAAGCTGACAGAGACTTATCTGAGAAGGCTAGCAGCTGTAAATGCTGCCACAAATGCTTCTTTACTTGGGGATGAATACTTATGAAAAGTGCCAGTTTGTTTTTGTTTCCTTAACTTTTGTGCCATAATAAATATATTTTCCATCCTCACAGTGCAGAATAACTTGTGTATATCAAATGGTAACAATGTCAATTCAATCTATGTAACACAAAATGTGGAAAAGGCAATGGGGGTGGTGGTAAAAAATTCTGCTAATGAAATGCATATCTTTGTATATGCTAATGTTAATGTGTTATTTCTAAATTAAAAATCACAGTCCTTTTCTGACTGAAACCATATTTCTTGATTAACATCAAACAAAACATTAATGACAGATAGAAAACATTTTTGAAGTGTTTAAGTGTAATGGTTAATAGAAACTTCTTTGCATATAAATAATTGGGAGCAACTGTAGTAATGACTGGTGTATAGTTCACAAATTTAAAACATGACTTAAATAGGAAAAGTAGTATTTTACTATATTGTTGGAATCTGTAAATTCAAGAACTTACAAAATCTCTATTCAATTAACATTTTGTTTTTAAATAAAACTTATAGTTAGCCAGGTATAACTAGAAACAAGTGAGAAGGCATGTAAAATACCTTTTAGGTGCTCTTCTGTGATTACAGGGCGCAAATTAAGTTTTATTCCAGAAAATAGGTTTTACCTTCACCATAGCCTTATACTGGGGGCATAGAGCCTCTCTGGTATCTGTGCACTGGCAAAATTCCAATATGGATCTATCATGCTATGGGACTACTCATGAATTAAGGTCTGGAGGCCATGTGTATTAAGCCCTAATATACATGTCTACATACCCAATGGCCCAACACTCAGACTGTCATTTTAAACACAGATCAGGCAAGTCAATGGGTGTGACCACTCTGGCAGAGTCAACCAGTATTACTCTGATCTGTTAGCCTGCATTAGCTGCCATGTGGTCAACATAAGCCTCACATATGACTTCAAGATAAATTTCAGGTGCTGTACTGTTTAACAATCATTGCGAAAAGGCTTGTGTGACTTAAGCAGAAAATTTCAGGAGCCTGCAAACATTGTATGTTTAGTCGAAGCACAATTGTCTGAGGAAACCTCCTACTTGTCAACATACTCCAAGCTATACATAAAAACATCCCTAATTCTCAAAAGAACAAGACTATACCCCACCTCCTCTTTCCACAGTATCTCACTATGCTGTATCTTCCTATCTAAAATATATATCTATAATACACAAATATACCTCTATTATTCACAAATATACAGTTTATTTGCAACAAAAGTAGCCATAAATAAAACCTTTTTTATTCTTTGATGTAATTTACAAGCTACCAGGTACCATGTATTTTACAATGGTCACTTTAAAATTGATGCAGTCAAAGAATGGCCCAGACTGAACAGAAAGCTGTTGATGATGAAGCAAATGATATTAAGATGAAGTCAAAGTAATACTGTAACAGGTAAGTGGCAAAAAGCAGCTTTGCCATAATAAATCAGACTCGTAATGTTGCATGAGTTCTGGCTGATAACAAAACTGAGTGCCATGCGATTCTCAGCATTATTGCCTGCAGTCTGGTTATTGTCTGTACAGTCCTCTTTCTTATCTTGCAGTTATTAAAATGAAAGAGTTAAAAACTATAGCAGCAACAAGCAAACCCCTGTGACAGGAAGGCAAGGGTTAAAGAACTAAAAAAAAGTTTATACAGTGTGCTTAAGGAAGGTCTTCCGAGTTTATCTTCCATCAGCTGGAGTTCGACTGAGAGACAACATGACTCGGGCAAATCGATCACACAGTTCATGGGTGGAATAAGACGGTAACTTTGGTGGGTCACTGAAACCTTTAATTTCTGTAGAACAATCTAGCAATTTTGGCAGGAAATCCGTTAGCTTTTCTTGCAAGTTAGCTGTAAATGAGACAAAATATTTATTTTTAATTGATCAGTTGGGTTTATGCATTGTATATGCAGTCAGTGGATGATATAAAAGAAAAGGAAACTTGTGGCACGGGGGCCAATTACATTGGAAATAATTAGGAATGGAAGTGATCATTATCAGCTGATGAATCTGAGTTTGCAGTGGCTGACCATACAAGAAAACTTGGGCTTGCAGTGGACAACTCAATGAAAATGTTGACCCAATGTGTGGCTGCAGTGAAAAACATTAATTCCAATTAGGAAATGAAATGGGGGACAAAACAAAACCTATTATTACAATGTTCTTCTGTAAATTTATGGTGTGGCCACATATAGTATATTGTGCTTAGTTCTGATATTGCAGACTTGGAAAAGGTGCAGAAAGGGCAATTAAATAGACAGCAGGGCTGAACAACTCCCCAGTGAAGAAAAGTTGAAACACTGGGTCTTTTTGGCTTAAGAAAAGAATGAGCAAGGGGAGTTAGGGGTTTGAGGCAACTGCCTAAAATCATATATGGTGTGCAGAAAGTGTACTGGGATACAAACTAGAATGTGAGAAAAACATCTGGAGTGGTTGAAAGCTTCAGCATGGATAAAAAGTAATATTTCTCAGAGTGCATAGTTAAACTATGGACTTCCCAAGCCAAGATGTAGTGATGGTCACCAACCTGCATGGTTTCAGTGGGGGACTGGTATAACATTACCTATTTAGAGAAAACCCCTTTGGGAGGAAGGGATGGTGACTGGGTTGTAAAGAACCATGTGATAGGTTTCATGCCTGTGGTTGCACATTCACACCCAGCCTCCAACAGGGAAGGGCAAGCTATTGTTACACATCATAAACTTCAGAAAGCTTTTATAAAAGTAGTACAAGATAGATAATACAGGCATTGGCCTGCAATACTGAACACACAGCTGGAGAGTAGATTCAAATGTAGTTAACACGGCCATACACAAAGGGGAAAAGTGATGACTGCACGTAACAGCTATTTCACAGAGGAATTAATGACAATGGTGTTAAAATCAACCAACATGCATTGCTCTTATGATTATGAATGTTCTGTCCAGGAGATTTTTAAAACATTATGTCACAAAATGTGTTTATGTATTAATTGATTCCAACAGTTGATCTCCAATTGCCCCATGTACTGGCCATTAGTACATGAAGTGGACAACTCCTCATACTTTGCATTTCAGTGATACATGAAAATACAGGAAATGCCACTTAAAACCGACTTCCTGTTTTAAATCATTAGAGAGAAAGAGTATATTTAAAAATAACTTACGCTCCATTTCTTGTCCCAGATAGGAACACCATCTGTTTCTCATATCTTCTACAGCAACAATATCTTTTTCCTCAGTTTCATCCACCAACAACAATGGTAGACATGGGACAATTAGCTCATTCATGATTTCCAGCCCTTTATTGACTTCTTCATCATCTCCAGATTCAAACAGGGTCGCAGCACACTCATTTAACATCTTCATGCAACATTAAGAGATTTTTTAAAAAAAATAGCATTCACATTACACCATGTCTAACAAATATATTCAGTTTTTCTTAAAGTACAAGCTATTTGTCCAAACACCTGAGAATTAGGGGCATCAAACATAATCAGGGCATTTTCTGTGGCCTAACTGGATGCTTATCTGAAAGCATTTTTATTGACTTAATATCTCAAGTACAGTGGCCATATACAGAACAGGATACAATTCTTAAATCTCTGATAGCTATAAAAAAGAGGAAATTTCAGCAGATGGACCTTATTGTGCAAACTACACCTGCTGAAATTTTCTTTTCTACATTGATATTAAAGGTGAAGGAGCCATGGCCAGTTTTGCATATGGCCAGCCTAATTGCAACTAAGGCACTAAGGCTGTCTGGACAGCAATTGCTTTAAGCGTGCTAGTGAATAATGCTTAAGTACAGCTTTACTCAGAAAGCACTGTCAGGTAACAAAGTGAAGTGGCTGTAAATTCTCTCACCTATCTTCAAACTAAGTTCTTACCCTTTTCAAATACTTGCTATAGGTTAGAAAGATAAAAACAGAGTAAGTCAGAAAGGCCCTCCTGGGCTATCTAGTCTTACCCCTGGCTCCAGCTGGCTCCCCTCATGACATGCCTACCATGTGCATGTTATTTCATCTCATACTATAGCTGTCCTTTGTCAGTATCATAACTCATTTGTATCTGTTCCTTGTGTACTGTTAGTTTTGTTGAGCCATATAGCACCAAAGCTGCTCAAACACTGTGAATGGAATCCACATGCTTTTTAAGAAATAAGCAGCACAGGCTGAATATGATACACTGGAACTACTTGTAAGAGTGAAACAATTCCTAGCTATTCCTAGTTTTTTAGACTTGAAAATAAATGGTATGGTAGAATTAAGATAACATGCACTTTTAAGTAAATTAAGATTTTACTCAAACTGCAATATTATACACTATTTGAATCACACTGCAAACATGCTGGCAGTTTTAGAAAGGAGTTTTATGGATTGTACTTACTAGCAAACATTCTCTTCTATAATGGGACATCAATTCTTCATCATGCCCTCTATATAAGCCTTTTGATGAGAGCTCTTTGTTCTTATGATAAGCAGAGATAAGATACAGCAAGGCTTCTTTAAAACTGGAACAAGTATTAATGAAACAAATTATTTTTCAAAGTGCTAATTTGCTAAAGTCAAATTACAGTCCACCCTGTAGTGATTAACATATGGTATCAAGAAGGAAAAGTCCACCATTAAGTATCCAAGTAGCAACAATGGTTTTAGATGGAACTGAAACTAAACCCTTGTGTTTTACAAGTGCCACCTTTATAAGAATTGAAGTCAGGGCCCAATTCAAGGTGTTGGTGATGACCTATAAAGCCCTTAACGGCTTGGGTCCTGGTTACCTGAAGGAGCGCTTACGTCCATATATGCCCGCCTGCCCGCCCCTTGAGATCAGCGGGAGAGGCCCTTCTCCGGGAACCCTCCGTGAAGGAAATTAGGAGGGTAAGTACTCGGAGCAGGGCTTTCTCTGCGGTGGCGCCCAATCTATGGAATATGCTCCCCAGAGAGGTCTGCCTGGTGCCGTCATTATTTGTTTTTCGGTGCCAGGCTAAGACCTTTTTATTCAAACATTATTTTAATTGTTAATATTATTTATTTATTTTATTCTTTGGCCAGGGAGACTTAATTTATACTGTTAGATTATATTGTTTTATATGATGTTAATTATTTATGTTTGTGAGCCGCCCCGAGGCTTTGGCGAATGGGGCGGCATAGCAGTTCCCTAAATAAATAATAAAAAATAAATAAGAAAGTTGCAGGAATTGACAAAGAAATTTGCCCTCAGACAAACAGCCCAGTATAATAATAGTGCAATTCTATATGAAAGCTTACTTTTCCCCCCTCCTAAGGTAATAAAAGACAAGATGATAATTTTGGTCTCTACCAAAATATAACACCAGTGAGAGGACTAACAAAAGGAGAACAGTAACTTTCATGAAGACTGCTTATATGCAAGGCCTATTTCTAATGAATTCTGCTTGTAAGCTCTTGGTTATCTATTGCAGGGGGGCATGATGTGACAGGGCACCTTCTGTACCTGCTCAGAGCTTTCTGGCTATAGAAGATGCTTCAAGACCTGCAAGTGCAGGGCTAGCTCTCAAGCTATCCCTTCCATCCCTTCATCCTTCTACCATTAATAAAAAAGCTACAATAATATGGTTTCAGTTATTCAGCAATTTTTATACAATGTATCTAAAATACAAACTCATTAATATTTTGAAATTATCAACCACCTTTCTAAGGAAATAGTATTGTAGTCTGTACAAAAAAGCAGAGATTTCATAATGTCCCTTCCAGACTCCCTCCCCTTACTCATGCCTTCATCACAGATTACCCCCTGTTGTCTATGTATACTGTATACACAAGAATTATATTTCAAATATTCAGCAGGAGTTTTAAGATGATCTTAACAGATAGCCTGTGGATTACTTACTTCTTCTTTTGAAACAGTTCTAATCCCACCATGAGATACACAGTTGTCTCCCTGAAATTTCTGTATTCTTGGTGCCACCACTTTATGTAAAAGAAAAAAGTGATCATTTTTGTGAAAAAATATTGAAAAATAAAAGTTTAGTCCTATCACAGTGCAAGTTCCTAATAGCTATGCATATGCCAACTGCAGTCACGTAAATAAGAAAACTACTATAATTCTGAAATGCAGTATTTCTTGGATTGTTCAGTATACCCTGCCCTACTTTGAGTTCCACTTTTCTACTTTTTCTACTGCTGTGCTGTCACTACCTATTGCATGAAGCTGTTTCCAAGCAATTAAACTGAAATGGTAGAGTTTCAGGAAGAAACAAATTCCTCTGAAAATTTGCAGCATCTGATAATTTGCATTGTCCAATGGATTTTAAAAGACAATATATTTACTTCACAATATGTAAGAGAAAATATTTCAAACATAAAAGTACTAGCCTCATAATCTTCCATGCTAACTTCATCTGGCTTTATCATTTCAATTTTGGCTTGAGCCACTTTCATAATGTTTCTGCACCTTAAGAAGAAAAAGAAAAACACAAATCAAAATGACATTGAGAGCAACAACAGGATCTTTCCAAGTGATAGCAGTTCCAAAGGTAACAGCCAATTCCCAGGGATCTCTTTCCACAGGCCTACCATCTCTTGTGGGTATTTTTCATTTTTTTTTTTTCGCAGAAGCATCTCAAGATCATTTTGAACCACTTCAAGACTTTATACAGGATGGAAGGAAAACGGGAAGTTGTGCAAACTGCTTTTCAAAATAAATGAATATGGCATTTTCTTGTAAGAGTAGGCTTGGAAAAGAGAAAGGGGTTTTTAACTTGGATCTTTCATTTCTTCTTAAGAGATCTACTCACTGAGCATCACCAAGTGATTGGCCAGACACTGATTATGCAAATTTTAATTAGCACTAGCAGATTCAATTTATATGGCTTGGCATTTTGAACTAGCCCAATGCACTGCTGAAAATAATGTGTCAGATGATTTTTTTATATAACTGAGGAATGGGAGACACATACTGACTGTGTTTATTTTTTTAAAAATAGAATGTCTACTTTCTAAAACATGTGATTGGTTATGAAATTCCAGCCTTGAACAAGTTTACCTGTTTAGCCAAATAGAAAATGATAAGCAAACAGTTCTATGTCTAAGGAAGAACAGAGTTGTTGCAGTTTTTATTCCTTCTCCAACCTTTTTTTAATTTTGCATGGTCCTATTTCTATTTTCTCATCGTATTTTGCTTTCATCTTCTTAATGCATTTTTTGTCACCCATCCCTCATTTTACAGTCCTTCATCTTGAAGTGCTGCTTACTATGAGGAATACAGCCACCCTTGGAATAGATTTATGCTATCAGTATGCATGATTGGAAAGAGCACCAGATATGCTCTGTTTAGTGATACAGATCAGAGTGCACCACAGAATTTTATTTAACTTAAGACATTATATCACATGAGCTCCTTTCCCTCATGCCTTTGATGGAAGCATAATGCTGACAGTTATAATTAAGCGTCACAAGGTGGAGCTAAAGCACTATTTCTAAATATTACTGAGGACAGGGGAGAGCAGGCAAATATCCTCTTGGGAAACAGTGATTGTTCAGGTTGCTTCGAAATGTCTAAGCCCAGGACAGACAAGTACAGAACCACATGCCTAAGGTGAGCTAATTTAGAATGTAGTAAGAAACAGTGTATATGGCAGAAGTGGAATGACTGGCTTGAGTTCCCTTCCTATTTTCTCAGGCCTCAACAAATCCACTTGCTAGCTGACACTGGTCTCCAGCTAGCACAGCGAGTTCTCAGTCACACATGGTGAAACTAGGATGATCCTCACCACTACCTCCACCACCGACTTTTCTGTTCCACAGAGGGAAAGAGACAGGGAAGACGAGGCACTGTTGTCAAATGGTGGCAGAAGTACATCTGCGCAGTGGTGCTACTCACCTTTCCCACTAGCAAAGGCAGTGGGTGTGGGGGAGGATGTTGCATAGCACTGGTCAGAGAACAGGTAGCTACTTGACACTGCTCAGGATCACTAGGGAGCTTCTTGCCTGCATTGTGTATCTGTCTGTTCTCACTGCCATCCTTTCCTGCTGGGAAAAGCTAGCACAGGAATGAGGTGCTCAGGGTACCACTGAGCATTATGACCCAACTTACAGTTCAGGCAGCAAGCAGCTTGTAACCTGTGGACTGTGCTCCCTGACTTAACAGATTCTTTGCTTCGTTGCATCTTTGACCAGTGTAGAGCCTGATGGCTCTTCTTTCATGCCAGAACTTTTAATCACAATTCACCATACTTGCAGGAATATAGAAGTTGATTCCTGGAGGGCTGAGATATGTAATCCTACAGCAAAAGTACTTCTTGTTACCTATGGAACCTTTTTATTAGTTGGCACCTGTCCCCTGGAATCTACATTTTAAAAGGCTTAGAACCTGAGAGAAGTCATTCACAAACGGGCACATCATAACAGAAAAATCAACTAGAAACCATTGACATTAGGAAAGAAAATAATTATTTTTATAAAAAGGCTGTACCAAAAAGAAAGAAAACTATGAAGAAGAGCTTGACTGCATGCAAAATATGAAGAACATGTCAAAGTTCAGTAATGAATAACAATCATGTGTAAATAAGAAACTGGTGCTCTATAAAGTCTCTGTTCAAAGTTTGTTTTGTAAACAGTCTGATTCAGAAGTGCCTACATAATTACCTTTCATCAAAACTCAAATTGTGATCTGCAAATTGCTCCAGCAATGTTCTCTCAATTATTTTCTTTGGGGCCTGATTTTGGATGAAGTAGACAATTGCATGATGCAAACGGTAATCACACTCAGGAGGCGTGTCTTCTTGGGCTAGTTTGAGTAACCGTGCATATTCTGATTTTATTGCCTATATACAAAAGAATGACACACATTGTCAATTTAACATTTAGCAGCCTAATTAGTTAGTACCATGGCACATTAAAAGTTATAGTTCCTACATTACTTTAATTATACATGTGTATCATTAAGAACAGCAATATTCTTGGTCAGGAACAGTGTTTGGGTTCAGTGGGGATGAGTCCATCCTCCAAGATGTAACTTGATGCCTTATTTGTGTATACAATATAAAGTCTTGCAATAAGAAAATTGTAATTTTTGAAGTAAAAATATGCTTTAAAAATTGGTTATAGTCATCAACATTCATGAAAATGTGCAAGACACAGTATTAAACCAGTTTTTACTACTACATTGCCTTGAATAGTATTTGAAGTGATCCTATGGCCCCACAAACAGTGTTTAGCTGGGCACAGGATACTCTTAATTCCAGATTTAAAAGGAAACCGTTCTAACCTTGGAGATCTATGCAGAAATCCTTCCAGTTCAGAAAAGAACTGTTCTAGCTAGGTCTCTAAGGGTCAGGAAGTTGACCTTGGACAGAGGAGTAAAGGTGCCATTTTGGAGGGGAGGGGAGCATGCACTGTATAAGCCTCTACAGCCTCCTTCTTTCCTTTTCCCCAAGTGCCCCAGCTTGAGGGTTGAAAAATGTCAGTCTAGCAAAATTCAGTGAGAGGTATGGGATAGTATTTGCCTGCACTGCTGCTCCTGCTCTGCATCGAATGCACATAAGGCCTCGAGTTCAGAGGCTCAAGGGTATCAAGGGTGCAATTTGAGAAGACTGCACCCTTGATCATATTAAAACAAAAATTCTTTGGTTCAACACAAGACTATATTACTTTGATATTTGAGAAAGGCTAATCTACTAGCAGTTGGGTAACAGGTGAGTTGGACCAAGTTAACAAATTCAAGAGCACCTTAATATTTTTAAAATATTCAGAAAAGACACATTTTGAAGAAACAAGAAACATTTACTATCTATAAACCTATGGAAGGCAACAGAAAGCACCAGCAAATTTTCCTGTAAGAAAGACACAGAACATTTAGAAAGCTAAAGAGTAATGAAGTCTGGATTTAACAGATCATGTTCATGGATGGTTCTTGTCCCTTCCCTGTGAACTCCAACATTTTCCCATCCATATCCTCCTTGAACAGACTACTGTGGAACAGACTACTAGGGAAACATACTGATTCCACTGCAAGATAGCGTTTTACTTAATGGCCCAGTTCATATATTATGATAACCCACCTTCTTTTTTTAAAAAAAAAAATGTGATTCATCATGAATGAGGCAGCATGCTGACAAGCTGAAGTCATAACCATCATAAGCCATAATCTGGTTTATGACACTGGCTTGATGATGAAGAAATAAACCAGATTCCTGGTTCATGTGGAACACCAAGTAAACCATCACAGGAAGGTTTATTTAGCCTCTTCCACCTGAAGCTTCTCTCTCCACAACAAGCATGCTGCTTCGTTTACAATAAACCACAGTTTAGCGTGATATGCACGTGGAGCCAGTAAATTAACACTCAGGTTTTTTTTCCCCAATAGTGAGTTTTGCATTGTATAAGCTGGTTTTAGAAGATACAGTTTGAGATAATCTGAGATAATCTGGAATCCATATAGGATTTGGATTCCGGCTGAAAACAGTAGACAGGGAAACAGGGACACTGCAAGGCAGGAGGCAAGGAATAGCCACTAACAATCAATCATACCATGGGCTCAGTAAGCAGGCTTATGAAAAACACTTTTGACTTTCTATACAGAAGTGAGTAAATAAATTAGGCAATCTTTCATTAACTATGATTTTCTATTTCTTCCAAATTGAATGGACAATTTGACTTCAGATCAACTCAGAATACAAAGTCATGATCTGAAATTGGCTTAATATTTTGGTATATTTTAAGCTATGAACCATAGTTCACAGGCTTGATATAATAAGAATCTATAGTTAATTCATGACAATGAAGTTCATCCATATCTCTCACTCATTAAGCCAAGACTGGGTCCTCCAAACCAACTTAAATGGCATTGTGACTGCAAGTGATACTGGCACCAGTGATCATGTTTATTATTTCTCATTTTATTTATTTTGGTTAGGTATAAACCAGCTGTAGGATCCAAAGATTTAGAAAAACACAAGAAAGCAACTGAACATTTTAATTATAAATTCATCACTGACTACAGAAGTAAATGGGAATGTTTCTTAAGTGCATTTCTTTGAATCTAAACCATATTTTAAAAATTCTCAACCTCTCTTCAACACAATTACCCACTTTAAACATCAATCAGAAGTTTTCTTTTTGTGACTTTCTTTAAATTAATGTATCTTAGGATCAAAACTATGCTTTTAAAATCATTCCAGCCTCTCTGGTTCACTTAAAACAATACTTTATGTAGTATAAACTGGAAAGTTATAAGGCTAGAGCACAATGATTCCGTGATCATATTGCCAGGTCTAAAAACTTGTTGTATAGATGCCCTTGCATAAGTTTAATCAGGACATTTCATGATTAAAGGGAGACTATGAGATGGATCAATGCCATAAAGGAATCCACAGTCTTGAGTTTACAGGAGCTGAGCAAGACTGTCAAGGACAAGATATTCCGGAGGGAATTAAGTCACAGAATCACCCTAAGTCAGAAATAACTTGACAGCATGTAACATCAACAAATTAAATTAATCATTGTTGGCATGAGGAATTCTACCAATAACTATGCATGCCAGGAAAATGAAATATACCACAAAAAGGCTCTAGGCAATAGAGCTTGGATCTTTGATCCATGCATCAAGCGAAGCACAGTGTTTAGAAAGCATTGGGGGAACTTAAAATTACATTACACCTTCTTCAGAGGGAAGGAAGAGGTATAACTACAGAATTATAGGAGAGACCAAGCTGAAGCTATGTCTAGTTATGAACACCATGACTTAGCACACATAGTGTCTCATGTTGCCGAGGGAAACACTGATCTGTTTTGTAATCTTACATGATTTTCTGTACTGTTTTAAAGACTAGAGTGGCAGCCATCAAGCCTACTTAGAGTTCTGGAATCCAAATGCAAGGCATTTATTGTGCTCTTATCATGTCTCATTGCAGCACTGAGATCCAAGCTCTACAAAAAGTTCTTCCTTCCCTGCTTTTCAACTATACAATCTCTAGGTGGAGGTGGAAATGTATTTGTGTTATTCCACAACAGCACATCAGGAAAAAGAACACCACTTTCTTCACTGTAATTAAATAACTCATTTTCCCTATTTTTTTAAAGTGTTGAACTGCTCTGAAAACCAGAAGTAAAACTGGAGTATGACAACTTTATCCTAAAAGTCCATAAACAACTGTAAGGAATCATGTGCACATAATATATGCCTAATGTTGAAAAGCCAAAAGTGAAACCAACAGGAGCTAGAGTGTTTCTGGTCTAGGCTTTTTTGTGGAATCCTGCTCCCCAATTCACAGCATTTTATGGCAGACCCATATTGCCCTTCTATGCTTTCCCATTGTCTTTTACAACTTTTTTCTAACCAGAAAGAGTAGAAATAAAAAGTTACAAAAGTCTTTTGATTTTTAGCACAATGAAACATGTTCAAAGCCATGTACTTTTAGAGCAGAGTTTAAGCTCCGCAAGTCCATTGTCTGGCCTTCTAGAGCTTCCCACTGGTGTGCTGTGTTTCTGTTTTTATTTATTTGATGTGAGAAGTTGTGAGTTGACTGCATTTATGGTTGGAACAATGCATTAAAAAATCTTGGATGCCATCATATTTACTTATCTCTCTGGACAAAACACATTTAAAATAAAGAACTTCAAAAACAGTCTAACTCTGAATTACAGTTAAAGTACAAAGACAAGCAGAGGAAAAGTTGAAACTGTTGTACCTGAAAGAACCCAGCTTCTGGCCCACACCTGTCATACACATTCGTGGCTTTACCTATAGCCATGATAATACCTTGCATGTTTGGAGACAGCATGACCTGTTACAGGAGATTTAATACATACAGATTCACTGAACACTAAAAATATATATTGGTATATGCCTTTACATACTCATGCCAGATATAGCAAGTGCATGCCCACAAGGCAATGGCAAACATTTAAGTGTTAAATTTTGGCCTTAAAAATCACTGCCCTTTTCTAAAACACTAATGATATAACCTAGATTTAAGCTATAATAATAATTGGAATACTTCAGGCAGTTAAGAGGGGAAAAAAACTTCACACACATGCAGAGTTGACACTTGAAAGTGGGATGATAGCAATTTGAATTAGTAAATCACACTTGTAAGAGATTATAAATTCCTAAACAAGGTATAAGTGCCTGATTCTTCTCAGGTTCAACTTGATTTCTTAATTCTTATATCTGTATATTTTCATGGGCATGTCTGTTTAAGCAAGCTGTCAAAGTACTTGTCCTAATTTCATTTCCCAACCCAGGTTGTCTGTACAGTGCTTCAGGCAGAGCACTGAAGAGTCCTTGGGACACAGAATTTAATATTATTAAATCTTAGAGAAACATTTAACATAGACATAAAAAGTAAAAGAACACAAGACAGTTTAACAGTCAAGTTTTTATAACTGAGAAGCAATTCTCTACATGCATTGCTAGTCTACATAGTACACTCCTTTTGATCTGGGAGCGCTCAGAATAGAATAGAAGATGACAAATGAGAACTATACAACACAATGACTCCGTAGTAATGCACTATGCAAATACAGGGGGCAAGTGTAACCCACTAACTTTTCTATTTAGATACACATACAAATTCATAGATGAGTCAAGATGCTGTCTACTTATACTGTACTGGCTTTCACCGAATGTGAACTTCCATCAGAGATACAGAACCCTATTCAGCTCAGTGAACAAGCTCTATCTGGGGGGAAATGTTCACAGATTGCAAGACTGAAAAAAAGATGAGCCAAAAACACCAATGTATTTTACCTTAAAACTCTTACTGTCAATAATTAAATTAATAGGGTAAAAAAAGAAAAACTGGGAAGCCACCAAACTACTGGTGGTTGGAGAAAAGAGAGTGGGGCCAAAGAACTGGGCATGACCTTTATGAACACCTGAAGACTTAACTGGGATCCCTGCAGGGTCAGATTTGGCCTCTGCATGCCTGAGTCGTACGATTTCTGAAAGTAATGAAGTGCGGATAGAATATCTGTAGTGAGATGCACTTTTGGTATTTAAGTTGGTTCCAATTATAATCAAAATGAACTCAAAATAACTTTTACTTTAAAATAACTTTTACCTCAGACACCCATATTCTTCTCCCTGTACATTTAAGTTCCCACTGGATCTCAAAGGACTACCTACCAGCTGGTAGATTTTTCTCTTGCCCAGAAACTCTGTAGATCCAGTGGATCTAGGCTGTAGCTGCATGCCAGATGCTCAGGTTGTGTTATTGCCTCACAAATGCATCTAGTGGGATCCCTCTAAACTAAAGCTGTAACACACTCATAGTGAACAAAATTTCCCCATCAAATTGCAAAAAGAAGAGAACTATGAGAGATGGCACATAGAATCCATGATCCATTCTGAATCACAGGCTGTACAGAAACATTTGGCAGGTCTTTGCTTATTTTTTTACTTGTTCACAACTGGCACCAATGGAGTAGCCTTCAACCCTTAAAGATCTGTCTTTTTGCTGCTTTCCCAACCTATGTTGTCTATACATGGGAAACCCACTTCACTAGGTATCAGTGGACACTGAGGAACAGTAAAACAGAGAATAGTGAGGGTTGATCTCTAGCCACAACTGTGCCTTAGGGTTGCCTTAGGTACAACAAAATGATCAGGGGGCTGCAGCAGCTCCCCTATGAGGTGCAACTACAATCACTGAGACTGTTCATTCAGAAGAAAGGTAAGTAAGCGAAAATATGTTAGAGGTTTTTAAAGTAATGCATGGTGTTTCTCCCTCTCTCATACCACTAAAACCAGGGATCATTCCATGAGGCTGACTGGTGGGAAGTTTAGGACAGATAAAAGGAAGCACTTCTTCACACAGTTTATAGTTATACTATGATGGCTACCAATCTGGATGTCTTTAAAAAGGGGTTGGAACAATTCATGAGGGAAGAGGCTATCAGTGGCTACTAGTCTTGCCTACGTGCTACATCTTTTACCAAAGGTGGCATGCCTTCCTACACCAGTGGTTGAGAAACTTGAGCAGGAGGAAGTCTGGCACCCAATCTGCTTGAGGATCCTGTGGAAAGCTGGTTTGCCACCAAGAGGACAGAGTGCTGGGCCAGACAGACCTTCCAGCATGGCTTTTTTATGTTCTTAGAAGGAATGCTTTAAAGATGGGGCAGCAGGGTCGATTCCATCAACTCTGCTGAGAGACTGGGGCTTACAGCCTGTCTGTGGTCTTTCTCCACCACAGTTTTCCACTGAACACAGGAAATTGTGTGGGTAGCCCACAGCTGTTGACATGGATTAGCAGCAGTTCTCCAGGCTTCCAGACAGGATTGTTTCCTAGCCCTATTCAGTGATGCTGGAGACTTAAGTTGGGAAACACACAACTTTAAAATGCTCATCACCTAACACTGATGAGCCCTTACCAATTAGGGCTTCAGCTGTTGTTTGGTATTCCCATACCTACTCCTTTTCCATGTTTAAAAAAGTTGTGTTTAATTTTCAAAGGCTGACAGGAGTGCAATGTAACCTTACTGAAAAGAATATGAAAGCACTCAAGCTGAGAACTATTCTGTCCCAGCAACCTCTCAAAAAAGAGACAAACCGTATTGGATGGGATAAAAGTATCTTGATAGATAGATAGATAGATAGATAGATAGATAGAGTCAGACAAATAGCATTGTCATAAATTATATTTTACTGAAGTGGATTATTTTTGTTTTGAAGTATTTTTTGCATACTGAAAACAAACACAAATTCCTTATAAAGCACTGTTGTAGTCTGTTGAAAATCCTAATTAAGGGAATTTAGATTTGTTTTGTTTTCTATCTAAAACTGAGATTATTTCAAAATAAATTACATCTTACTTCAAGTCAATCTTTAATGTGGGCCATTGAACCCCTACAACAGATTTAAGATATCACATTAAAATGGACTGTGAGGATGACCTTAGTCAGAGTTAACTTTCACACCATGCAAAACATGCCATAAGAAACATTATGCAGTATCTAACAATTCAGTTTTCAGCCTCCAGTAAAAGGTAGGTGTTTAGAAAGGGAGAAAACATTTAAGTGCCATTGAGAGCAAGCATGCCAAAGACAGCAGCTATCTTTAGCACATGAATGATGCAAGTATCTGTGATGAAGCAAAAGTGGTACCTCATCATCATAACCCCCCTCCTCTGACTCAACCACATAAGTCCCTACTTCAGGGATTGCCACCTCAACAACTTTCTGATTAGGGTTTGTCGACACTGGGGCACTATCAGAATTCTGTAGGGGGAAAAACAGAATGTGAGAAAAAAAATCAGAAATGTGACAGATTAATCAAACCAACAGAAGTTACTATGACAATGCTAACAAATGTTACTGCCTGCTGTTGTCTAAAATTGTCTAAAATGAAGAGATATACACAAATTTAATGACTGGGAAGTACATGGAAGGGAAATAAGTGCACCTGCAGTAATGGAGCAGTTAATGCAGGTCCACAAATTTTCTCTCCATTTACTTTCCAGCCAGTAAATTTGAGGAAATTTTTGCAGTCTAAAAAGAAACCTCAGTGGTAAGTGCTTCGAAATGGTATGCATGTGTGTATTAATATCTACCCTTTCTATAGTAGCTATAGACTCAAGAAGTGTTGGCATGGTAGAAGACACTGAGAAGTGTCAGTTTAATACTTAAAACTAGGAGGATCACATATCCAAAAGGAGATACTGTGACTCGCTTCCTCTTGTTGCATTTGTTTCCCCCACATTTTCAGTGCTTCTGACTTGTGCTACCAGGATCATCCTTTTTCTGTCATTTCTCTACTGTTCCTTCAAACTGTGCTCAAAGTAGCCAACAGGCAACCTCATTTTGTCAATATTAATATTGAAAGCCACTTGTAAAACACCAATATATATATTAAATATATTACTTCAATTACACATTCTGAAGCACTGAAAATAAAAAGACCAGAGAAAAGCAATTGTCCTTCTGAAGAAACATTTCCACACTGGTGGAAGAGCAGCCACTATCAAGAACAAAAAAAGTGAGTGGCATGATTTTTTTTCCCTGCACCATTACCAGGAATACCCACTATCTGGTTGCTCTGTTAAGTAAAGATGGCACAAGAAGGCACCAGGAATTTTCAGGAGCGGGGGTTGCAAGTTTTACCCTGCAGAATCACATCTGGTTCAAATGATTCAACAAACCACCATGACTCATGGTGGATAGTCATGTCATGCAAACTAGGTCAGTGTAGTTCAGGTGTACATGTCACATATGTAACTGAACTAATAAATATGCTAACCAACTAGAGTCAGGTTGAATTGTTTCAAATACAGTGCTTCGGTATCAGTACTGCTGTGGTGAATACTTTGGGGCTTATAAACTGTCTGCAAATCTTTTGTATAGGACAGGACAATAGTAGAGAACACTACTTACTGCTCAAAAAGGAGAGCTTATATAGCCTCAGAACTGGCTAAGTAATTATGTAGTTTGTGGCACGCGTCCTCTGAACAGCAACATGCCAACATCATTCTGCAAATTATTTTCCCTACAGTTTGTGACATGCAAGCCTGCAGACTGCCTTGCAGCAAGCACTGTTTGCACAGCAGTGCAATTTCTGACAACCCTTGTTCCCATGTAAGTGTTGCTATGCATTGTGGCTGCTAGGTGTGCAACACAGAAATCTAAAAATTGGGGTTGCTATGTGGGAACAGTGCAAATGTGTATGTATCCATCCAGCTGCTGGCAAGGAAAAATGTACCAATATACCTATCAAGGTTAAGTTCATGAGAGCTACCTGCTGTATAATCTGAATGCATCATACAGAAATGGGAGTGTGTGCACAGATGTGCACATGCATACAAACATACATTATGGTAGTTGGATGCATCTGGATGTGTTTGTATTTGAATCTCTGATTAAACTATGAACCATTAATTTAACACATAAAACAGGAAAGAATATTCCACATTCTTCACTGACATCAAAATTTCACAAACATATTAAGCTGGTAACATAAAATTCTGTGTACTTCAGAAAGTACATATGCTGCAAGCCACAGATTGATGTAAGGATAATATTCTGTCTTGTTCTGGTAGGTAGGCAGTCAATTAATTATCACTGTGATTATTTCCTCTTTTTCAGCACTTATCCTGTAATCTTGAACAAAGCAAGTGATTCAGTGGCAACATTCAGATTTCTTGTGTAGAGAATGCACCACAATTAATCTCAGGCTTCCATTCCCCCATCCCTGTCCTCCGTCCTCCTGTCTGTGACTGAGAGGAAGCAATTCAAAACTCCCCATTTTTATTAATACATACCACTGTTTGTTAACAATTCAAATGTGGGCTATATTTGGAAAAATGGGAAACAAAATGTTTACTACTTATGCAAAAGTATTTTAAAGATACTGTAAAGGGTATCTTTAAACCTTCTCTCCTTGTCCATGAAGGAGAATGAAAAATGAATTTGGAAGCCCAACACTTTCCACAGTGCATTCTCAAACAAAACTTGGTCTGTTAAGATGCTTGAATGCTTGATTTTTTTAATCCTAAAAGTAAAAAGCAGGTCAAAGGGTTCTAGTCTATCAGGCCATAAGCAGAAGTGGAACATCACAGTTTACCTGCATTCCTACAAGATCTGCTCCCAAGTTTTGTTTTTATTGGGGGGGGGCAGGAATGGGGAAAGGGGTGCTTTAAAGTAGAGAAAGTAATGGTATTGCTTTCACGAAATCCTACTGGATCAGGTTCCCTGAACTCTTGCATTACTTACGCAAATATCACACCATGAAAGTTGAAAACAATGAGAGCAAAATAGTCAGTTTACTGTAGATATTTGTTTTAAAAAGTAAGAAATTAATTAAGCATATAATTAGGGCTAAATTCAAGTATTTTTATTATTATAGGAAGTAAAAGGAATTTTCCTTGCTGGTCATCATATGAACAGTCAAAGTGGAACGGTCTTCAACCATACATACCATGACAAACTGTAGTCAACTAAAAGCTGAAGCAAAAGCTTCTAAACTGTTCCACCAGCTGTGCAGGCAGAAAGGGGTAGGGGTGGGCAACTTTTTGGGCACATCATACTAAACAGCCAATCCATATAAAGGGGCAAAGTATTTTGGATTTTTTACCAAATTCATAATCACATCAGGACTTTTATCTTCTTGATCAGTGAATGCTTTTGTGATTGCACGTATAGAATCTTCTTTCAATTGCTTTGCAACATCAGTCCTTGATGGCTGTTCCAAATATTCTGGTTCTTCTCCTAGAATGGGAGGGATGGCAAAATACAAAAGTATGATGTCTACTAGGGACTGGACCAAGTAGATTCTTTCTGAGAAAATATGCTCAGCAGGGATCAAGTTCAAGTAAACGGTTCACATGAACTTGTCCTAAAAGCCCCTGAAACAAGTCTTTGTTTGGTTTTAAAATTCTATTCTTACAGTGGGAACTACTGCAGCAAAAACAATAAATGTAATTTTACTTTTATCTCCCACATGTAAGAATATTATGGATCTTATCAACTGCAAAAATCTCATCATTAAATACTACTAAAACCAGAGCATTAGTATGTAGTTCAATTTTATATATACAGTTTTCATGTAATGTAATTTCAAATGAAGTTTAACAAATGAGAGACACTGATAGCTATGTATTTCTGATGATACCTAACTGCAAATATAGAACAGAAGCATTACAACTAAGGCTAGGAAATCTGATTTTTTTTCCAAATCTTCTCAAACTAGTTAAACATATCAATATGTAAAAAGTTGTTTGCATGCCCTACCAAACTCACAGGCAGATACAGAAAGGAAACAGACAGCAGCCATAAATCTGAATAGCAAGGCACAATCAAGCACTCTTCCATTCACTGCTTAACAGATGATCTATCCTCTCACATTCCCAGTAGAATGATCACAGATTGGGATATTGATGGGCAAAAAAATTATAGTTTTTCTTTACTGACCTTGCACAGCAGAAGGCACAGGCACCCTGGACAGCTGGGATGTTACTGCCTTTTCCTGTTGTGCTTTCAAAGCAATCTGTGCATCCCATTCTTCTAACTCTTTTTCAAAACGTTTATTGTCTTCTTTGACATAATCTCTTAAATCAGGAGGCAATGTATCCATTCCAACAACCATATGGCCTGTTTCCTTGTTAAATTCCTCTGTAACAGCACACAAAATGTGTGCAAAATATATTAAAGAACATGAAAAGCAACATACTCCCATTATTTCATTCACTGCTTAAAAGCAAGACTATTTAAAAGCAAGATTTTAATAAAGTAAGACTTTCATGTGTGATTTGAAAATTCTTAAGTGAATTTTGTGAATTCACAGAAGTATGGGTACACTAGCATGGTGCATCAGGATCCCCAACCTTTTGGATTCATAAAATGGTTGTCTAAGTACAGGGCAGAAATGTAGTCCGATTTCCAAAACACTAAGCCACTCTTTTGAACTCAAATAAGGGTGGTACTGCAGGTCAGCAGTTTGCTTTGCAGCATGTCAGCTTCCAAATATTTCAAAGACCAAGCCTTTAAGGAGCAATTAAAATGCAAAGCAGCAGCGAGCCTGAAAGGCGCTAAGGTGTCTCTGTAGGAATACTGGTTGGAGACCCCAGTGTTATATCACATTAATACCTTCTTGATAACAATGCAATTGTGTCAGCATTGTTGTTATGGTATTTATTATGAGAGAAAGTTTTTAAGGTGTCTAGCCTATGTTTTCTGCTAATATGTAAAACAGCACAAAGCAAAACCACATTTGGTCAGGAGAAAATCAACTGGGACAAGAACTTAAGCTTTGTCCTGCTCCTTCTTTTTACTCTGCAACCTAGACTGTACCTGCTACTTTCCCTCCAGATGAGGATTTTACTGGCAGTGTGCACATGCACATGTGTACATCCATTGTAGAAAGCGGTCCATGAAAATGGGAAAACACCCATTTTTATTCACTGCTGCAAATCCTTAATAAAACCATCTCACATTTGTTTTATATGTGAAACTCCTTTTATTTAAGGAATGATTTGTTAAAACAAAATCATTGCACTATATGTCCAAATTACAAATCTGTAGTGCTTCATGGTTCGCCCACCCATTTATGTATCAGGAAGATATTAAGAATTACAGCAGCTACATATTCACCAGGTTTAATGAAACAATTCACCTGCAAGCAGCAGTACTGTATACTGCATAGTATTACCTTGTATCAAAAATGGTTCCTTATCATTTATATACATTAAACAGTAAGCACTCGCATTCCGATAACCACCAAACGAGTCACGCTCAAGCTCTTCCCAAGTAGACTTTGTTACAGAAATATCGTTGTATTTCATCCACTTCCTCTGGTAACTGTCATAAATATATGCCCAATAGTGTCCTGCATTAGCTTGGCCTTCATGAACTAATACAGCATGTAACCGATAAGGAACCTAACAAAATCAATGGGTAAGGATTAGTGAGTTCAGTCATAATTAATAAAAGGAAAATGAACAGGATGTATTAAGATAATGAGAGTGCAATTCCCTTAGAGTGTCTTTGGACTAGTTTTAGCAGAATACAAGATGAGTAAATAAATAAAATAATCAGACAGATCAAGACAGAAAAGATAGTGCATAGTTACATGTTAGTTACATTTCCTTTATTCCAGTTCCATAAAGTACTCTAGCTATACTTGTTCCTTCTGCCAGTTCAAGGCTTAGACAAGAACACTACCATTTTCTGCTGCCTTCCTTCACATTTTATTTGTCTATTATATTTCTACACTGCTCATCAGCCCAAAATCTCCCATCTGTCACAATTTAGTAGATAACACTGACATTCACAAGTCCAAAGCTTACTCTTTCCATGTTCATAGCTCAACTCACTCATAAGTTTAGTGCATTCAATAGAACTTACTCCCTAGTTAAGTGTTCATATAAGTGAACTTAATACAACATAAAGTTCCTCAATGGAGCATATAAAGAGTTATTCTAC
Source organism: Varanus komodoensis (assembly GCF_004798865.1). NCBI lineage: Eukaryota > Metazoa > Chordata > Lepidosauria > Squamata > Varanidae > Varanus > Varanus komodoensis. The sequence goes on from NW_025335941.1 coordinate 20,997,832, forward strand.
TAGTCACAAGACTGCAAGGCAATTTCTTCAAGTGACTTTGAACTACCCTTAAGTTCACCTGAATATTTAAAGTGCACCTACTGCCACAGCAATGCCGTGTACGTTTTGTGTGATTTTCATATCTAAAAGTTGATAAGATATCCCTTAGATTAAGTGTGTGCAATAAAATGGCTGAAAATCTAGTTTAAAATATACAATAAAGTGGACCACTTTGAAGAAAAGCCATGTATATAACTGTCATTGTTCTGTAATTTGTGAAGCCTCTGAGGGACAATAATGTATTTGAGTAGGTCATCCACTGTTACTGTTAAGCACTGTGTAGTAGTTGCTTAGTAACTTTTGAAAGGGGAAGAGAGGGATGATCAGTTTTGCTACTGATAAGGTAAATTCAGTTCTGATTTACTGGGGATTCTACCTAAGTGGAAAAGAAAATCTGGGAAAGGACAGTTAAGGAGCTGACAGTTAGTAGTTGAATGAATCTATAGGCAGTCTGTAAAGAACAAGCTCTACTGGTTGTTGGGTAGTGTTATGGAAGGACCAGGAGACAGTGAATACTAAAACCTAAATATAATCATACAAGGTTGGTGAAAATCAGTAGTATGAAGCAGGTGGCTATGTTATTCTAGCAGGCTGCCCTAAAGTCTTGCCAGAAGGAGGTTACATAAGCATAGGTTAAACCCAGAAAAAAATCAATGCAGCCAGCAACAAGAGTAACTTTAGGACTCAGAGGAAGACTATTCAAGAGCTATATCTGGTTGAGTATTTGGCTGGGATGAAGGTTTAGGGGGTTTAGCCTGAGGCAAATAATTACCTCAACATATGTATTAGTATTCCCTTATGTGTGAAATATCTCTTTAATATAATAGCTTATCTTGGTCTCTAGTGTTCACACCCATTTCATCCTTAAATCTCTTATGCCAGACCAATTCAAAGTTTTCTAAGTGAATTTATGGCAGTGGAAAAAAGAGTGCTGGACTGGGTTTTGGGAGATCGGGGTTTAGTCCCCACTCAGCCATGGAGCTCACTGGGTGAGTTTGGGCAAGTCACAGACTTTCAACTCAACTTATTGCACAGGTTGTTGTGAGGATAAGATTGAAAAAAGGAGAATTATATAATCTGACCTGAGTTCTTTGAAAGGAAAAAGGAGGGATACAAACATAATAAATAACTGTAGCCCCCAAAATGTAAGCATTTCATGGAAATAAGAATCTCTCATAGCCATTAATGTAATACAGAAACGGTATTTACCTGCACCATTGATTTATCAGAGTACATTAATTCAATTGTCCGCTGTATTCTAGATATGCTTTCTTGCAAGTCTAAATTAAGAGGAAAATAAAGTGATTTCCTGCAACACAGTTACACCACTACTGGCTTTTTTCAGTAGTATGAATTATTAGAGTGGGGGTTCTGTCATTTTCAGGACTGCATCTAATATCATTCTTAATAGTCTATATGCACTTTCACAAAATATGCCCAATTTTCTTAAGAAAAATAAATAATTAATCTAATATTTTCCACCATTTATAAGGCTCCCAACATTGTAAAGCCTTTTTCAAATATCACGCATGAATGTCTACTATTGGAGCATCACTAAACAGCCATACAGACAACTACAACACTTAAATTGTGTAGGGGTCAGTTCCACATACATGCATGTGCTTACCTACTCCATCGCTGCCCAACCATATAGCACTGTCCATTATACCCAGCACACTGAAATTGCTATCATACAATCCAGGCTTCCCATATTTTACCTTATCAATGATACCTTTACAAAACTTCTATTTTCATAGCTAGAGGGTTTTAAGTTTTGACTGGCTATGTAAACAGTCAAAATCTGGGCTTAAGAACTCCATCTCTCTGCTGAAGGCATACTGTCTGAAGATTATTGAAACCATGGAGCTTCACTTTGAGCCCTTGCCTAAATTGGGTAGGAGGGCTTATGGATCATCCCTTTCATCCTAAACCTCTATGAAAAGTCAGCAATGTCCTTCTCCTTTGTTCATGCTGCAGAAGAGGGCAGACTCTTACAAGTTACTCACTTTAGTGGCAAGGATATTTGTGAATCCCTAGTCTCAACCCAACTGCCCAGCCCATACCTCTAGTGTCATTTTCTACTTCTGTTCTCCAACGGTGTAAACAGCCCTCTAGCACTGAAAGCTCCTCTTCAGTTATATGTCTTGGTGCTGGATGCATTGGCAGGTCTGGAGGAATCCGAGATTGTGTGAATGGCTTGTGTATCACCGATCGCTGTGCAGGTGATGTGCTTTGTGTTTCTGTAGAAGGCCCCTGCTGTTCTGTTGTGCTGAATGTGTTAAAAATGTGAAATATTCAATACAAGCAAATTAAAGATGCAATTCTATACAAATTTACATGGGAAAATGGCCTTCAATTACTAGCATGCCCCAGCCATTGGAGATGTAGGCCTTTTTTCTGTCTAAGCTTGCACAGAAATGCACCTTAAATCCACAGATCAGTTGAAAACATACTACTCATTCATAAATAGTCTCTGAATTTGGAAATAATTGAGAATGATCTTTAACTCTCCATTAACAAGTAGGGTCAAACACATCCTGCAATCCTGAAAAAATGCTTAGAATGACTGTATCAGTCTTTCACAACTTGATGTTTCAGACAAGTTCTCAGCAAGTATAAGGTACAAACTGCCATCTGCTATGTCAAGCCTAGCCCAGTTCTTTTTAGTGAAAAACTGATATTTGCATTGTTTATGTTAATTCCACCTGAACTGAATAACTAAGACAACTAAAAATCCACATGTTCATGCTAGGGGTTTCAAATAGCACCATCAAATGATGTTTAAAAGAAATAGTTACCTGCTTTGTCTACAAATGTTCAGAACCTGTTCTATCCATTTTACAAACTTAGGGAGAGAAAATTGTTGTGTTTTGCTAGAAAAGGCAACATGCTAATTCTTATTTGTATAGCTTTCATGATATCTAATTGATATAATTCATTTTCCTTACTGATGGAAGGTTAAGATATGTCTTGCAGAGAATAGTATCTGAATGTAGCTACTGAAGGACGTATTTTTATGCATGCACATACATAAAACCTAATATATCAATGATTTTCTGGAAAGCTAATATCACTGCATCATTAAAAATGCGTTTAAAGAAAGAAATTCTAGAATACTATGAAACTGCCGTTTCTGTGAGAATTATTATTTTTTCTCCCCTTACTGAATTTCTAGGTATCTCAAACAGGTTGCTGGTACCAAAAGCATAAGGTTGATACACCAAACTGTTTTCAATAAAGTTTAAATGAATAAAATGAATAAATGACATTTAAATAAGAATATCTAGCACTGACCAAATAAATAAATTTATATAGTAAATAAATAACTGCAATTAAGCAAGTTACAACCAAAAATACCGAATACATACAAGGCATTATTACCTTGGAATTGCCTGTGTTGGCAAAGTACCACAAGGAAGAGCACTAGAATTAAGATCCTCAATAGGAGACGTGCATACCGGCTTACTTGATGCAAACTCCAGTGCATACTGTAGGACATCTACCAGGGGGAACCGTTTTGGACCGGAACCATAACTTAAATACCTGTCAGAATATATCAATACCTTCATTATATAAAAAAGACTTCCCACAACACGAATTATATTTCTAGAATTCATAAAATTATATTGTATAGATAATTGCAGTTCCAGAGAATAAGGATCACAGTGTAGTTCTAGTAGACAACAAAAGCCAAACTTGTCCCAGGTAAGTGTTTCAAAATAACAGCTGTCATGTATGTATATTGATTAAAATAGCCCTTGGGAGCCAGTGTACATAAAACACACTCCCACCGATTAAGAAGGCAATGTAGCTAGTATAAAGTGTGAAGCATGTTCTCCAATAACAGATGCATTAACAACTTATTAATATCATTGTCTATTAGTGGAGTCTCTATCATAGTGCCCACATGTACAAATAGGCCCACAGGCATCCTTGTTGATAGTCTGATATGCCCAGCAACCCAAATAAATTGGGGATCCTGGTCTATGAACGAACTTTTATTAATGGGAAGGGATGTAGCTCAATACATGCCTGAGGTCCCCAGTTTAACCCACAGGCTGGGCCAGGTAAGGATCCCATCTCAAACCCTGAAGAAGTGATGTTAGTCTGCATAGACAATCCTGAGGTAGATCTGTACATCAATGTTTTAACTTAGAGTAAAACAGCTTCCCATTTTCTCTCTCTCACACACACATATTCCTATCAGGGAATCCTAAATATGGAGCCTTTCCATGCAACACAGAATGCAGACTTCCCAGCATTCTGACTGAAAAGGCTCCACAGATAGAAGACACTCTCTTCTTTAGACTGTTTAGAAATAGAGGCTGGCAGATGCAACAAGGGAAGAGCGTGAAATGGGAACACTCCTCATCATGCGCTTGAGTTATCCACATACAGACTGCCTAGATAAAGTTAATGGGAAGGTCGGAAAGGATCCTGCAGACCCTACACATCTATACTCCCATAACAAAAGAAACTCCTCCGAATGAAATATCACTTTCAGTCTAAATCATTAGTCTAAATTAATAAGAAATGAAAAATAGATAAAGTAGAATAACAAAAAAGTAATACAAGTTAATGTTTGGAGGAAAAAATGCATGGAAACAAAGCAGATTTCCAGTTAGTACACCAGCAATTCTCCATGACTTGCATTTCATATTAGAAGAATGCTCTATATTACCGTTCTAGTCTCTGCTGTAATACTGTGAGGTATTCTTTAAGTCTCTTGATTTCATCCCGCTTTATTCGTGTTATATCTCTGTTTCTATGCATATATCTGTCAAAGCAAGAAGTGGTAAAGAAGTTGTTCTATGTAACACTTTAATACTGAGCATGCACATTAGTGTATAACCCTTAACATTTTGTATTATAACATTTTAATCTGTTGGTGACATCCCAAATAACATAGAATTAAGTTTTGACTTAGCAAGTGAAAAAATATGGTATGGATAGATTTCTAAACCATTTCCCATTGTTAAATTCTTACTTAATTCTCTAGGCTTATTAGTAACTGCCCTCATAACAATCTAAAATACTCTTACACTGTCTTCTGATCAGTGAAAAATATAGCATAAAGTACAAAATTAAGTAAAGCTGCAGCCTGAAACTTATAATAGGAATAAGAACTCATTCATAAAATATAAATGGGTGTGTATTCATTTAAAAGCCTTCTGGAACATTCAAGTGATTAAAAAAAGAGGGAGCCACATCTTGTGGTAGGGTGTCCCATAAGTTTCTGGGGTCAGGGTTCCCTTAGCCTAACATGAGTCAGCACATGAATAGGGCTTCTGTGGTCATTTTTAAGGCATGAGCACATTTATATAGGTGTAGGCAGTCCTTCAAATAATCTGACCCTAAGTCATGTATGGTTTTAAAAGTGATCACCAGAGCTTTGTCCACGTCTGTTTGGAAGGAGTGGAAAAATGGTCATGAGAGGAACTGGCCCTTAAAAGAAGAGGCAATCACTACCTTTGAGGGTTAAATTAGCCCTGGATTTTGCTTCCAGCAAGTGCATGCATTCCAAGAGCAGATGGCTAGCCTCAAAGCAGCAGGGAGCTCATCTACATCATCACACAAGCCAAAACTTGTCCAGTACCACATAACCTGTGTAGTACCACATAAATGAAACCACTGTCACATCCATCTCTGACTCTGTCAGAGTAATGACATGCAAATCAGAATGAGAAACTTTGAAAGATGTAATGCAAATTTGTCACAGGAAGCCTTCATGGGTTCTACCTGGTTTCCTAACCCATCAGAGAGCAAGCCTTTCACCACTCAGAAAAACTCTGCTGACCAACATCGAGTAGCTGCAGCAGTGCCAGAAAAGTAACTTTATCTTTCACCTGTATTTGATCATTCCCTATTTATTTATCTTTTTGGCTGCTACTTGCCTCGTAGATGACCCAACCATTTGCATAGACTTCATCTCCTCAGAATGATACAGTCTATGATTAGGTTGAAGACAGTTAGGAAAAAATATACTAAAGTCCTAGGCCAACTTTCAAGCAGAGACCAGGGCTTGAAAACAAATCATCACCTAAAACTGCAGGACCTTCTTAGAGGTTTCAGGAAATCATTTGGACCTATCAGTTCTGAAGCTGTCTGTCCACCCGTCTGTCTCTGTCTCTCTGTCTTTCTTTCATTCGTTCGTTCTTTGAGTTATATCCCAGCTTTTTTCTTAAAAATAATTCCAAGTTGCTCACATAATATTCCTCCTGTGGCTCTCAATCCTAACCTAACAATAACCCTGCAAGGTAGATTGGGCGACCAGTTGGCTCCATGGCTGAGCAGGGACTAGAACCCAGATGACCTAAGTCCTAAGCCTGCACTTTTAACCACTACATCACACTGGCTCTCACTGGTTTAGGCAAATCTTGCCCATGCAAGGTGAAGAGTGCTAATCAGTCATGCTTGACTACATAATGATCCATTCATGACAACAGAGGTATTATGAACTCCCTGATCCATGAATCATTGTCCACTAAACCACTACAGAAAACCAAGTCCACTATATGTCCTGCTGGACTGGGTAAGCTGTACCAGGCAAGGTGTACAATGAAGTCAATCAAGTCCATATGCCATGCAGACATCAGGACCACCTGTGTAAGTTCAGGCAGGGAGATGGCTCAATAGTTTGTATGGATTTTACAACATCAAGTCAAATACTAGGTACAGCATTCAAAACTGACTGACTTTTGAAAATAGTATTTCATGACAGAGAAGAGATCCAGACCAAGGCCAAGACCACTCTACCCTGAAGCTGAGTTTGGTACATACTTAGTAACTGCTTTAAGAAGCACCCTCTGTTATTATGGATCAATTACTTCAGACTGTTCATCTGACTGAACATTTAGATTGAAAAAGCTCAAGATAGCTAACAATACCTTTATCTAAATAGAATACTCCCAATAGATACAATTCTGGCCACTGTAAAGCAATGAACAGGAAATATGGACAGAATCCTATCCTTAACCCTGTAAGTACCTGTCTCTATTGTACCTTTCCTGAAGGAAAATTCATGAGAACTATTTCCAGTTCATCTACAATCTGAAAGCTTCATGAAGATGCATTTAAATATATTTAACTGAACTGTATTCATATTTAAATCAAACAATAAAGTTAGCTTTGCTGGAAATGCAATGCCAATACAGAGCAAAAGCGAAGTTGTATAAGACCAAGACATATTTAAAAAAAAAATCACATGCGATATCTGTATACTACTGAACTCAGAATATATATTGATTCATTTTGGCTTTGCAATTTCCACATTTAGTAACTTGCATTTTTTCACAAAGGATGCTGCTTTGCTTTATATGTATGCATTCAGAAATTAATATTAGTACACTTTATTTGTATATTTATACAAGGTTCTGTACCTGTCCAGGTATAAAACTGGAGGAAACTCCAATTTGTTATGTATCTTTTCAGGTCTTCCTAAAGCCTGGTTGAACTCAAATCTTGAAAGTTCAAAGGTTAAGACAGGAGGAAGCTCAGTAAACCAGTGCTGAGTAAAACAAAACACAAAATGATAACATTTTAACCACATGATCCACAGAAGAGAATAGCCTTTCAACTTTATCATCTGAATAAAAAACATGCTTCAATGTGAAAGTAAACTTTCCATGACACATCATCTTTTAAGCTGTATAACAAGCTAAATAAAATAATAGATTAAAAAGTTTTATTTGCTTTCAAATAATTAGTTTTATCTATTAACAAGCAGTTTTCAATAAATGCCAGAAAGTCAGTTAAACATATGATGAAATTTTTACTCAGAGAGTTCATACAGATCCAGAATTTAAAACCACACAAGTATAGTTCTAGTAAAGCTTGTGTGACTAGCATGTTTTGTATTCCACACATGGGGACAAAAGCACTGCTATTAAGCTTGCTTCTAAAAAAAAGGTCTGTTTTCTTTTTAGTCAAGATTAGGATTATTTTATACAACACTTTATAAGCACCACAGTGGTACAATAATGAACTACATTCAGATTAATATTTAATCAATCAAATCTTTTCCTTTGATTTAAAGTCAGATGACATCTTGCCTCTACTGCTAATTGATAATTCTACACTAATGTATTTCTAGATCACAACTAATGACTTTCTTGTTTATTCGTATTACTGATAACTCTGAATGGAATGTAGTGCAAAATGCCTTTTGTTCCAAGCTGAAAATTAATTTGATTAAGATGCTAAAATAGCATAATATTACTATCTTACAATTTGGGAAAGCATTCCATACTTTTTCTCTTTGCTTTATTCACGTATTTAATCTAAATTACTGACCTTGGCATATAATAATCAAAATGTGTCAGATGCATACAAATTTCAATTTTGTAGTGTCTGCTTTTCTAGAAAGTGAACAGATCTGCTTTCTTTATTCCAACTCACTAGGCTGAACTTTGGATGCAGTAATTGCATTGAGAAACTCTTTGAGAAAGATGTTATCCTAGAACCTTAGAGAAGATCAGGACAAAAAAATGAAAAACACAAATGATGTTATCTACAAAGATAGCCCAATCATTTCGGAAAGATCTCTAGCTATATGTGAGCAGCTAACTGCTATTCGTAAAGAACTGTCTTTAGAAACAAATGCACATATCTTCTCTAGGTGGGAAGTATTTTTTAAATAAGATTAACTGGGAGGGTGCCCCAAAAAGCATGTTTAGTCTTATTATTAAAAATGTTAAGTGTCCACCATCCCATTTTAAGATGTCAGCATTACTGTAAGCTGCCCAGAGAGACTATGGCTAATAGAGCAGCATATAAATCAAATAAATAAATAAATAGTTTAATGGTAATGAAATGTACTTTCCAGAACTCAAGTTAAATTTGGAGGGCACAGATGCAAGACAGTTTTCTTTGTGAGTACACAGATTGCTGTGACGTATTTCTAACGTTTTTCTATTATTCAGTAGTAGTGAATATTTCTCCTGTAAATATTTATTCCTCAGTGTCTATCAGTTTGACACTACAAAAAATGGAGAGGAGAAGTATCATGTATGCTACCTTAGGGTCCTTTCAAGAGGAATAAAGCAGGATATAAATATAATAAATTTGGTAAAGAAATCTCTCATATTTGAGAGAAAATGACTATGGCAAGTGAAGGATCTGCTTAGCACAATGAGTCAATCAATCAATCAATCGATCAATCAATCAAGTCTTTCTGTGCTCTCTCACTGCCAGCACAGAAAGAACTGCACCAGTTGTTCTCTCAGGTAGGGAAGGCAAGCTTAGAGGAGAGAGAAAAGAGACATTCCAGCAGATGGAAAAAGGAGGCAATTGAAGAGGCCAGAATACAAGTTATCCTGGCAACCCTCCAACCTCCTTCCCTCTTGCTCTGAGGTGCTCTAGCTAGACAGAGTGCAAAGATGGGAAGGTGGACATAGTCTCTTTCACTCTGTATTGGATGACCACATGCCTCTGAGTTCCAGGGCTTACAGGCTTTGCCACAGATCTGCACCCTAAGTCAACTTACAAAACCTTTTTCAGCCCAGGCACAAATTTACAAACTGAAGGTGATTTTGGGGGTCACATTCCAGTCATAGGTGGGACCAATGAAAGAGGCAGAGCCAAAATGCCCAAAACTTTTTAAAACCCAGCACACTATAGCTTAACACTCTTACTGCCATTAAGCAAGCCTTAGGACAGACAGTGCAACCTTTCCAAATTGGGAATGGGTAAACAAGCCTGAAAATCCCTGGAAAGGGATAGCCAGAGAAAGAGGATGTGATCTTTTGGGGAATTACTGAAGGTCAGACTAGGACCTCTGCTTTAAACATTATAATGAAGAACAATCCAGCTTTTTTACTTATAGGGCAAGAAACACGTTTTTCTCTCCACTTAGATAAATATAATTAAACTATTAAGTAGAAAGTTTGCTGGGTTGGCTACAGCAAATCTACATCTATCTTCAGTTCTACTGCAGAGATAAATCAAATGACAACTTCACAGTTTAAAAGTGCTATAGAAGTGATAACTACAAACATACAACAAATGCATGGATTTGAAACACAATTATGAGATCTGTTCACACTTGGAACAAATGGTATTATTCCATTTGACTGCTTCTCAGTTTATATGGTTAAATGCAAAGCATGATAATCTACTCAAATAAAAAAGCATTTATAACACTGGCAGTTATTATCTCATATGCTGAACAAGTATACATTTAGATGTAATGAAACAATATATATTTCATGTATTCAGCCAGCAAAGGTAGCTGAATCAAATTCCAAAGGAAAAAAAATGCCTTGGGAGGCAGAAAAATGACATAAGCCTGGCAAAATGTCCAATTGCTTTTCCCCCTCCAAAGTATTTCCCTGTGCTTGGGAACATCATTTTGCTGAATTCATCAATAATTAAGGGTAATGGATAAACAGCCCAAGAAATGATATCAACCTCCATTAAATATAAAAAACAAAAAGGAAAGAAAAAATGAATCCCATGTTTATCTCTGATTTTTTTTCCAGATCAGTGATGATCCAAATAAATATGTAATGTATGAACCTCTGGGCTGAAACAGGATACAAACCTTATCAGAGTAAAAAAATGACCTGCCAAAATATTTTGCATTTGTGTCATCTATATTTTAAGCTTAGTCAGCATCATGGAAAGGATTACAGATGTCTCTAGAAGTCTAAGTATATCACTCACCTCCTGGCCAGACTTCCCAGAATTTTCTGAGTGTAAGGATTCAATTTCTCCTTCAATCATGGCAGCTTCTAGGCACTCATGCAGATCTTTGAAGCCATTAACCTGAAGTGGGTACTGGCCAAACATCTCTGTATTTTCAAATTTCTTCCCTTATCAGAAAAGGGAGGCATTGAGATTTCAACAGTAAATATGCATATATAATAAATACAAAAATGTAGCTAATTTCACAGCAATTTCTAAATTACAACCAACTTTTAAGTGAACTGGTTAAATGATATCCAACAGATCTACCAAATACTGCACAAAATGTGTACTGTGAAGTAAAACACTGCTTGCAGCAGGAGGAACTTGCAAACAAATCATCGTGGTGTATTTCTACCCAGTTAGAGGAATTGTTCCCTCAGCCTGAAACAGGATCCATGTAGGGCTGATTAGGCCGGTCTGAATAAAGGGACAAGGGTAGACATTTCTTAAGGGGGCAGGAAGAAACCTACCCACTACCCTTGAAGCCTTCCCCTGCTGTGCTATATGCACAGAAGAACTCACATCGGTAATGTCTCCCAGCTCCAAATCTGAGCATTTCTAACTGTGGAGATGCAGCTTGGCTCGGAAGGTTAGTTAAGGGAAATGGCGTTCTTTACCCTTTCCTTCCTCTTAAAAGATTAATACAGAATGGACAGACAAGTGTTTAAGCTTCATAGCACACATACCCAACAACACAACCTCTTACCCAGGACACTTTGTTAAGGGTTCAAAAAAGGGTCAATTCTCTCTTTTCTGATTTCCACCTCCAGTTCACTTTTCCTTCAATTGTCACCATTACATTCTATACATCTAGGATGCACTAAAGTGTTTGTCAGGTTGTTTTGGACATAAATGTATCTTTTCACACACACAATACTCCATTGTCTTATTTTGGGATTGTTCCATTTGACTTCCAGACTAACTGGCAGTCACCCATTCAGATTTGCTATTACAGTCCATAATGGTTCCATGTTTTGGCTATATCTAGTAGGATTATTTTTTCTTTACACTACACTCTCATACAATGTCAAACTGCTTTTCTGGTATCTTCATTTTCAAACATAATTTAGTATATGGCAATGTTATTACTATGTGATACAAAGTATCCCAAAGCTCCCATAGCAAATGCAAGTAGTTGGAAGTTTTTTGGATCCTGCTGTATGTTTACAAATCAAAGTTTTAAAAGTGCAGTTATAGGGTTTGGTCTTCATGCTTATCGTTGCCTGTATATTCTTTTTTTCTGTTCTCAAACCATAATCTTCGAGAACATTTATACTATATAGTCATGTAATCATAAAATTACATTGGTGGTAGCACTTAAGTCAACCGCAACATGAGTATGAGAATCAAAAATGAAAAGACATTTATCAGCCATCCTCTTTGTCATTTTCATTTTGCCTGTGCAACACCTGTAGGCAGCAAAAGCTTTCAAAGTTAATAATTTCTAGACAGAAAAAATAACTTACAAGTCCCAGTGTGCTCCATGATGGCCAGGGCATGCTGGGAGTTGTAAGGCTTTTTTCTGTCCAAACAGGCATATGATTACAAACATGAAAGCTATTTCAATGCATGCTGATATTCAGACTCAGTTTCAAAGATGCTGATCTGAAAGTGTCAAAAATCAGTACTAAGAATGGGTGGAGAGAGGGGATAAGACCGCAACATATGTTTTAAATTAAGTTTCTAGATTCAATTTCTACCACTATTTACAGAGCATTACTGTTAATTGCACTGCACAATCTCTAGCCCAATATAATTTGCATTGCCACTCCTGTTACACTGGAAACTGCCTTAGTCTTGAGCTTAAATGATAAACTGTAAAGCAATGTTCTGCTGTGTTTGCATACAGCTATCTGGAATGGATAATTTTCAGCTCAATATTTTTCTTCATCAAAATATGAGTTAAACAAATCATAGAAACATCCCACTTAAGAACAATACCTTCGCGAACTCCAACTGCTAGAAATCGCCCATAAAATAGTTCTACCATTGGATTCTTTGGCTTCTCTCCATCCCTAAAGAAACAAAGAATATAGTGCAAATGTAGGTGTGTAATACACAAACACACCTGAAGTTATAAGAGGAATCTGTTTACTTCAAGAAACTGTTCATCACCTTTTTTTGCATTCAGTAGAACTAACTTCAATCCTGAGTATTATACACATTTTTACTTAATCTATATTAAAAATAGACAAAAGCTGTCATTAGAGTTGATCTTAATACTCTATTATTTATTTATCTGATTTGTATCCAGATTTTCAGTCAGTCTATAAAATGGCTTGTAATATCCTTAAAACCTACCATTCCTTTAAAGATAGTCCACTGAAAGTGAACAGAAGTGGCAAATCTAAGCATTTCAAGGAGTAGGTGTACCTGCCCATCCCAGTTGTTTTCATAGCATTTACATAGATGCTGCAAGGGAGGTAGGAACAGTTCAGCTGATCCAGGACAAGCATGAGATGGTGACTTTGCTGCCTCCTTCCTTTTCCTGGTTTTTCTCTTAAGCTGACCTTACATGGTTACAGCAGTATTAAATTTCATCACTAGCAACAGTATCTTGTAAAGACCACAGATTCTTGAAAATTAAAGCCATAAAAGAAATCAGGATACACTGCTGAACTTTAAAAAAGGATACTTACTGCTCCTCTTCAGCTTTTATTTGGAAGGCATCTTCTAACCAGTCCAATAACTTATGTGTGAATTCACTGACATCTTGCTGTTGAAATGAGCACACACCTATTAATATCTAACAATGGATATTATGGTTATAATACTTGCAGACTATGATTACAATATACCTAATATAGCAGAATTAACATTAAAAAGGTGTTGTTATATACCAGGGAAAGATATTTGTGTGGCTTGCTATAGTTCGCTACAAACCAAAAGTTACTAGAGCAACCTTAAGGATAGCCTATGCCTATTATTTGAACCCTGAGCAAATGGCAGTATTTGTGTTTTCAAATAGGATGGTGCTAATTTAAGTTTCTGTGTTACATATAATTGACAATAATGGGAACACTCAAAAATATGGTCCCATCCTAGCAGATGTAGGCCTAGAGGATATCTAAGGACATAATAGCTTGTTTGAGACATTGTGAAAGGCAGATAAGTTATGGTTTATCAAATATTATAGTGCTCTTACAGAACTTGTTATTGTTATTTCTCACACCATTTGTTCAATTATAATTACATTATTTCTGTTTAAAGTAAGCAAAAAAATACCTGCTGAGAATCATTTGATTTAAATGCATCTTTAAGGATCTCAACAGCTCTTGAAGGATCAACATATTTTCTCTTTGAGCCAACAAGAAGTGCAAACAGGTATCTTAGTTCACGCATAAAAGGCAAATTTCTGTTTTCCTGCATTTGAAATAAATACAAACAATTACATCATTTTACTTTTTGCTGATATTGCATTGTAAGTTCTGATCTATTGAAGAGAATTACTAAACAGTGATCATATCAAGAACAAAACATCAACCTTGTCAACCTCCTGTTAGTCCTCTCTGGGAGCTTGCTTGTACAGAATAAGCCCTACAGCAGCTGAGGCAGCTTCCTTTGCCCTCTTCAGCTAGAAATCAGGAACCAGAAAAGAGCCTGCATATTTCCTTTCTGGATTGAGTGTTTAACTTTGATTCTCTCATCACTGCCCAGGTGAAGATTCCACCAACAAATCATGTCTTCCAGTCTAGCTGATACTTTACACAATGTTCATTTTTCAGCCCAGTGATGGGCTCTTTCATCAGTATTTGGCACCTGGACAATTTACTACTGAATGTGTTTGCTATGTTGCAGTGCCTAGCCTTATTTCACATTACTTTAGTCAGGGTAATTGCATCAGAATACCAGCATCTACAATGCAGCAACTAGTAATGGGGCAGCATATAAAAACTTTAAACAAATAAACAAACAATCTATTTGTTTTTCCTGGACAGCTGCACCAAGTACAGTTAGATGGAGTTTGTATGGCCAGGCTTAGTGAACCACTCAATGACCATAGCAAGCAGTGACAGAAACAAAAGGCACACTTCTCTCTTAAACTTTGAACCTCAATCCTACTGCCTGTTTTAGCCTATTGTGACTCAGGGGCTTATATAGGAATAATAACCATGTCATTGTTAAATGAAACAAATATTATTGGACAGTTTTATCTCACTTGCATTTATATACACAGTAAAAGCAGGTAAGAACTGATCCCATCCCTGATGTAAGATAAGCTTGGGAGCAATGAAAGCAGACACTTATGGAGACTGAAAATGTTTTGCTTTGAAATCATGCTACAAGGGGAATACACCCTTCTAGACCTCCTACTAACACAAATTTGTTCCAATCATCAGAACCTTGACTTCAGGCTTTAAGGTATACTCTGTTGATTATACCAGGAAGCTGCCCCTGTATAAAGATTACAGGTTAAAAGAGAACAACACTCTTCTTTCTTACATCTGACACTTTCTATGCAATATTCTCTTTCAAAATTTTCCAGAGCTGAGAAGAGACATGGAGTAGTATTATGCATCAAGACAAGCATTGTATTACTCCACTGGCAGTGTGTACTTCTAGTTGTACCTTTTGGTTTCGGGGCAGATCTTGAGCACTTGCAGGTGGACTATAATTTAAGACAAGCCTTCGGAATTCCAGCAAATTAAATAACGACTGCAAAAGAAAAAGGAATGTTATATTATCTCTTTTGAAAGTCAACAACTGCACAAAAATAAATTAGACATACATAGCTGATTTGAGGTTATGCCACATACAGAATTTCTACTGCACTTTTGCTCTATTTTGAAAAGCTCAGGATACTTTAATATGCAGAAAGAGTGACTGGTTCTATGAAAGATATAAATCATGTATGTTATGTCAAATGAAAATCACAGTCCAGAAGCAAACCTAAATTTGTAAATTATATACATATCTAAATTATCTTAATAAAACAGATAGCAGGACACTCAATCATTGTTTAAATAATTTTTATTTGCAATGTAGGGTTCTAAATAATGGTGAAAAATGTTTACTGCTTATGGTAATATATTCCATCCTTGTGCAAGTATCAAATTCTTTGCCCAACGGCTTTCCTGACTTACTTTGAGTTTGTGTTCGGTTTTGCTTGTGCTAGCTATCAGTTACTGGAACAGCATCACTTGCACTTCTTTGCTAGTGTTATGTTGGGTTTAACCTTTAATGCACTACCATTTCCTTGAGATACAATTACTAAGAACTACTGCTGAAAGAGAATGCCATCCAAGTATGGTCACCCTATTGAAAATCAGATATTTGTAAGACAGAGGTCAACACCTTAACTTTTCAAAATTTAGTTAAAAGAAAAACTGTGAAATTCAACTCATCTAGCATGCTGTGTGTGTGTGGGGGGGGGGGGGTAATTTATACCTGAAATTACTATAGCAAACTTAACTGTTATGTCAGATACGTTATACTTCATTTCTTGTACATTTTTGAATACAAATTTCTGATAGTTCAAAGACATGACTATACTTCCAACTGGCAAATATTCAACTAAATGATTATGTCTGTTATGCTGCTTATAAATCAGAGTTCTATGTACAAACAAGCTATTCCAAGACTTTTCCAAAAATTATATTCTATAAACTGAAGGGTTTGGAATGATCTAGAGCTAAGCAGAGCTTCTGGATCCAACCCCTCTCTGTATGCACTCTAAGAATGGCTCTGCCTATGTCTCAGTTTCAAAGCTGTTGCAGCAAACGTCCAAAACAGGGTAATGCAACTCAAAAAGAAGCCTGATGACATTTGGGTGAGGGTATCCTTTCTATTACATTCTTGTGTGGAAGGGTAGCATTTTCTTTCTCAAGTAGCAGTGCAGGCCCAAGAGAAGGAAATATGCCTGATGGGAATGTTTTATCAGATTTGATGCAATGATGCAGACTCACTTGTCTAATTTAATGTCCTGAACATGAAAGAAGGGTGTCAGTTTGTTGTTAAAAAAAAAAAAAAAAAGGCAACCTGACATGAAAATTTACTGTGACAGTCAAAACATGCTTGCTTTGGTTGGCATTCTTCCTGTAGTTACAATGGTGGTATTTGAACTGAAAGGTAGATTCATAGTAGAAAGTTGAGTAGGAGGATTCTTTGGGTATCCTGCTGAAGACTGACTTGGAAAGGCCTGTGTTAATTGGTGGTGCCAATATGAATATAATTGAGAGATATAGGTTGTTGATGACTGGGAACTCACCCCATCTTGTAGGATGATGGTGAATCGTTGAGCCTATCATTTGGGGAGGTGCTAAAACGTTCATCCCATTGAAAGCAAGGAGAATCTTCTATCCTCATATTTTATCATGGTGCACACCTGATTTGCAGAACTGTGTGTGCCTCCTGAGAAAATGGCTGCTGTGATAGACCTGATCCATATTTGGATCCATAATCTACCATTTGCCATGCAGTGCAGATCTGTTGACTTGACAGCTTGTAAGCTCTGGCTAAAAAACCATGACCAAAAATCTTGGTCTTCTCCGAGCAGTAGTCCAACAAAAGAAACCTTGTCCCACAGAAATTGTTGGTAACTGACATGCAGACTTGGAAGTTGTCAAGAGCAGCTGCGGAGTATTTCACAATTAATGCAATTGAATTTTCATCCCTAAACATCCATGGTGCTCTGTCCTTAGATTTTGCCAGATATGCTTCTCTGATGATGGATCATAGAGCAGGTGTTTAAACATCATCTTAAACTCTGTAAAGCTTCTCAATATTGTGAAATGTTGATAAGAGAATGGAAATTTTGTCCATGACTATTACACGCCATGGATTAGGTTTGGCAGCATTGGTATCAAGAGTGATATCAAGTAACATGGTATCATGTCTGCCTGAACTGTATCAAATAAAGGGTTGGTGACCAAAGCTACTGGCAATGTAATTTCTAGAACAACAGATTTTGCTGTCCTTATCATCTGCCCAGCATAGGGCTGGATGCCATCAGATGACTGATCTCCAACTGTGCCATAAGAGATGATGGCAGGTTTGGAAGCAGGGATAAAGGGAAAGTTCTATCAGCAAACTTCCTCCACTGATTAATGCTCAGTGTTTGAAGTATGAGTGATTGATGGAAGATGGGGCGGGAAGTGGGGAGGGGGTGTTCCTCAGAATCACTATGGGTCAAGTTGTCCAGGGAAATGTAGAATTTTGTTGTAATGAGGCCAGGAAGGTAATGGAGTATTGCACAGACTGGACTTCATATGTAACGGAGTATTTCTGGAGGCTCCCAAATACAGGTGCTGTTGTTGGTTCTGGTAGTAGATGGACTCAATATTATGGTAATGTAGTATTTCTTGATAGATTAATCTTCATATGAAGGGGGACAATTGTGGTGGTAATAGTCACAGTTATCTCTAGGCAAAACAAAACAATGATGGAAAAAGAAGTCTGAGAATGAAGAAGATTTGGCAAGGATTTTTGGTACCAAGGAGATCAGCATCTGAAAGATGGGTGCTACGATGAACAGAAAGGACCCAGCAAGAAACATTGTAGGAATTCACTTTCAGAGATGGAGCCAAGGGATTGGAGACCATCCTGTAAGTTATGTTCACCAAGTACTTTTTCTAGCAGTGGCATTGGAGAGATGTAGCATCAACAGTCTTGTTGAGAGAGTCAGAGCTAAGAAACAATACATTTCAATATTTGACCCAATTCAATGAGTCAACTCTGTCTTCTCTTTTGGTCCAGGAGCCCAAGCAGTTGTGGGGTGCTTCAACCAGAATTGCATATGTTTGTTTGCTTGGTATCAACCACAGATGCCAAAGAGCTGTTGGTCCAGGGAAGTAGCTGAAGGTGTTGGTACTGGAGCTCTGGGTGCCAGTGAAGGAGGTATTTGCGTGATTGCACTGTCCATAAAGGTGGCAGAAGAAGGAGATAGCCTTTTGAAAACAGTGAATGAAGTGCTATATAAAAGGTTTATACATCACAGCCAAGTCTGCTGCCTGTACACCTGCTCCTAGACAGCATCATGGAGGCAGGATGACCTATTCCTCCAGGTCTATTAGGGAAAATCTTGCTGTGTCAGCAGAAATGTGCCTTGTGCGCTTCTTCAAGACACAGAAGACACTTGAAATATCCAACTGAGGAAGTAATTTTCCTGCTGCTGCAGCAGCAGCACTTATTTTAAAAAAAGCCTTTGGGGCTATTTTCCCCAAAGGGGAGAAGAAAGAAAAGAGCAGAATATACAAAACATAAAGCTATCTAGTATTTCTTTTCCCCATAAGCACATTTTTACAAGAATATTATTAATACAAAAATTAATGTCAAATTCAAGCAACAGTAATGCATGCTCTGGTAACCTCCCGGTTGGATTACTGTAATGCGCTCTACGTGGGGCTGCCCTTGACAACGGTCCAGATACTTCAGCTGGTACAGAACAGAGCTGCCAGGTTGCTGACGGGTCGTTATTCTCATATAATAGAGCTGTTCCTCCACCAGCTACACTGGCTTTCAGTTGAAGTCTGGGCCCAATTCAAGGTGCTGGTTTGAACCTATAAAGCCCTGAATGGCTTGCGACCACGATACCTGAAGGAGCGCATCTTCCCTTACATGCCCTCACACCCCTTAAGATCTGCGGGAGAGGCTGTGCTCCCAGAGCCCTCTTTAAAGGCGATAAAAAGAACAACTACCCAGAGCAGGGCTTTCTCTGCAGTGGCGCCCAGATTATGGAATGCACTTCCTGGAGAGGTGCACCTGATACTGAGTTTATATTCTTTTCAGCACCAGGTTAAAACCTTATTTGCTATTTTAAAAATTAGTATTTTTATCATTAACAGTCACTTATTTGTTTTTATATAATTTTATGGAATTTGTATTGTTTTATTGTTTTTAATTGTACATTTGTGAGCCGTCCCAAGATGCCAAGGCATGTGGTGACGGCATATAAAAGTTCCAAATAAATAAATAAACAAACATATTCATGTGGTTCAAACCATCATAATAGGCTAAACAAGGCTGCTGTTCAGTTGAGGTTTACTCCCTCATCAAACAAGCCAGGCCACTTGAACAGTATGAAAATTGGTGATGGGGCAGGTTATTATACAAACTGTACGCAGCATGTACCATTGGTTAAGTAAGTCACCATTTAGCCAACAGTGATTGTAAGAACTGGCCCAAAGTCTCACTTGCCTGGTTTAAAGAAACTTCTGTATTCCACCAAGTCAGATTATATAAACGAGTAAAATCTTCCTAACAACACAATAAGCTTCAGCACAATAAGTTAGAAAAAGGTCAATTCCCTGCATGTTTACCCAGATGTAAGTCTCCCTAAATCCAGGGATACTTCTATTCAGGTTAATTCTGCAAAGGTTGGCACAATTACCTGAGACTTAAAAGACCTGAATGGTAGTGGCACTGACAGCTACTTCAAATATTACAAAGATGTGTATTTTTCTTTATCTTCTACTATTGTACAGAAAATGGGGCTCGCATTTTCACTGCACCACCTTAAGGCGCACATGATTTCTGATTCCCTATATGGATAAAGTTAACAGACTTATTTTAAAAAACTATAAAAGAAACAGGAAAAGAAAAAGGCTTGTGTTACGTTTTTGCCTTATCTCCTTTTTTTACGTCTGCAATCTCCAAAGTGAATTCAAACAACAAAAGGCATGAAACACAAAAGGGTTTCTGATGATGTGAGACTTAGTATTAATATGACCATTGCTGGATTAATTATTACCCAGCAGACACATCAAGGCTTTATTCAAACAGATTACCCAAACAATTTGTAAACTGAAAATCCTTCAGATGCCATCAAACCAGGACTCCAAACTTAGTCACTGGAATATTTCCACTTTAGCTGTATGGATAATACATGTGGATAAAATCTTTTCACACACATTTCAATACTACAGAATCTGTAACACAAATGCTTAATACTGCCTTCTCCAACCTGATGTCTTCAAGATGTTTTGGGCTTTGACTCCCATCAGCCCCAACAGGCATGGCCAACCCACAGAAATGCTGATAATGGAAATCCAAAGCATCTGAAGGGTACCAGACTGAAAAAGTTTGGATTAACCTATCGCATTTGAATAGCAGAGGATGACACTAAAAAGGGTGCATGCCAGTTTAAAGGCAATAAAAAGGGGGTATATGCCAATCTTTTGTTTTAATGAACAGTGCAGTGTATTTCCTTCCAGAATCTCATCAATACTGACAATCCATTTCCGCTCCTCACTATGTCTGATAATTTGTTGATAGTATTAAGTAAATGGGTGGTTTCTTACAAAAAAACAAACAAACAAACAAAAAACACATTGCTCACTAGAGCACAAGCTTGTATGCCAAGATGGGTAACAGCAGCTTGAACTGGAGATAAATGTGTTGCTGTATGTTTTGAATGCACACTGGTTTTCTTGAACAGTATACTTATTTATGATGGTACACCTATACTTTAATAACTATAGCACAACTGAAATACATCCAGCTAATGGTTATAACTCAAATATCCTTCTTAGAAGGAACAGCTACTGTTAATACTACTTAGCATTAGTCAGTCAATAACTTAATTTTTAGTTGATAGAACTAAATGCCAGTGCCCCAAAGGTCTCTCCCCATGCATGTGTGAATATTTCTTCAGTGCCAGACTGTTAAGACATTAATAAATTTTACTTCCTAGTTTAAGAGGCAGACTATTTTTAGATTTTGCCTTATCTCCAAGGAGTTAGATCATCTATGGTCAGTAGTAACCAAAGTTCAGTGTTCTAAAACCACAGTGGGAGAAGGACAAAGCAGAGCTAAATCCATGCTTCCCAAACTGTTACAACTAGACAGAGTTAAGGAGCTTCATGGTAACTTATGCACTACTTAAGGGAGGAAAAAAACCCAACAAGCTGAGATTCATGCCAGATGCTATATGCCATCAATAGATGATGAATCACAGTTTTTAGAAGTACAACTATGTAAGACAGAGAAGAAAGGAGGGACTGAGGGGGAAAGAGGAGAAAAGAAAGCTGAAAGGTAGTTAGGGATAGTAAAAGACTAAATCATAGGATATACGTTCAAATCCCACAAAATTTTTAAAGTACATGTCAAAGTAACTTAAATCACCTTGGAGCTTCAGCACCACTCCTTATCAGGACTATGGCTAAAACAGAGGGAAGGCTGGATATGAAAACTCAGGTTCCAAACTCTACTCAGCAATGAAACTGACATGTATAGAATCCACATGGCATTAAAGGTTTTTTATTTTTTAATTTTTGGGGAGGGGAAAATCATTTTTTACCACATGGCATAACAGAATGGTGAAAGCAACTTTACTATTCTGGCGGATGAGATCTACTGATTGAACAAAAATAAGCTTTTGACTCAAGTTCTACATGATGAAAAATGAAGGAAACAATCCATAAAAGCAGGTATCAATAGAACAAAACTTTCATTATGACAAGTTTCCAATGGAAAAAATTATAACGATACTTTATGGTTTGTTTTTGTTTTATCTTGCTACTATTCCATGCAGAATGTCACTGATTAATAGAGGCAACATTATACACAGCTGACCTCTATTTGAATGTGTCAGGTTTCAAAAGAACTCTAAGGGAAGGATGAAATATTGTCACACAGTTTATGTAACCTAAGGAGCCCATCAATCCTCCAGTTAAATAAATTCTGTGGTAGGTAATGTCCAAATTTATCCCACATGAAGTAATCTGGGATAGTTAGGTAAAATATAAGCCAGCCTGGTTTTCAAATGAAAACAAACACAAGTATCTATAATTATATTCCTACAAATTTTTCTAGAATACTAAACTTCTAGAAAATATTAACTTTGAGGTGATAATTCTGCATCAAATCTTTATCATTTAGGATGGACAGAGGCCACTATAATGCCGCTACAAAGTATCAAGTTCTATATTGGTTGTAATTGATATTGAGATGATGGGGCAAAAATGTGTTTTCAAACTACCAAGTGAGGATACAGTTTCCATTTCTTAGAGATAAACTGAAGTCTATTGAAAGCATTAGGAGAAATTTGTTTGTTTGTTTGTTTGTTTATTTATTTATTTATTTATTGGGAGACTTCTAGAAATGTTTTGAAAAATTCACCATCACAAAGCTATCAGCTTTGAAATGGAGGGTGCCAGCTTGAGCCCTTTTTCATAAGCCTTAAAAGTTTCCTCTAAGGGCTGAGAGTTCCCTGGCTCAAGTTGAGCTGGATGTAAGTGATGAGGCATCTTACCTTGCTAGGCTGGTGTTCAATCTGAGCAAATATTTTACTTTGCTTAGACTGCAGTGGTTAGGGTATACCCCTTCCTCTCCTCAGAACAGATGCTTGGTGTGAGTCATGATTCAAATATGAATTATATACGTAAAATGCATTAATCAATTACCTGTATAACTGCACTGAACCAGCATGTATTGCCAACATTTTTTAATCCCACTGGCCAATTATCTTGACGTTTTCTATCATATGGATTAGGAGAGTCACTCCATACTTCTGGATGTGTCCTTTTAAGACTTGCTTTGTTTTCTGCTATGCTGGCTTCTAAAACTCTTAGAAAGAAAATGAAACAATGAGGAAAGTAAAATGCAGCAATAACATTAGAAAAATAATCTCATAAAAAGAAATACAGCTTCTTTAACACATCAAGATAGAGGCTTTTTTCCAGCAAATGTTTTAGATATTGAGCATTATAATTATTATTAGGTAGGGGTTAGGGGTTAGGGTAGGGGTTAGGGTTTAGAGGTTTCCCATAAAAAACCTGGTCTTTTCAGAAGTAGTGCTTTGTCCCTCCTGCAGGTATTTGTGGTATGACAGTACTAATAGCCCTTCCCTTACTGGCAATTTATTTTTGTGGGATTGGTAATAATCACCCTAAACTTCCTTCTCAAAGCAATATTCCCTTAAAAATATTTTCCAGAGGGATAGCCATGTTAGCTAACTATAGCTTAGAGACTAACATACATACAAGCATACATACATACATATAAATAGCATGAATGTTGTGAATTCTAGTGTTATATAGGTTTAATACAACTATCACCATTCTTTAACACAACTTTGCAAATAACAAATGTAAATAACAGACAATTACCAAAGGCTTACAAAAAGTGATAAAAGTATAAATGCTATGTTACGGAAGTGGGCCTCCGAAAAGAGAGTGAAGGCACTTTTCCTGACCAGGGCCCCTTGAAGGCTGATCGTGATTTTTCTCACAGAGTCTCTTCCTTGCTGAACCTTTAGATATGCACTAGATGACTTAATTGCACAGGAAACCTAGCACAGAGCAGGGAATTTTCATATTCCAGAAATTTCATACTTCCTCACTATTAAAAGAGTCACTCCCATGTATGTTTTCTATATGTCTGATTATTTTACACGTATCTTAATGAAAGTTATCTGTTTACCTGCTGATGGCTTGCTCCTCATCTGTTATTCCAGTCTCCCTGAATGCCCTGTTTGACTCCTCCAAACTGAGGGCAATTGCCCTCTGAAGATCATCTTTATCATCCCCTGTGAGATCAATCACATCTGAAAAGTAAAACTATCTATCTCAACATGAAAAAATCAACAGCCTGAAAAGCAAGTTCATTTGCAGATGACTCAAAGCTCATTTAAACTAATATCTATCAGCATCTTCATTCTTTCAATGTTTTGTTTCATCCCTAGTTCACTGACCTATTCTTCTTTTCTGTGAATTACTACTGTTACATTTATACAATGCTTTCTTCCAAATAGCCCAAGGTGGCGTACATAATTCCCAATCTCTCAACAACCCCAACTATGCTGAGAGTGGAGGACTAGACTGAAGTTACCAAGTCAGTGTTGGAAGTTACATCGTAACCACCACATTACAATGACTTCTGGTACATTGGTTTTGGATATATTCTCAATATGACTTGATATACTTGCCTTATCTTGATAAAGGCATCATCCAGATTCCTATCCAGATTCCTATTTCTACCAAGGCTATGCATTCCTATCAAGCCCTTTATGCACACTAACCTGTGTATAAATTTACGGTTTCCATTAAGCCAGAGTCTGTTACATCCAGGCTACCAAATGCTAATTAAGAAAACAGGATAATAAGCCTGGCTCAGTAAGAGGGAAATCCAGTCAGCATCTCCATACCAAAGCCAGCAGACAATTATCTAAAAATGATCCATGGGGGTGGAATGGAGATCCTGTGTATCAATGCATTTAAAAAGAAAATCTCAGTTGTTCTATCTATTCTAGGTGTGAACCAGTTGAGATGTATATTTCTTAGCTCATTAAGTGTAATCAACTTCAACCCTGGAGTCAGAAATCTAATATGCTTGGTTTAGTCTTCCTCTCTTCATTAGTAAAGTGTTTTTGTGAAGTTATTGTTCCATATTAAAGGCATTAGTAGGCCAAAACGTCTAAACAATTCTGGCTTCAATAAATGCTTTCCTTGCTTTTCAAACTATAATTATTTTTGTATCTTCCCATTTCTTGGGGCATGTTTTTGGTTTTGGCATGTGAACATCCATGTTTACACCATTATTTATACTGTAAATAGTGTATTACAATATATTAACACAAAACCAGTATAATAACATAATTAACAAAAATAATTATATTATATTCTCCAGTAAAGCCATCCATCCTTTATTATAAGTCCTTTATTATATTAAAAGTATAATTTTCCTATGTAGTATTCCATGGTATTAGGACCCTGCAGAAACTTGTCATCCTGTGCAGTTGAAAAGGCAGACTGGTTTTTTCTTAAATGAAAACATTCCTTCATCTGACTTTTTTTCCTGAATACTACTACATAATACTACAAAAATACTATAAACTTCTTTAAATGCATTCACAATTCGTCCCCATCTTTCAATTGCAAAACCTATGACTATGTCCTTTTTTCCTAACTTTATTTGCTCTTTTAAAAAGTTGCTTTAAAAAACAAATATTTTGCTACCTTAGTACACTTGATTAAATATTTCCTCAAAGCTTTTTATTTCCTATAAATCATCTAAGATCGTGTTTCCTTATGTTTTGCCTCCAATATATGAATGTGTGTTAAATGTTCATATTTTCACTCTTTTCCTTTAGACAAGTGATATATGAATGAGATAAATTTGCCTCTGATCACTGCCTCAACAATTCCCCAATAGTAGTACTGCTAACCTCTGGGACATTGTTAAATTACACACACACACTTCCTCTGATTTATGAAGTAGAACTTGCCTAACTACATAATTTTGTAATAACATATTATCCAAGTGCCATATTGATGCCATGTTTCAGATACTGATTTGTTCAAAATAGGATAACCATAGTTTTGTGGTTTCATCATAAAGCTTAATTAACTCAAACAGTCTTCAAGTGTGGCACTCAGAGACCTAGGTCACCTAATACAACAGCCCATTGTGGGTTAATTACATGGCAGTCACAAAAAGCCAACAAAGCTGCTCTGACCGCATAAAGGAGCTGGTCAAGTGCAAGCTCTGGTAAACTGTATAAAGTCATGTTTCCACAATATTCAGAAATTTTGAAAAACTGTATGAATCTTCAGGTTACCACAAAAACAGAAAACACAGCCTACCAGCTTTTCACATATTAGAGAGCCTCATCCATTTGGAAACAGCATATTCAACTACAACCACCCAGTTCAATGCTTGTCTATCCTAGGTGTGTTCCAAGGAATTGTGCTTTCATTTCCTTTATTTTTTGCAAGAATGTGGTTACTAAAAACCAAACAATACCATCCATTGTTAAACATGCTGTATCTGCCAAAATGTGTCAAGGTCAATTTTATGGTCTTCCCAAAACATATGTACATTTTTCCTTTCCTTGTTCCTGAAAAACAAGTTTTTCTGCACAGTGAAGAACAGTAGCTGGAGTTCCCACACCTGCCACATTTTATCACCATCACTATCATCAACATTAACATTGATAGCCTAAAAAACATACAGTTGAAATGCAATTCTTGATGAACAACAGGGTTTGAATGTAGTACTCAGAATTATAAGATGCGCTCCACTTCAAATTAAATTAGTACTGTATAGGAATGATAAAGGCCAGATTTAAATATGCTTGCATCACCATTACCCAATGAAAGCGCTTTGTATTTTTATTTTATGTAGTAGTTTTTGGTCAAATGGTCAGTTTTATATTTTTATATTACTTTCAAGTTTAATCAGGCTTGTGTTTGGATATAAGGATTTCAAGTATAAATACCAATAGCCTTTTTTTAAAGCATGGATTGCTAATAGCTAGAAGCATGAGTTGCAATTAAGTGAACCCATTTGCACATGCTTGCATCAAGGCTTTTACTGTGTGTCTAGGTACAGATGGCAAAATAGATTTTTCAAAGGCAACTTCCATATACACAATCACTATTAACAACTGTGTAGAAGGAATGCCACATATAAATGAGCCATGAGAATATATAGCAACACAGCTATATACTTAGATGACTTGAATTTTTCTAAATGTCATTCTACAGAGAGGCTACACAATTATGCTTCATTACTTAATATTTTGAAATAATTATCCATTTGGAGGCATTTAATAACATATAGAGTGAACAACAAAGTTATTAGATTTTCTAATTTTCTAAAATAATTAAATCCTAACTAGCTATACCTTAATAACTTCCACAGAGGAATGAAGAACAGAAGCAGTTACCCTTACTAATTACAGTATTCAACGCTACCTTTAGTTTTAAAACACCAGCCCACAATAGAGAATGGTGTCCTAGACATGACAGCATATTTCACAGTCATGGGGCCATGGCTTTAATATTTCTTCTCCTTGCTGCTTCTGTTCTTGTTTTCTTAAAACCTCCTCCTCTGATAAAAGTCTATATGGGGAAAGTGGTTTCTAAAATACGCATGGACTAGACCATTAAGGAATAACATCATAAGGGTAACATCCAATGTTCCCACTGTACAATATGAAGCTAGCCCTTGCTATAACCACTTGAAACAAGCTTTAACTAGAACTGTCAGAATGGGACAGATCTGCAGAACTCTCTTCTGTGAGCTCCTTACTTCTTCCATTCAGGAAATGCTAGCCTGGGATAGTTCCCAATTGCTAAGTGAATAGATACTTACTTGTATCTGCCTGGCTGCCCACACTGATGTATCTGTCATTTCCAGGAAGTGCTGTTTGATAGTAAGTTGCCTCTTCTTGCTGAGGAATCTTAGCATTCTTTGCTGTAAGGAAGGCTACTGCTAATTCCAAGTTCCCATTGCTGTCCTTTAAATGAAACATAATAAACTATCAGTATCTATTTGTTAGGATCAGCCAGTTTGTACATGACCATACAAGTCCAGAGAGACCCAGTTGACTCCAGTGACCTGTATAATCCAAACATGCTCTACCACCTCCTTTTAAACTGGCATACAATTTTATTTGTTTGGAGCCCAGCCATTTTGTGAAACATTCCACTGGCTGGAAAATACAAACAATTGTGGCCAGAGCTCCCATAGCTTCCCCATGTTCAGTCAGCCAAGCCCCTTCCATAAGAGTTGTTTGGCATGACTTTGATTAAAAAGAAATGCCTTCTTGCATGTTGTCCTTACATGTGAGGAAACGGGGGGGGGGGGCATGCTCAAGGCACTAACAGTTGGGAATATTTTAGCCAGTCTGGTCATCTCTATCTGTTATTTTAACTGTGCACCAGGACTAGCCTGCTCACACCACCTGTTATGAAAAGATTCTGTGAAACCCTTTTTCTCCCTCATGTTCTTGCAAATTCATCCCAAACCTACCTCCATACTCTCCTCATGCCCGGAAGCCCATTCCAGACATGTTTCTGGATAGGGTCTGCTGAGGCACTAAGAGAACTCCTGATAGGCAAGGTCTGCTGAGACTATACAGAGAAGCAAGGCAAGATTTTTCCTATAAGGCCAGCCACATAGACTGGAGAGTTACATTTTTGTCCCCATCCTAAAATACAGTAGACATTAAGAAAAGGAGGTTTAATAAATGAACAAGCATTGGCAAAGGTTAACTGAGTGTGCTGGGGGGGGGATGAAATCTATTTAATATCTAATAAAACTGCTTTTCTTGCCTGTTTAACTTTAGATAAGTTGGGATGTTAGGAGACAAAGGCTAGTGTCTCAGCAAATTTCAGTGATCATAATCTCAAGCAAGTATACAGTAACCTGAGAGATATGTAAAGCAAGGTATAGGAGGTATGAGTAGCACTACAGAATGTTTATCCATGTAAATGAAATGCAAGCCAACATAATCTGAGTCTAAATACGAAATCACTCCTGACAACACAAATAAGAGCAATTAAAAAAAGAGTAGGGGAAGGGGATGAAAAAGATAACAATCTGAACTGCAGGAAATGTCATTTTGTTTTCAAATTGCTCACAATTTTATTATTTCCTTTATGAGAAGATTTTAGGGATACGTTTGCATCGGAAGCATTATTTACTTGAACCAGGTCAGAGATCCTTATATTTCACCCTTCATCCTACATATAGGCAATTCAACTCCACTATATAATCTTAAAACAATTATATTAAACTCTGTCAGTCAAGCATGACCTTATCTTACACATGGACAGACATAGTCATTTTTGAAAAACACAGTACCTTCAAGGCTTGTTGCAGTACTTGGGTGTCATTGATACCAGTGATCTCTCTCAGCTGATTCAGAAATGTCTGCTGGTGCTAAAGAAACAAAGGACTGCTTAGCCAGTTGATAACAAACTTTTGATGGAGAAAAATAACGTTTAGGTGGTGGGGGAATAATTCAAAGTTTAAAACACTGAGAAACAGGTAGAGAATATAAACTAAAGATGAAAGAGAGAACCTCCTTGCATGAGAGCCAAATAGTAAGAAGAAAGAAGGGTTTAGGCCAAATAGGCATGACTTTGTGTTCCTCCAAGTCTTCATTTCACAATGCCTTCAAAGAAAGAAATATTAATGTTAATATAAAAACAGACTACAAAGGCACTAGTGTGATTACAGTTATGGCCATACTTCCAGATCTCTATAGCTTCATACAGAATGTCCTTGTCAAAGAATTACAGTGCACAAACCTTCATACTTCTCTAAATACTAGTAGTATACTAGTACTATATTATTCAGAACCTGGAACAAGTTTAAGGTTTTAAAAACATCAGTCTAAAGATTGTGGGCATGAAATTAAAAATGAACTGATGCTGAAAGTAACTAGTAAGTCTCAGAAAAGTTTTGGAAAGAAAAGCTGCACTTATTTAGGAAATATATAAGACACCTTTCAAAATACATATTTTCTCAGGGCAGGATACAGAATAGCTCTAAACCAAGACAACAGGTTTCTCTACTCAAGGTGGCTCTGTCTTGTCTGAATTAAGCTTCCATTTTCTCAGTTCATCTACCCTGAAACTGTGTCAAGACACAAATTCAGGAGTTCCACAGCTTTTCTGGATTAAAAGATGGAAATTATAGGTAGAGCTGTAAGTCACCTACATACAGTGGTATCTTGGCTCACCAACTTAATCCATTCCAGGACTCTGACCCAAATTGGTCATGAGCCAAGTCAAATTTCCCCAAAAGGGGAATCACCCAGAGAGCCCTCTGGGCTACTAGGGTGGTATATAAATGCAAATAATAATTAAATAATAATAAATAAGGGTCAATGTAAATAAGGTTAATCCGTTCTGCAACTATTATTTTTGCTCTCAAAAATTTGAAGGAAAGTGACAAAGAACAACAAAGATCGCGGCCATCTCCTGCCTTCCAGCGATTGTGCAGAGGGGTGGGGGGAGATGGGCATGATCGCAGGGGCACTGGGGGGGAGGCGGGCGCAGGCACGCAGGGGGAGGCAGGCGCACTCGGGCAGGGAACATGGGTGCAATGGTGGCCATCTCCCCCCTCCCCAACATGACCATGATCACGCCTGTGAAGGGGAGGCAGGCAGGCGGGCTCGCGGTCATCACCTGATACAGAGTTTGCAACCTGGGGCAAATTTTTATGAAATTTCTGTTCGCAACCCGATTTAGTCGTGAACTGAGCTGAGGTACCACTGTACTGATGACAGCGTAACACACACTGCAGATAACTTTGAGGCTCTGAGTAAGGGGAGAATGATAGAGATGCATTGATTTATTCATGGTGTGGGGGAAAATGGGGAGGAATATATTTTCCCACTCTCCTATAATACTAGAATCTCCCTTAAATATACAATTATGCAATACAGCTTTCCTAATATATGTATCTAAAATAGCAATTACATAATGAATAAGTGCATCATGTATAATTATTACGCAAACCTCCCAGAGAGTCATTTTGACTAATGGATGGTATAGAAATTATATAAATAAATATTACATCATGAAATAAAAGATGGCTGGCCTGCATGGGGACAGTTAGATTCAATTTCATCCATCCTACTGATAGAATAGCTTGCACTTCTGTAGAGTATTATAAAACTTCATGTTTTCAACATAAAAAATACATAAGAAAACATGGTTATGGGTCGAACTGAATAAATTTCTGCAAGACACCCACCCCCTTGTAAAAAAGCAGCTACACTTCAGGCATGCCCAAGTCAAGTTCAGACTGTAAAAAGTAATGCCTATAACTCCCAGCATGCCACAGCTAGAAGCTGTAGGCCTTTTTCTGGTCTAAACTTGCACATTAGGAATCACACAAACTACACACTTAGTGTTAAGTTATTCCCGAAAGAGCATCCAGCCTTAGTGTAAACAGTCTATTAACGTAACAGCAGAGTTTAGCTGCAATCAAAATCCAAGATCCCAAGAGTTGTTTGGGGTCAACACAAGGGATTTCACCTGAACTGATAAACGGGCAAGTAACAGCCCAGTAAAATGTTGACACGACATGAATGCACCCTATGAAGTTTCATTCTCCAGACTCAATCACTACTGCCAAAACCCTGATTGTAGCTGTGGACTGTGTGAGGTGAACATTTATCTCTTCAGAACTGGAGACACTCCAGAGTTTCCCATAAAGGCTGCCAAAGGGGAGTTACTGGATACCAAAAAATGTTCACTTAGCTGCAGCATGAAGCAGGTTCAAAACAGAGGTAGAAATCACCACAATGTCTTCAGGGGCTGAGTATAGACCTACTTAAGACTAGTTGCCTCCAAGTATCAGCTGTTGTGGAATGAGGGCAGGAGAGGACTATTGCTTATCTCCTTGGTTGTGAGCTTCCCCACATATAGGTTTTTGATCTGATCCAGCAAAACTCATTTTATTTTCTTAACCCTGTACACATTTATGTGGACTAATTAACAGAAATAATCTTTGAAATGTTAGTTCTTACTCTGGTGATAGTTCTCTGTCATTCTAAACATAGTCACTGTCATTATCTGAAATGATGCTAAAGCTGTACGGAGCAGGAAAAAAAAAACTTTCAAGGTATGAGGCTTTTGGTGGGTTCCTTAAAAACTAGGTGTCTTATTTCATGACTCAATGGGCACCTGTTTTCCCCAAAGTAAACCTATATGGCCTCTTCAAAATCCAAATCCAATGACAGAATCGTAACAAAATCAAGATGAAAAAGATGAAAAATGTGATGTTGATTTCTTTCAATACTAGTTATAGAAAAAGCTAACTGGAGTACTAATTATAGTTGATCACCAGAGGAAAATTTGTTCCATTTTGAACTAATACACAAACTGAAAGAATACAATGTTCCCTGAATTTTACAATCAATTTTTTCACCAATCAAAAAAATACTTACAGAAATGTGTATATTAGAGAAAACTGTATGTTCCTATATTTCTGAAAACATCCGTCACAACATATAAGGAACATTATTTGCAAAAAAGGAGTATAAGCAATACTACACACACAATGCATTGGAAGTATACAAAGATATGTGCAAATTTTCATTAAAATGTCTTTAGCGTTCTAAACCTGAACATAAGATTGGAAACTTTAGGTATTGTGACAAACTAGTGCATCCATCTTGAATTATACTATCACACTGCACCCAGAAGGTTAAAGCATCTTACATGTTCTATGTATCTTCTTGGGTCTAAGGCCAAACTTAAGTCAGCCTGGTAAGACTGTAAGAGCTTGTATCTGCTTCATGTTCTATGTTCATTTGTATTCAAGGAAATCAACATAGGGATAATATAGTATTATTAACCATTAGGAAAAAAAAACATTATGTTGTTACTGTTATGAAGAGTACAGGACTGGGACTCAAGACATCTGGGTTCTAGTCCTTGCTTGCCCATTAAGCCAACTGGGTGATTAGGCCAGTCACAGAATCTCAGCCCAAGCTACCTCACAGGGTTGTTGCGGGGGGGGGGTTAGATTGAGTGCAGGAGGAGCTTATGTAAGCTGCTTTGAGTTCATCGTATGAAAAAGTGGGATATAAATCTAATAAAGACAGTTCAAAATCAGTTTAAAAATAGAGCTGAACATCTAAGTAGTGATAAAAACTAAGGCAAAAACTTGGGTAATAGAGCACAGTATCTTCACACGATACTTTTTTTCAAAATTCACAAATATCAGTGTCTGGATTCAACAAGGGGATAGTATCACTCTTGTATGATTGGAAAGATCATTTGACTCAGTGCCTTTGGATGTTGTCAATTGTCTCCAACTATCTGAAACATCACCACAAAAACTATGATAGCCACCACAAAGTCATACGAGTTTGGAACTCATTCTGTTTTCACTCTATCAAATCTTCACATCAAGTATCTGCCAAATTTTACCTTAATTTCTTGCGGAGTCTCCATATACACTAAATCCTGGTTGTCAACTCTGCGAACAAACACACATTGGTCCAGCCTTTACAGAGTTTGAACGAGAACTACATCTTCCATGTTATAGTAGGATTTTGAGCAAAGCCTTCTGGTTTATATAATGCCTTTGGGAAATATCAATCTCTCAAAATAGCCTACTTCAAGAAGTAAATCATATTTAAAAATAAATCTAACCAAGTCTGTCCCTGTTTCAGACTGCTAAAATGAGTGTTATTCACACATTATCATATGCTAATCAAGCATGAATAGACATTAAAAAGAGCACCCTTTTCAAACAACTTCATACAGCAACTTCATACAGCTATTAAAGTGCTGAAACACTAGTTAGAATGTGAACTTCTTATACAGGGACAAGGGAAATGGATGGTATTCATTGACTTTCAATGGTTTCTCTTTCTCGGCTTTGCATGGAATTGGGGTAAAAAGAGTAGCAGACCTTTTGGATATTTCATTTCAAGGTATAATGTAGTGGTTGGAAAACTGAATGAGAAGATGCCAAAGCACTCTTGCTGAAATAATGACATTTATACTTTAAACTTTTCACTATTAAAAAAAAATCATACTATAGCCAGAACCAAACATATTAATATGAACTCATCATTTATTCATTATCATCATGTATATATTATTTCTGACTTGCCTAAATTCCAAGCTTGTTTATAAAAGAATATCATAAATGCAACAAATAATAGCTCAGAGACTGATTCGAGGACAGTTCATGATTGGTGGAAAGCCACAACTGATGCCAGACATACCACAGAAGGGAGATCATTCCACCTGGCAGGCATGTGTCACCATGCCAATTAGAATCCCACAGGCTGAAGCACAACTGCAAGCCCTCTCCTAAAGATTACAGTGGCCTGGGTGGTTGGTATCTTTCAAGTAATCTGATCCCAGGTTGTATAGGGTGTTGCATACCGACAATCTAAACCTAGCTCAGTAGCAAACCACCAGGTAATATTATATAGCAAAGATGCAATGCATGTATGGTAAGGCACCCCCATCAATACACCTAGCCACAATGTTTTCAAGTCAGCTATAAAGGCAGCCCTACATGGAGCATATTTCAGTAATCTACTATCAAGGTTCCCAGTGCATGAATCACAGTGGCCAAGCTATACTTGTTCAGGAATGGGCACAACTGTCATACCAGTCTAAGGTGCTAAGAGGCCCTCTTAGCCATGGAAGTCACTTGAACCTGGAAGTATAGAGATGAATCAAGGAGTGCCCCCAATCTGCAAACCTATTCCTTCAAAGGATTGCAACCCAATCATGAATGTTATTTTCCAGAATTTCTAGACCTGGAATCCATTCACCCAAACCCATCTTACTGGGTTTCAGCTCCAACTCACTGCCCTTTTTCCAGCTCACACTGCATTCCAGCACCACATGAGTGACACCACTTCTACTAATTCAGATGTAACAGAGAAAGTCATCAGGATATCATCAGCATACTAACAAAGCTTCACCCCTAACCCCCCTAATGACTGCACTCAGCAACTTCATATAGTTATTAAATAGTGCTGGATACTCCACAATAGAAGGTACTCCACAGCAAGAGCATCAGGGACCAACATACAGTCTCACAATGTTATTCTCCAGAACCTGTGCTGTAGATAGGACCAAAACCACTGTAAAACAGCGCCCCAGCTTCCATTCCACAAATTTGATCAGGAGGATAACATGTTCAGTGGCTTGAAGAGCTGTTAAGATACTGAGTACAAGTATCAGCGTGGTACTCACCAGTGCTTTTTTTGTCATAAAATGCACCGGAACAGAGTTCCGGCACCTTTTTCAACAGATTTTCCAAGTTTTAAAAGTAATTTTTGAAAATTTGATGTTTGGTCCACGTGGATTTGAATCGCCCTGTCGAGCGTAGCAGGTCGGCGGCAAAATCATTAAAACGGTGCATGCAGACTGCTTGTGTGTCGAGTCCGATGCATGCGTGCTTCGTCCGCGCTGGTTGTGATGGCACTGCTTGGCTTGTGATGGCGCTGCTTGGCTTGTGATTAGTTGTGTGGTCGTGCACTGAGTGCTTACTGCAGGCGGCGACTGTTATGTTTCGTTACACAACTGACATGTGTGGGTGTGTGTACAGTGATTGACTACGTGCAAAAGGTAAATAATTTCATGAGTTCCGGCACCGTTTTTCTTACAAAAAAAGCACTGACCCGACCCTTTCCCAATAAAGGGTTATGCACTGTTACTTATGATCAAGTAAATAAGCATAAGATTATTTTATTGTACTATCTACAGGTATAATTATAGTAAATTTAAGCAACACGAAATGATAGGATTAAAGAAAGCTTATTAACAATACCAGGCAATACACCATTAGTGTCAAACTTCAGTTAAATCAATCAAGTTTTGAAAAGCTATCTCCTCACTCCTTTCACCTTCTACAAAGCTTAGTTACAGTGGCATCAAATATTATTATTTTGTCTGTAAACATGCGTCTCCTACTATTGAACAATACTTTTGAACATAGTATTATTGAACAATACTGCCCAACCCATCACAACCCCATGGATGACATTCCTCCAGGCTCTCCTGAGCAATACTAAGTGTGCCTATTCTTTAGAGAAGGCTTATTTTGGGAATTTCCCTATACTAAATAAATAGGGGAAGTATTGAATAATAGAAGCTTTATTTCATAGTTACATTAGGACATTTAAAGTGCAACCATATACATAATTCTCACTTAGTTTGATGGGACCCAAGTAAGTGGGTATATTTATTGATTTGATTTATACCCCACCTTTCTAGCAGAAAATATATTGCTGCATAGTAATGATATCTTACTGAATAACTGATTGTATTACATGGTGAATAGTAAGACTAAGATTTAAAATGTGTTATTTTTATTCTGCCCATCAGAGTATTATTTATTCAGTATAAGAATTAATGAATTGTATCTACCTTATTTTAAATGTACTTTAAATATGCATGGTTTAAATAGCACAAAATATTCATTTATTGTTTTTGATGTTGAAGGACAATTTTTGAAATTCATTATATTGAAAATTTCTCTGTATTTCTCTATATTAAAAACATTTTAAATCTAATGGTCAATTTTTCAATGACTACTTACAAAGTAGCATTATTTAGGTTAACAAGAGATAAAAGGTTTCAATCACCTTAATGACCCAATAACAGTAAATCTAAATTTCAATGCCTCTACAGTATTTCCCACTCAGCAACATGGGTAAAAAAGTCCTAAGTAGTTACTTGAAGACTGTGAACATATGTTTATGGTGCTTTGACTACAGCTGGGTTCAGAAGCACCTCTGAATTAAGCCCACTGCCAGTCAGAATAAGTATTACTCTTCAAGGCCCTAAATGTATCATAGTTATGGTAATGAATATGTTCACGCAGCCAACATTACTCACACTGGATCCACCAGCCTGTTGGTATTTCTGTACCGAAAATCCCCAGGTCTCAGCCCAAATAAGACTTCCAAACTTATTATTTCATAACCTGATCTTCCAATTAGCTTCAGACAGTGGCTCACTGTATTAGTATGTAAGTGTACCATTTGCATGTTCTGCACATTAAAATCCAATGATCTGGCCATTTCCACAGTTGTAAGTAGGAAAACTAAATTCAGGATGTGTCCAAGTCCCAACACTCAATCAGAATGCAAAAAGTGCACTGATGTGAAGGTGGGTCAACTTCAGTAAAAGTTGGAAGGGAAGATGCTGAGATTAAGAGGTAGTGGTCCACCTAAGATTGGCAAGTTTACAACTGAGCCAATTTGATCTTTCAATTCAGAGTCCATCCAATATGTTATATGAGCTCCATGACAACAAGCAAATGAGTGAATCACTTTCATGGGACCTGATGACACCTCTCTCTCTCCCTCTCCCTCCCTCCCTCCCAGCTCATTTTTTTAAATATAAAATATGACAGTATTTTATACTCCAAACATACTCAAAAGTTAGTAGAAAATAATTTAAGCCAACAGTTTACAAATAAAGGTAGATTCAACTTGAAGGTAAGAGTATGATTATGAATTTAGGACAGAACATCCTATATTGCAAAAAGTGTATGGCTTCAGAATATTGAATCTTTACAATGTTGCAGGATCCATTTTTCTAAGCCAAGGGATGTCTTGAAAAGTGGAATATGTCTTAGAAGAATAACCTATCTTGGTTTCATGGCATACAGTTTGGTTTATTAAACATCTTCAGCCTGATGAACTGATTTATACAAAAGTCAAGTTCCACCATGCTCAATGCCACATACTAGTATGTTTATTGTTATAGTCTTAGAGAAATAATTGCAGGAGAATATAATTATGTGGAGTTCAGACTGCTCACAATCAGTATTTCTTAGCATCAGGGTTCAACTCTGTCAGGTTGACACAAGCTAAAGGGAAGCCTCTGAGTATTCAATCCTGCTGTGCTGCTACCTGCAAAGTGGGATTTACAATAGAGACAATTTTCACCCCTCTGACTGTCTTTTTACCTCTAGGTATGCTTCTGCCTAGAGGGACTGCAGGTGGCGCAGCGGTTTAATCCGCTGGGCTGGTTGATCAAAAGGTCGCCGGTTCGAATCTGCACAATGGGGTGAGTTCCTGTTGCTCCATCCCAGCTCCTGCCAACCTTGCAGTTCAAAAGCGTGCAAATGCAAGTAGATAAAAAGGTACCACTTTGCACTTCGGTGTTTAGTCATGCCGGCCACATGACCACGGAGACTGTCTGCAAACACTGGCGCCCTCGGCTAGGAAACAGAGATGAGCACCACCCCCTAGAGTCAGACATGACTGGATGTAACGTCAAGGGAAAACCTTTACTTATGCTTCTACACCAGTCTAAAGAAGTAGCATTGCTGAAGTTGAAGGGCTAATAGGATTTTGTCTTCCCTGACCCACCAGAACACCCTTTTTTGACCTCTGTGAGATTTCCCTAGGTGCTCCATGCAGCTGTGAGGAGAGAGACCATATCATCATGTTTCCTGCTAAAGCTTAACCACATCAGTACTAGAGCCAGAAGTACTATATTTGCATACTACTCTTCCCCTTGCAAAGGACTTCCAGAGAATACCAGAGGAAGACATACCAGTAAATGATGAAAACTGCTGAAAAACATTTCTTTCTGGATGTGTATTGCCTCTTCTATCATGTGCCCAGTTTCTCTTGGACTTGCTTGAAACTTAGCAAGCACTCGGTGCATCAAAATGCTAAGTAGGTATCAAGACAGCAGTTTGCACAGGATGCTAAGCCAAAATTCCTCAAAATTTATGATCAAGTGTGTTGATGCATGCTGCCTAATAATTTCCACTTGGCTCCTCCTGCAAACATAGACACAGATATTTACCATTAGAACCAAACACTGGCTTGTCCTTTCTCTAGATCTGGAAGCCAGATTAAATTCCCAGCAACAAGCCAGGAGTCCCAGTTCAAATTCAACATTAAGTTTTTCCATCCAGCCTATTTTAGTTGTTCCAGAACGAGTGATGCCACAGACACTTAGCAATGTTCAGTGGCATGCTTACTTGTGATTATTGTAAAATATAGTAAATATACATCAAATATGCAAAGATACACATAATCCTACAAAAAGAGGTGAATATCTATACAAAAACTTATATTCCTAATTCTGAAGTAGTATAGTATGAAGATGTAAGAACATAATTATTACAGTCTGTTTCAGATATACAGTGGTACCTCGGCTCATGAATGCCTCAGTTTACAACCAAATCAGGTTGCGAACAGAAATTTCATAAAAATTTTGCTGCAGGTCACGAACTCTGCATTGGGTGATGATCGTGAGCATGTCTGCCGCCTGCCCTGCACAGGCACGATCACAGTCGCTCGGGCGGGGGGGGGGGGAGATGGCCGCGATCTTTGTTGTTCTTTGTCACTTTGCTTCAAATTTTTGTAAGTTAAAAAAATAGTTGCAGAACAGATTAACCTTATTTACATTGACCCTCTTGGAGAAATATGACTTGGCTCACAACCAATTTGGGTCACGACCAGAGTCCTGGAATACATTAAGTTCGTGAGCCAAGGTACCACTGTACAAATCTACTGTTCATCATCCGCTTTACATTTTTTCACATTAGAAAGTTAAGGAGGTCTTGGAAGAGATTTTAACTTTTGAAATGCTGAATAATTCAAGAATTTTAAAATAATCAAACATCTTCTGTTGCATATTTGCTCAACAAGTCACAATTTGTGTTTTTAAGCATCTTTAGCAGTTGCAATAAGTAGAACATGAAAGAACAGTAATAAGAGAAATGCACTCTTATCCTATGAAATCCATTCACAGATAATAAAACACAGATTATATGAATCAACAAAGGCAACATTATGCAATCTCTAAAAGAACTATGTTG
Source organism: Varanus komodoensis (assembly GCF_004798865.1). Classification (NCBI taxonomy): domain Eukaryota; kingdom Metazoa; phylum Chordata; class Lepidosauria; order Squamata; family Varanidae; genus Varanus; species Varanus komodoensis. Next base: position 21,037,564 of record NW_025335941.1, read on the forward strand.
TACATTATGTAATGGAATATTTAAATCCTTCAGATATCAAAGTATTTGACTTTTTAAGAAATATTTTCAGAGAATACAGTAACAGTATGCATCACAGCCACTGTGCTCACTACAAGCAAGGAAGGGCATGTGCTTTTAACAAGTTCAATAATTATACTAACAAAGCCATTAATTACACACTAAATAACTGATTATTATGTATGCACATTCTCAAGATTTAACAACATGTACAAAATAGAGAAGGGTGGTATAAGAGACCCTTATTGGTACTTTTTAAGGGATACTGAGTGCCCATCTTCCCTCCCTCACTCACTCACTCACACGCGCGCGCACGTACACACACACACACCACCCTCAACATGAGAATCCTGCATGTGTGATTCAACTGTTAACATGTCATACAGAACAAAACATGCCTGGAGTCAAACACCTGTCAATGGCGGCTCAGAAGGGACCATTATCAACCCCACTGTGCAAAACAAGGCAATTGCATGGCTATGTAACCATCCCAACTGCCCCATTCAGGCTATAGCTGCCAATTACTCCCTCCTTTCAGGGCATGCAGCATGACAGTCAGAGGGTGAGACAAGCCATGGTAGATAGATGCCTTCTCAGACTGCCCAAATAGAGCAACCGAAGTGGCAACTGCTGCCAAGGATCATCACAGCTGACTGAAAAGCATCATTAGGAAAACATGTCCCATTAGGGAAACATGTCCAGAGACAGTACTACATTTGACAGGACTTCAAGATAAGATGGGATCTCCTAACAATCCTCAATTCAAATCTATCAAATTGCAAACTGTATGACTCCTACTTTAGTATTAGTTCAAGCTGCTTACATTGTTGAATTCTATCACTGCTCCTTGCACACAAGACACCTAATACATTTTAACAGACTTTAACTTATTGAATGGCACCTGGCAGAAGACTCCTAAGTCTTTGGCAGATTCCTAGGTGATACAATGAAATATGCATACAAGAGCAAACACTGCTTCAAACAAACATTACTTCTAATAATAGATTTATCACCACTTACTGTATAACATCTTATGATCATCATGAAATAGCTGGACAGGTCTCAAATCTGCACTTACACATCCTCAAGAAAAACAACTCAACAATGCTGTCACTCCCATAGGAATTACAGTTCCTACAGGCCAGTTTTATACAGGATACTTCACATATTATGCTATACACACAGCACTCTTTCTAGATTTTACCTCATACTTAGTAGTAGAAGACCACTTGCTGTGAAATCCTATGCACATCTACTCAGAAATAAGTTACACCGAGTTCAATGGGACTTACTCATAGGTAGCTATATACAAGATTGCAGCCTTAGTATATTGCCAGTTCCTTAAAATTTTCTATACAAGTTAGGAGTTTCTATACAACAGGCTATACAGCAAAGCTTTTTAGCTTATGAAAAGGGAAAGCATATATTATAGAACTGCAGTTCTCATGGTGATAATCCTATCATCTAAGCAACCACTCCTTCATAAAAATGTATGTGCTGACTGAAATTTACATTTAAAAGATACATTGACACCAGTAGCAATACATATCTAACAACATTCTTCTGTTGGAGTTTACTAGGGAAAAGCTTAGTCAAAGCTGTTTATGTTCTCATACAAGGGAAAGCACTTTTTAAAGACTTACGTGACTGGCAAGAGTTGGAAACTCTGCTTTTGCACTAATAGTAGTAGTAAACTATAATTTTTATTTTTATAAATTACATTTTAAAAAATGATAGCCATTGTGGCAAAGTTGTTAGAGTGCTAGACTAAGACTCAGGAGATGCAGGTTCTATTATTCACTTGCCTATGAAGCTCTCTGAGAGACTCTGAATCAATTACTAGCTCTTAACCTATCTCATAGGGCTGTTATAAGGATAAAATGGAGTAGAGGATTATCTAAGTCACCTTCCGTTCATTGCAGGAAAAAAGGCAGGATAGAAATATAAATAAGAACTTAAGAAAAGCCATGCTGGATCAGACCAATGGTCCATCCAGTCCACCACTCTAGCCATACAGTGGCAAACCTGTGGCCCACTGGATCCCATCAAGCAGGATGGGCCCATGAGTTCTGCTGCTCAAGCTCCTCAGCAACTGGTATATGCAGACATGCCACTGCTTATAAGGAAGGCAGCATATAGTCAATGAGCCTAGTAGCCACTGATAGCCTTCCCTGCACAAATTCGCCCAAGAAATAAATAAGAGCAAGACTACAGGATAGATACTTACACCAACATTCAAGAGAATTTAAGAGAATTTGGAAGGAAAATGTATAGCTTCAAATGGATAAATCATACTGCAAGATATCAAACTTTGCCACAATAGCATATCTTAACAAAAAAAGTTGTGTATTCCTATGGCCAGCTTCCTTCTAGCACTATAGAGAAATAACATTATGGGGTTCCAATGTATAAACAGCAGTTTGGTGTTAAGCATACCTGTTTTCTAAAAAAAATCTCTGAACAATCTCTTAGCCACAGTTTGCACAAGTGTTCTTGAAAAATAGAGTAACTATCTCTGACTTTCTCAATTCCAAACGGATAAGTTGCGATTTCACTATTTTCTTACACAATGCATAGGAATATGAGACAAAACTACCATCCACTTTTTTGTCAATGATACAAAGAGGAGCAGCTGTCATTAAAACCCTGTTGAAGCACTAATAGAACAAAGGTAAAGAGCAGAAAAGTGAATTACTTCACTAGAGAAATTACTGGAGAAGTAGACGACTGCCATTTCTATAGCTTATGAATACACAGGAACTGCTTACTGTAAATCTTGTACTTTGTTAGACATGTTTGAAGGCATTAGGAACAGATACAACAGGACAGGATTTGGAAAAGAACGTAGCAAGAGAATACATGGAAAAAGAGCAGTCAGGATAGTGAAGTTATTGATTTAGTAACACACAACAGCTTCAGTCGGATTGCTGGATGTATGTCTCTGCAAGCCTAACTGGAACTTCTCATTCATATCGTATCAATTGAAAACACTCAGTACACATTTTTAGTAGCCACACACACACACTTATGAGTCAAATGGAATGTTAAAGTAGAAAGATTCCATACTATCCCAGATTATGATACCTGACTCACCAACATTTTTTTTGTCTAACTATACTTATGTTTAAAATGAACAGTTTAATTCCATACCGTGATATAGCTGATAGGGTATTGAGCTTAGACTCAGAGACTTAGATTTAACCCTCTACTCAGCAATAAAATGCACTGGATGACCTTGGGATAGTCATCATCTCTTTGCTTAACCAGGGATTTTAAAGTAGAAGTAAAATAGGAAGGAGAGCAAAACCTTGTAAACCACTCTCTCTTCCTTGGTGAATAGCTGGACTGAAATACACTACCCAGTCTAGGAGTGATGCTGCCTTTCCCACACATTCAGGTTTTGCACTTTATTTCAAAATTCCTTCAAAGTTTTATAAACAACAACTTCTGCACACAGACAGTTGAGGACAATCTATTTATTTGGGGCAAATCTCCAGAAATCATCCAACTGTATACATACATGAGCTAATTCTTCCACAAAAGTAGGAGTCCTAACCTCACAGCAAGTAGATAATTCAGTTGAAATGTATTAACATACCTACCTATTAATATGGTTACTGATAGCAAAGCCTCTAAACTTTATTCTCTCCTGGCAAATTTAGTCTAAGTATTCCTGTGTCCAACCACAGTACACCATGTAACAATTTCAGCTACTACCTAGTAGCTTCAAAAGACACACAAAAAAGGGGGCAGGCTTCACCTCTGGACTCATAATCTTCAAGGATAAACACTACTTATTTCTCTTGACAGCCTTAAACCACAGCGCTCGATACATTTTTAAGGAGGTAATCCTGATATGTTTGTTTACTAAGACTATCACAGAACTGCCTGGGAAGCTGGCATGGTCAGAACAGACGTGTGTCTAGGAAGACAAGAACTGTGAGAGGATGAAGACGTCAATTCCTCTGTTTAAAAATAAAGTGGCGGAGTAGTAAAGGCCAACTGGGTATAGAAACGCTGGGCATTTCCCTCCAGCACACACTCGTACACACTGTGGGCACTTCTTCGACAAGGTAAGCAGGAAGACATTAAGAACAGGAGGGGAAGGTAGCAAGGCGGGATGAGGTCAGGAGACCTAAATAACGTTGACAGAAAGGGAGTGCGACTCCGAACTGCTTAACAAGCACCCGCCAGCACCCCCTTCCCTAGCCATGTCGGGCGGAGCTGCCAAGCCCGCGCTCTTCCCTCTCTCCCTACGCAAAGGTCACAGAGGCGGCAGAAGAGGGAGGACGCGGACCCGCCTCGGCTCCTTGGCCGCTCTGGAAAGCCAGGCCCCGGCGTGGCGTGGCGTGGCGGAGCAACCCGCCGCGAGAAAGCCTTCCGCAGCGGCCTGAACGGGGCGGCTTACTGTCCTCTCCCCTCCACCTCCTCCTCTTCCTCCTACCCGGGCAGACTCTCTCTTACCTTCTGGGAGTTGCTCTGCTGCAGCACATTCTGCTCCACAGTCATGGCCCCTCCGTGACTTGGGCTTCCCTCCCCGCCGGCCTGAGGGAGCTCAGAAGGAGACGGCGCTGGCAACGGGCGGGGAGGGGTCGCTGGAAGGCGGCGGGCGGGCGCCGGACCGGAGCAAACACGGGCGGCCGCAGGAAGAGGCAAGGGCGGGGCGGGGAGCGGGAAGGCCGACACTCCGGCTCAGCGCAGCCGTGACGTGACGCACCGCCCAGGCAAGAAGCAGCAGCAGCAGCCCTGGGAAAGAAGAGGGCGCGCTCAGGCCCGGCGCGTTGTCTGCCGTTCCCTTACTGGCGTACGCGCCGGCGCCCGCCTCAACCAAGCCTGCCCGGCCCTGGAATGTCTTTCGGCTCCTCCCATTGCTCTACACCGCTTTCCTTTCTGACTGCTCGCAAGCGCTTCGTCATATGTGCCTTCTCGGAAATAAGTCTTGTCAAGTTCAGTGGGACTTGGACCAGGTCGGAGGTGCAGGATTGCAGCCTCGGCTGAGAGACGGGCGAAGGAGCAGTAGCGTGCTGAACGCGGTCCCTTTCACTTTGAGGGAAAGCGAACGACAGTAGCGGTGGCTTGATGAGGAGGGATGGTACAGGGGTGCAGCTGGTCATTGCAGACTCTGGACTGAATGAGCTTGTTCCGCTTCCGACTTCCTTAGATGCATTACTCCGGCTGTGCATCAAACCAAGTAACCTTTGCAGTCTTCCCCGTTTTCCACACCGTCATTTCATGCTTTACAATGGTTTCAGCATTCTTTATAGGTTAGAATAAGAGCATCACAACTGTTTGCCATCCCTGAGATTCTCTGAGCATGTGCGAAGTTGCATTTTAAACTCACTTAAATCATAACACCGCAGCATCAGCTGGAATACACTGGAGTTTGCTTCCAACATCCTCATTAGCTCTCGGGATGTCATTTGGAGACCTTCAGTGGGACATGGACCTTCTAGTTTCTTTCCTTCATTCTGCCTCTGGATAAAGTGGAGGATGGATTGGGCTCAACCAGGGAGAGAAGATGAGAGAGTAAACAGAGCTGGCATCTTCTCAAAGGAGCACCAACAGGCAACAGCATCTTTTCTTCTAGCTGTGAGGAGGAATGTGAGCAAAAGCTCACACGTGGCATCTGTTGTGCAGGTGTCATAACCTCCTCACTGCTGTGTATAGATCCTTCAGCTGGTGTGTGAACCTCCTTATTTCGCTTCTGCTTTTAAAGACCACTTTCTGTGAGGTTAGTTGGTTTGTTTTGGCGCAGGGAAAGTCAGGTGTTTCTGGTGGTGAAAGCAAGAATGATTTCCTCTTGTGTATTTTTGCTTTAAGTGCCACGTATAGATTATATACTTGAAAGCTGCTCCTGTAGTGTTTGGATTTCAGTTCTGTAACAAAGCAGAAAGTAGGTGCACCAGCTTAAAGGCTCTTGTAGAAAGGCTCAGTGTGGGGAGCGGGAGCCTTCTAGAAGTGAGCAATCAGTAGTAGAAGGTTGCTATCATTTGGCTCTATCCATTAATCCTTGATACTGAAAGAAAAACATTTGCATTGCACTGTAGGGCATGATGCAGACAATTAAGCTGATTAGGGTCTGCAGCCCCACCAAGGAGTAGATCTGGGATAGGGTGAGGTGACTGATTCTTTAATTACCAACCACGGTCATGACTTATCCGGAACACTGCCCAGAAAGAGGTAAGGGGGGCATAAGAGGCCTAAATCAGACTGTTCAGCTACAATCCTATATGTATGTATGTATGTATGTATGTATGTATGTGTAAGACCCAGCAATGGGACACAAGAGTGTGGTTCTTGCTCCCATCACTGCTGAGAAACTGCAGGCCAACTGCAGCCCAGCTTGGGTATTAATCTTACTTAGGTGCTGAAATCCAATGTACACTTTATGTACACTTTATCTGTGGGGCCTTCTCAATCCTGCTATGTAGTGTTGTTGGTTTGTTAAATGATTTTGTTGTTAATTTCAAAACCTAAACCAAAAAAGGGAAAATAAAATGTTAATTTCTTACATGAGATTTGAGTAATTCTTTTGCATTGAATATTTGTGTACTATGTATGTATGTGTGTATGTAATTTAAAACATTTATATGCCATGTAATTGTGCCTCAGCACCTCTGGTCAGCTCACAACCATAAGATAAAAATACAATAAAAACACCATAAAAACCAGTAACACAAAACAAACAAAAAATACAGAACAAATAAATATACCCCTAAATATTTGTGTATGGCAAGAAATACTATTATTTAAGGTAATTCTTCATAGACTTCATCAAAGGCATCTCAAATGGCTGTGTACTAGTCCATTCATAAATTATGCCTAAAACCCATCTGTTCAAAAACTGAAAGTTTACTTGTCATCCACCAACTGTGTTATTGAAGATAACTGTTTGCCCTTCCAGTGGTATAATATTAGCCTTTTAACTTTCAAAAGGACACAGAGAATCCATTTACGATGACCTTGCATTAAGTTCCTTGAGACAAAGTATTGCTGGTCCGAAGTGCATTTTATCAGCTTCAGCTATGGCCTAACCTGGTCTCAGAGAGCCTGGCTGCAGTTATCAATACACTGGTAAATTCCTGCCTGGATTATTGCAGTGCATGATGTGTGGCTTGCTAGTAAAGATGGTCTGGAAACTTCAGTTAGTATGGAACAGCAGCAAAGCTGCTTACTGGGTCAGTCTGTTTCAGGCATATTATTTCGGCGCTCCATCAACTGCACTGGTTGTCAATTAGTGTCTAAGCACTTATGCTGAACTTTAAACTCTACATGGCTTAGAACCAATGAATCTGAGGAAGCATTTTCTCCCATGTTTCTGCCCAACCATTACAATACATTTTGAAGGCTCTTCTCTGTGTCCTGCCACCCACAATGGGTCAACAGGGAGGTACCGGGGAAAGAGCCTTCTCAGTAATGCCCCCCTTAGTAAAGAAGCGGGGTCACAGATGCTCTTCCTGTGAAAATCTACTAAGATTTTCCATTTATTTTTATTACCAATTTTGCTGCTCCCTCTTTAATATTTTAATGCTTTTAGTATTTTAATATTTTCATCCTTTCTGTTATTGTTTCTGCTGTTATAGCTGCTTTGAGTTTTAAGCAACAGTAAAGACTCCCAAAGATATTTGCCATTGGGGCTGCATAGAAATTTAGTAAGTGTGAGAGGATGGAGAGAGCAGTGGAACTGGGACTTCTCTAGGAACATTTGTTATGTGGAACTTCTCTTTTTAGAAATTGTGGCAGTTTGTATGTCTATAGATTACCTACACAAGATTAGGAAATTATAGGAAGCTGAAAAGCATGAGAAGAAAATAAATAAAGGGAATCAACTAAGAACAGAATCCTTTTCATGTTTGATGTTTAGACAGAAAAAGTCCCAAAAGTGGGAAGATATAGGGCTCTTTCTCTAACTTTACGCATCATTTAGAAAAAAAAGGCAAGTAAGGAAGGACAAGATTGAAGTGTTTAAAATTATGCACAGAATGGAAAAAATGGAGAAGGATCCCAAAACATTCAAACCTGGGGTCATCCTATGCAACTTATTGGGGGAAGGATTTGGACAGACACGAAAAAGTACTTCACACAATCTATAGTAAAATTATGGCATGCACCATCACAGGAAATAAGAATGGTCACAAATCTGGAAGACTTTAAAAAAACAGATTCATGGAAGTAGAGACTATTTGTGGCTACCATTATTACCTGACATATGCTGCCTGCTTTATTAGAGGTGACATGCCTCCACATAACAGTCGACAAAGAGAATGGGCAAAGCAAAGGTCTTACACCCATCCTACTTGAGCAATCTTGTGAACAACTGGTTGCCACCAAGTGTACAGAATGCTGGACTACGTGGATCTTTGGTCTATGTTTCTATCTCCCCTCCTCAGTCATCTTTCATGGCAGAAGTTTCTCAGACATCAGAACTATAATATGGCAGCACATGATGCGGCAGCATATGATGAGGTTCAAATCAAGATTTTTCTGATCGCTTAAAACATCATTTAATATGTGTGCTGTCAGTTTATGTGTTTTTATGTAAAAGGTTTTTATACTATGCGTAATGTATTTCTAAGGTTTTTAATCACTGCAAATTATCCAGACAGTTTCAGCTAATAGGCAGTATAGAAATGTAATAGATGAAATGAAACTCTGATGACAGGGTCGTAAGGAAGAAGCATTCTAAGGGCATGTGGTGGGAGAGGTAGTGGATACATACACACCAATAGCAGATCTGTGCAAGATCTGGAGCTGGAGTAGATTAAGTGTCTGCTATTGAAATTAATATCCCCCATCTTTCCTATGAGTGTCCATAAAGGGTAGGGGAAATGGGACCCTCCAGTGCCCAAAGCAACAACAAATTGCTATTGCATCTTTAAATCCCCCCTGTCAAGTGATAATAATACAAGTCCCCAATGTGGAAGCATGGAAGTAAAGTATATGTGTGTATTCATTTGAGCTACATTTGTCCTTAAATGCTCAGATTGAAAAAGAGAGTTCTAGTACAGAATGGGAATAGGTAAGAATTTTCTTGCAGTTATTTTTTATTTTTTTTAAATCACCAAAATGTAAATGTGAAAGAGCCATATATCAGAATGAACCAACATACCTGCATCTGTCACATCCTATTTGGAATTTATTTCTCAGCCTAGCCTCAGTCTGAAATTTGAGGATGATGATGATGATGATTTCATGGGGTTGTTATTGCTGCATTAAATATATGCAAATGATTTGATTGCTAGTAAAGCATTATATGTGCATGCTCATTCTTTTTAAAATAAATACATTAAGACATATATGCCTCTGTATGTGTATATATGTGTGTGTCTAGCTATAGATATGTAGGTGTTCTTATTATACAGAACAAATTACTTGAAAAGCAGGTTCTACAGCTAAACTTAAAGCATTAATAGGTACAAAGATTGTGTAATCTCAAACTGAAATCTATCAACTGTATATTCTGCTCACTGACCTACACTACTATGGTATCTTAGATTTGTGTGAGCAGATTATTTAAATGTTAGATCCTGAACAGCTGAGATGACATAGTACACTTAAAACAAGAAACAAGTTGCGTAAACCTCAGCTCCTGTAGCATGAGTTGAGATGCTTGTCAAAATGGCATGACAAATCTCTTGGCAATGCTTGCTGTTTGCATGTCCCAATCAGTAACACACCTTAGAAACTGTAGTGCTTCTTCAGAAATATTTTATATTGAATGTTACTCTGAGATAAGGACAGATATAACAGTAGGAGTTGCCAGAACTTACTATTTCAGAGACCACTTATGACTGTACCAAGTTGTCTGATGGCAATTCTGAAGTTAACATTAGATGGGCAGAACTGCATTCAGTAAAACTAATTTCAAACTTAGAGTGTTTAAGTAGCATTGTGACATTATCTGTGGACTTGCATTATATCTGCGTTAATTACATAATGTCTATTTATTTTTAATGGAAGAGAGCAAAAATGAATAGTGGGTATGGGTTGTCCAACATTAAGCCTATTTAGGCCACATCACTTAGGGATTTTTATATATCGAAGGTGCAGATCTATGGGTTGTTCCCCTCTTGCTCTTAAGCCTTGAACTTGGAAGTTTATGAGCATCCTAAGTAGAGTAGGAGGAGCAGAGGAGCAACCTTCCCCCCAGCATTTTGGGTAGACAGCTATTTTCAGACATCTAGCTGGGGCACTTCAGAGGAAGGGAAGTTGTTTCAGAAGACACAGGATATATTGAGCCTTGGCTGGTTCAGTCTTCAATACCCTCCTTTCCTTTCCTATTTACTCCCTCTCTGAGGTAATTATTTTTCCCAACCCCAAACAGGCATCCTACATGTTTCTTACCATGCCAGCTGGTGTGAGGGGATGTCTAGGGGCCATGTGGTCACTCTCTAGTCAGTATAAAAGTATTATAAAGAAATAATAAATTCAATTGCTCTCAGCACTGGCAACATTTTTATTTAGAGGATAAATACGGCTTTGAATTTTGTTTTTAAGTGAATAAGGTTGAGGCTATTATGCAACTGAACTTAGTATTTTACATTATAATACCAAACTGGCAACTAATACCATACACACAGAATCAAAGCATTCAAAGAGACTTTCATCTCTTAGAGTTCATATAATTTAACCCCTGTTCAGTGCTGGATGAGTAACAGGTAAAACATTTCTCTTTGTTTCTGATGTACATCTCCCACACACATCTTTGGCAAGTTTTGTAATCCTGAAGCAAAATCTCTGTTTGACGAGTTTCAGACCATTCCATCAAGCATGAGTCTCAGCACGAATCACAGAATGTGCTGCTCTTCTGCTTTGTGGTTATAATGTCAGAGTGCTACTCAGCCAATTCACTCTTAACAAAAGCCTAACTATGGCCCCTATGATTACAAGCCCAGTGCTGTGCCAAACCCTCTCTCACAAAATTCTTCCTTTCAAAAGAGGCATCTTTACCTTCCTCTTCCACTGTGACGGAAGAGGAAGGGTAAAAATGGGATTTCACAGAACTTTCTCACTGGGGGGAGTAACCATTCCATTTACCTTTCAAGTGTAGGGTAGGAGGTGTTTGGCTGTGCTTTTAATGCAAAAATGTATTGTGCAATCTTAAGGTGTCACAGACTTCATAGCTGATTGACATTCAGCTAGTAACACTTCCTGGAATGTCCAGGAGACCCCATGATATGAAGCAGTGCAGAGCTATAAGGAGTTGCTATCAAGCTAAACACTTCCATGCAAGAAGACCTGCAATGCTATGAGCAAAGACAGGTTTTCTTGAACTTGGAAAGGGGGAGCTTCCTCAACATTTTTCCTCTGGACTATTCATTTCACCCCCATCGATTGTCAAAATGAACTGACTGAAAAAATTGGTGCAACACTAATTTATTAATGACATTTATATCCCTCCAACTCCATCGACAGTGTCTCTGGGCAACTTACATTGGTACCTTGGCTCATGAACGCCTCAGTTCACAACCAAATCAGGTTGTGAACAGAAATTTCTGAAAAATTTTGCCTCAGGTCACAAACTCCGCATCAGGTGATGATCGCGGGCATGCCCGCCTCCCCCGCAGCACGCCCGCTTCAAATTTTTGTGATTTAAAAAAAAAAAGTTACAGAACAGATTAACCTTATTTACATTAAACCTTATGGGGAAATTTGACTTGGCTCATGACCAGTTTAGGTCACAACCAGAGTCCTGGAACAGTGTAAGTTCATGAGCCAAGGTGCCACTGTACAATCAAAACATTTACAAAAAACAATAATCATACCATAAAAACAGTAAAAGTCCAGTATTTTACAGGCCTTTGCAAATCAGCACAAACATTTCTTGAGCAGAAAATAAAACAGCACAGAGAAATGCATGGAATCAATAAAGGTATAGAACAGAGCTAAAACTGAGTGGATTCAATAGAATAGGAAATTAAAGGGCTTCATCTTGCTCCACAATGAAGGTGCCAAATTAGTCTCTCTGCAGAGGGCATTTCATAAGCAGGATGCCTCTGCTGAGAAGGCCTTTCCCCTAGTAGCCTGCTTAGTGCTTAGTTCTCTGCTTAGCACCAGAGAAGGGCTTCTGAGGATGATCTCGGAGCTAGGTGGGTACAGAGAGAATGAAGCAATCCTTCAGAGTCAAGCTCCTGATTTGCTTCTCAGTTGTAATATGGCTATCCTGAATGCAGTTTTGCTACAGCCTGATTTGAAGTAGGAACCTATTATTCTATGAAGAGCAATTTGACCAGCATTTCAAATGTTTTCTTTATCAACATTTTCATCTTTCTCTCCTTCATTCACATTTTCATTTCATAAGCTGTTAGCATCGTTGCAGCTTGGCAATAGGCAAGTTAGGAGTAAATTTCTCATGAGCACACCTCACCCCTTTTCCCTTTTCAGCAAGTGAAGATGAAAAATGATAAAATATTGTTCTTTATTGAGCTAGGTTGACTAGTCAGGGCTGGCTTTGGAATACAGAGTGAATATTAAGGTAGTTCTTAACAAGTTGCATGTATCCTATATGATATCTGAGGAACTGATACCTCTGATGGTTGGAATTAGCTGTTTCCATATAAGAAGCTGATTTCCAAAATAAAACAAAACAAAAAAAAACCCCTTTGCATCCAAAAAGGGGTTGGCTTCACCCTCAGGGAGGTTCATGCTGCTTGTGGGCCAGACGGCAAGTATTCTGGACATAATTTAATTTGTCTGCTTGTTTGTCTTAAGCAGGGGTCGACACTCAAAGAGCCATTTGGACCTGTTTCCCACAGAAAAGAAAACACCGGGAGCCGCAAAACTCTTTTGATCTCTAAAATTAAAACAACACATATCATTTTTTACCTTTATGCTATGTATAAAATAACTATAGTGTGTTGCATTTATGAAACAGATTGGGGGCTGTGCTGTGCCAGTGTGGGTTACAGATCGAGGGCTATGCTGTGCTGGTGCATGTCGCAGATCGGCGGCTATGCTGTGCCAGTGCATGTCGCAGATCAGTGGCTATGCCGGCACGCGTAGCAGATCAGGGGCTGTGAGCAATGGAGCCACAGCAGAGGGATTCAAGAGCCACGTGCGGCTTCGGAGCAGCAGGTTGCTGACTCGTGGTCTTAAGAATAAACCAGTGGGCTAACTTAAAGCCCTTCCCTTCTGACCTTTCTTGATCTGTAGTGTCTCCTGCTGAACCAGTGACAGTCTGGTTCTCATCAGCCACCTGGCTATTCTCACTGATTAACCCTGAGATTTCAGTAACACATTTAAAACTTATGGCTCAAATTTGGAATCAGAGCTTTCTTGCTTGAAATGTTAAAGTGGGCCCAATCCCTACATAATAAAACAGAAATATTTCTAAATTCACCTCTGAGGCTCACACAGACGCCATATGGATATGCACTGGATAATACATACATACATACATACATACATATATATATATAGTAAAAGCTCAAAATATAGTTCTCAGTTTATTGCTCAGTATTCTTACTTTGAAGGTGTCCCCTGATGACCAGGTATGCTTGTTTGGTTTTGATTGCTATTTATAAAACATTTGTATCTGCTTGGGAAGTGCCATATAACCTTCATAACATTATAGGCAGAAATGCTTTCTAGTTCTTGCTGACAAAAACAAAACAAAATCCAACACTTTAATACTGGGCATTATTTAGCTGTTGTCTCTTTGATTCTGTGATAACATGATTATTTGTTGCATCATGAACAGAAAAGAGAAATTCAATATTTTCCATCAGCTATGCAAACGTCCTCTTCTCTTCTCTTCTCTTCTCTTCTCTTCTTGACTCATGCATAATCTCAGAACAAAAACTAAGTCAATATCTTTGTAAAAATAGTAGGCCTAAGGTTTTATGAAGGAAGAGTTGACCACAGTCCCAGAGGGCCTAGCATTTCTGGGAAAGGTTGAACTATTCCTAACCTTCCTCTGTCAGGCATGCTCTAATTCACTTCTCATGTCTCTGTTTTCAGAAACCTTGGCTTCACTGAACTATTTGTAATCTAAACTCATTGCTCCGTCAGGTTTGATAACTTTCATCCCAATTCAGGCAGTTTTTATTTTAAAATTCAAGTCTACCTACCCACCCAATCAAGTCCTAATAATAAAATATCAGAACCACACAAAAAGAGCAGATACAAAAAATGATGTTAGGATGGAGTATAAAGGATTTTTTTAAAAAAAACTCTGTACAAAATTAAAAGGCTTTAACCAGCACTTTGAGTGCTTAGCAGATTTCCCTGAGAAGAAAGGTTCATAGAGAAAGCCATCAATACAAATACCTTCCTTGGGTTTCACAGCAGGTCCTCATTTGTGACCAGAGCAAGTGAGGTGATTCAGCCATGTCTTGGTTCAAGCCTTTGCATTGTGAGCTCCACCAAGTTAAGTTGCCTCTCTGAACAACAGTACAAACATACAGAGTTCTCTTCAGCCCCACAACAAACACCTTGGCCTTGAAATAAATCCCTGTGTAGAATCCTATTGCCATTCTAAGTCTGATGATCACAAGAAACAAGACATTTTTGCTTACAGGTCAATCTGCCTCAGCTACTCTCCAATGCTTCCTTTGGCCTCCCATTTTTGCATCTCCATACAGAACTCTGTGAGCAAAACCACCTTTCTCAGTGCTCAGAGAACACTGTGTGGCATTCTTCCTTAATTTCCTGTACTTTCTTCTGTCTTTTATGACCATCACACATTCCTTATCCATATCTTCAGGAGTGTGCTTATGATTTAACCCAGTTCAAATCTTTGCCAGTAGGTTCCTATACTTCATCTTTGCTTTTTCCTAGTTGATCCCTCCTTGACACCCAACATTTTCCTTATTTATGTATTTATTCACAGTATGTTTATATTGCTCCATAGCTACACAGATTACAGAGCAGCAAACATTAAAAGATGTATCAAATAAAAGAATAAAAACACCCTTTGAAACTTCCACATATTGTTGTGTTACACACTAGAACTGAAATGAACTTAATTGGCATTTGTTCCCACTTCATATACACAAAATAAGCAACATTATGAAAGCAGATTTTTTTTTTAAATTGTGCACAAAAGTTAACTGAACAAAAACTAAGTGGCATTTGTTGGTTGTGTGAGTTTTCACCCCCTTTGCTGTGACGTGCCCACTGCTTCCAGAAGTGATGAACTGTATGTTGTTGAATGGAGTCCAGCTGTGCACAATGTCAGAGTCACATGCTCTTAGACTAAATACACCTGTTTCTGGAAATGTATTGTTATTGGAATGCATATACAAATAAACAGCTTTATGGAAACCAGGGAGATTTTTTTTTTTTAAGAAAAGGATAAAATTGTGCAGGGGCAACAATGGTATAAAACATCCTCCAAGCTATGAACATCCTTGAAAGCACTGTTCTGTCCATTAATACAAAACAGAAAGTTTATGGTTTAACTGAAACAATGGCTAGAGAAGGTAATCCATACAAACTCAGTGGCCAGGTAAGGAGGATGTTAGAGAAGTAGGCCAATCATAATGCTGATGGACCCAGAGAAACCCACCACTGAGATGGGAGAACAATCACCCAGGCACTCCACAAAGCTGGGTTTTATAGAAAAATGGCAAGAAGAAAGCTGTTGCTGAAACAAAACTATATCAAAGCTCATTGGTGTTTCCAAAGAAAGGTATCTGGGAGAGACAGTAAATATCTGGAGAAGGTTCTCTGGTCTCACATGGTCTATAAAATGCCATGTGTAGTGTAAAGCATATTTTTCTGAGACTGCCCCACCCTGTTGCCACATGAGGAAAAGGCTGCACATTATCATTTTGTGGAGTGACTTTTCTTTAGCAGAGACTGGGGCAACTGATCATAACATGGATGAAGACAATACAAGGCAATTCTGCAAGGGATGTAGAGGTTTACGTTCTAAAGGGACAATGACACTTAAGTACACAGGCAAAGCAACACTGGAGTGATTTAGAAATAAGAACCCGAATGTCTTAGAATGACCAGGTCAAAGCCCACACCTCAGTCCAATGCAGAAGCTGTGTCAAAGCTAGAAAGTTGCTCACCACTGGTCCATCAAATGAGACGGAGCTGGAGCAGTTTTGCCAGAAAGAATGGGTCAGATGTGAAAAGTGGTTAGAAACTTAAACAAGAAGGCTCACAGCTGTGATGGCTACCAAAAATGCTTCTACGAAATCTTGATTTGGGGTGAGAGATGAATATTATGCAACCAACAAATGCCAGTTTTTGTTTCCTTAACTTTTGTTCCACAGTAAAGTGTTTTGTACTTTTAGCATGTAGAGTATCTTGTGCTTATCAAGTGCTAATAATGCCAATTAAATCCATGTTAATTCTAGAGTGTAACACAGTAAAATGTGGAAAAGTCAAAAGTGTGTGTGGATGGGAAGGAGGGAGGGAGGGGTGGAATGTTTCTGAAAGGCACTATGAAATGGAGTCTGGCCAGCAACAATAAAGATGTCTTCAGTGGGCAGTAAAAGCAGCACAGTGTTGTACCCTGTCTGACCTCCTGAGACAGGGAAATCCATAGAAAATGTGCCACCACACTGAAGGCTATTCTCCTGGTGGACTCCATTCAGGCCATGCATTCATGTGGAACTACCAAAAGAATGTCCTCTGATGACCTCAGTGACCAGACAGGTTGATAAGAGAGAAGGCTCTCTTTCAGGTATTCTGATGCCAAGTTGTTCAGAGTTTGGACACTAGTGCTAAAACCTTAAACCTGGACCAATAGCAAATAGGCAGCCAATGCAGTTCTTTCATTGTTGCCTGCTGAAAAGGGGCAAGTCCTGGCAACAGCTGAGCTGCTGCACTCTGCACTAGTTCCTACTTCCAAAGCAGTCTCCTCCTTCTTTAACAAACTCTATTCCATCTCTTTTGCTGTTCATCATCCCAGAAATTGCATGCCCACATAATGGTTGAATGAGGCTCTCTGGATGATGAATGATATAAATTAGTTTGAGGCATGCCCACCAAGGACAGTGCCCCTGAGCATTTTGCCTCTCTTGCTGCTGAGAAAGGCACAGAGGCTGAAAGTTTGGTGCCTTTCTCAGTTGGGAGAAAAGGACGTTTCTAGTGCTGGAAAAAACAGCCACTCTTTGTAGAAACAGCCATATCTCTGGCTTGAGCTAGTGTGCACCATGCAAAGCTTGTAGCTCAAGCCACCTCTCAGGTTCAGGGAGCCTCCAAAACTAGAGACAGAATCTTAATGGCTGCAGTTAGGGCCACAGATCATAAGTTCCACACCCTTGAGCTGTATAATGGTGCCTTCAAGGTTATCTCTGAGAAATAGCCAGTAATTCCCCAAAGTTTTCTAATTACCCATTTGCTCCCCAACTTTCAGTCACAGTATAGTAAGACCCAAGATGGCTCTTTCTTCCATAAGGGTCTTTGTCACCTGTTTGCTTCCACAAATCTTGCATTTTTGGAGTCATTCCTTCCACCTTCATATCCTGGCTTTTCCACAAAGCTTTTTGCTTAGACTCTTCCTCATCTTCATTCTCCAATAAAGCCAATCTTCCACTGTGCCCTCTTGCTTCCATCTTTCTTATCTCTCTGTGTTACATTGCACTTTCCTGAATTTCAGACAGAGACCTGACTCTATTTTCTGTAAAGAACCTCATAATTTACAGTGATGGATTTATGTAATCATTGTCATCATGTATAACAAGAAGCTCCATCATCTGACTGGTATCTTCAATTTGGAATATGCAGTTACCCTAGACCTTCTTCTCCAGGATGAACCATAGGTAGCAGTCAGAAGGCAGTTGTGAGACTTCCCAAACAACATATTCTTGGGCTTGGCATGTTTAGTGGTGTTTATTGGTTTTTCTTATGTTATCTGACAATGATTCTCTCACACAAACAACTCACAGCTGCCTTATCTAGCTGTGCTTAAGATTCCCAGATCTGAAGCAATTACACTTACTGGAAGGATGTGCAAAGCCAAGGCCCACAATTCAAAATAGCATAGGAAGGTCAGACCAGGCATGGTCTTGTCAGGACCTTGGACAGATCTCTGCAGGTCGGAAAGCTTTCAGAGACTGGGTTCACATGACATGACAAACAACCTTGCACTGTCTTCATGACATGTGGATATTTTGCCAAAAAATACTGATTACATGGCTACCTGGGCAGCACAGTTCTTGTAATCCCTGCCCCATCCTCACAACTTCACCACACATCCTGGCAGTCCCATCAAGTGAAATCCCTGCCCTTTTCCTATTCTTGCCTATGGACCACACCAGTCTCATCCTGATTAGTCTGCTACAATCCTGTGGCAGGCTCTTCTCTTCCCTCTCTTGAATGTACCTACACGACTGCAGCGCTTCCCAGCCACTCCAACCCCCTGATCAGGTTTTTTTTAAAAAAATTAAATAAAGCTAAATAGTCTTACTACAATTCCCCCTTTGTCCCTCTGTGTATTTTCATGCTGTCTCTCTGCTGTCAAAAGTAAACAGGGAGATGGACAAATTACTCAGCCAACACAAAGTGTGCAATGATGTGGCTCATGCCAGGTAGCTAAGGGAAGTAGCGATCAAAGGCTAGAAGTAGCCACTTCCACAGCTGCTCTTGTAAAGGGAGTCTATGGTGTTTTCATACTAATGATGGTAAAATGGCAATCCTGGGTTCTTATGATCAGAGAAGCCAAGGTGAAGCATAGAAAGCTTAGAACAGATCAAGAATCTCTCTGTGGTTTTAGAAAACTAATCCAATCATGCAGGAATTCTGGAACTGGGTCTGGACAAAACAGCAGATGCACAATAGTAAATTTCCCCATGGCTTCTAATATCCTGGGAACCTGCCTAGAGACTGCTGCTGCTGAGTGTGGTGATATTGCATTTGGGGATGCCCTCCAAGTCTAAAGATGTACAATAAACTCATACCTGGAAGATCCCAGGATAAGAGGCAGTGGCTCATTGGATGCTGCCTTTTCTGCCTTGAAGGAAGCTTCTGAGCCAGCAGTGACAGGGGGTGGGATCCAGGCCAGACAACAAATACTGCTAAATACACCCAGGTCAGGAAAAACCTTGTTTAGAAAGCCTTGGTCCAGGCAGACTTTTGCATACCATCTTGTCTAGGGGGCTTCAATGGCCAGCATAGATAACCTGTGCAAGTATCAGGCCTGAAAGCATTTCACTGCCACAGAAGCAGCTGAACCAGAAAACTGTAGCTGTGAGTGTTCATCTGACTGATGTCCATTTGCTGGTCTAGGAAGGTAAAAGCTATGAAATTGACAACCAAAGAAAAGCTAGGAGCTTGGCTAGGAGGCTTGATCAAGGGAGCAGCTGTATGAGTGACTGTCTGACTTAAACGGAAAGACTGTGTTTGGTCTGGCTCTCAGCCAAGCCCTGATCTGGCCTGGCATTTACATAGGCTTTCCCCTCCTCCCAAGTAGTCTCATGGAAAGGCTACCTGCAGGTAGCTAGTTGGGCGTTCTGCCAGCCAACCTGAAAGTCTTGTCTGGCTTGTTGCTTCCTCTGCTTTTGCAGACCTGGGTGTGTTGAAGTGGGCCCAGGATCCAATCTTTGATTCATCAGCTTAACACTAGAAAAGTGAGCTACTTGGAGAGTCCCTGTTTCCCATGCTCACCCTCCAGAGTTCACATTTGGACTGTAAAACCAGTACATCTGTGTACCAAACTGACAGTTTCTAGTTCTATCTGAAGTGGACTGAGTGCAAATTTCCCTTTTCTCCCACTTTATAAGAGCATAGATGAGGGAAGAAATTCTGGAGAGCTGCTTTTTGGATTTAATGGAAGATTAGGGCCAAAGGGCTCCAGATCTGCCACCTAGTGGAAGAAATGAAGGAGACTTTCACAAGTAAGACAGGCAGGCACAGAGGACTCTACTGTTAACAAATCTAGATAGTGTATTTAGGACTGCACTGAATTAAAATGCTTAATTGGACTTCATTCTTTCAAAAATAGAAAAGAATAGCCTACAGTCCCCCAGATGTGGAACTCAATAAAAAGAAAGCCCTTTTCTATACTATAAAAGACAGTCCCAGATAATCTATTATTTCATCTACTTTACATACCTCAAAAGGAGTGGAATGTGATCTTCCTGAAATAAATTGAATCAGAGACTCTACCTGTGGAGGTGCTCCATGCAAGCCAGAACATGCTTTCAATGTGTTCACTCTGTTCAGGTGCAGAATGCCTGGATGCAGCAATGCATTCCCTGAAAAAGATTTTAGGAGGCAACTCATATGCCAGATTTCCAACACCAGGTTTTTTTTTTTTTTTTTTTTTTTTTTTTTGCTTTTTAGGGTAGAACTGAAGCACTACCTAAACATTTGTCAAACTTCAAAGTTTCCTATTTTTGTTGCAGAATAAAGTTGGTGGTATTATATAAACAGTAAAAAATGGAAAAGTTTCAAAACTAAATTAATCAATGTGATGGAATGAGCCATGAAATTATACTATAAATTGATAGTATTCCTTTGCAAATTCAACAAGATTCCCAAAGCAATTTAGGGTGCAGTTCTATTATGATGTAATTCCCTGAACTTAGAGGCTTACATTCATCCAGAGCAGAGTGCCACCAGTAGCAGAGGCAATATCTGCCTTTCTATCCTCACACCATGCATTTGGCAGTTCTGTTTACCTGTCGAGGAGAAGCATTTTGGAACAGGAGGAAAAGAAGCTGGAGAGGTGGCAGGATAACTTGTATCCTGGCCTCCTTGGTCTCTTCTCCTCCCTGCCCACAGAAACATCCTCCCTTTTACCTCTCTCTGAGGTAGCTTTTCCAGCTCCAGAGAGCAGCCTGCATGGTTCTTTCCATGCCAGCTGCAAGGGGATAGGCTCTGATTCCCAGTCCCAAGACTGCAGCACTGTCTCTGACTTCAGATCTGGGTGTATGTCCTCTTAAGTGCTATCTAGGGGCCACAGAATCATTCCCTTAAGTTATTTTATTCTGAATAGCCAGGCAAAACAACACAATATGGAAGAAATCAAGTGTCAGTATGATGATGTTTGAAACTATCCATTCAAACTGGCACTCCTGATGAACAGTTTTAGACATGTCCAAAAACCTGAATATGGATTCACCACTCTTGGATTCGGAAAGGGCAGAATAGGCAGTTTCCAATGCAACATGACTGCTAACATAAATCACACTGCACTTGCATAAATGACCGCTAGCACAACACCAACAGCACTTGCTACTTCACCAGATTCCGCAGGAAATATGTCATTCTGGCAAATGTTATTGGTGTTGTGCTAGAAGTAATGTATGCTAGCACAACATAATTTATGTTCAGTGTAGTGTCATGCTGGATACTGTCCAATACTTCTAAACCAGGGAAGCTGTCAGATCACCCATCAAGAGGATGATAGAATAAGAGTATGCTTTCTCAGAGAGAAGGGAGCATTCTTTTTGGTTTTACTGGTCTGATGGTATTTTCTCTATTTTTCTTAGAGCTAGATGGTGGTACAAAGGCTGAATCATTTAGGGGGCAGTGGGACTTGTGTCCTGATAGAGAGAAGGAAGGTGACCCTTGAATCCAATAGGTGGTTTCTTGAGTGGCAGGGGATATTTATTTTGTTATTTTTTATGAAAAGAAAAGAAAGAGTAACTCCCATGCTGCATTTCTCATGGAAATGTCCATGAGTACATTTGGGAGTTGTTCTGAAACTATAGGAGAAATATTCAGAAACTACTTTTGAAATGTCACCTGCTCTTCAATAAAGAAATAGTAAAAAGTTCTGCTACCTTGGGACTGAATACTGTATGTCTTCAAAAATATAACGTCGTTAAATGGCAAAATATTCATTCTGTAGACAAACACTGACATCTTCTGGACATTCAACAGTGTTGTAATACTTCCCAATCTGATATTTTGAGTATGCATGTCTAAAGATCAGGCTGCCTAGTCATCATTGTAAAACACTAAAAAATCACTGAGCACATGGCACAAAGAAACTATTACTAACGGCAAGTTGTAAAAATTATGGAAATAAGTTCTTGAAACTAAAATGGTTTCACTGGAAAAATAAAATACTTTCAAATGAAGGCTTTATGTTTATTCATCTTTGTTTATCCATACCTACAGACATGTAACAAAAATATGAAAATCGCCCAGTTGGATGTACACTGATGAACTGGGGAAATTTTTTTGGCATACTATCATATCATTCTGAAAGAGTCAACAAGTCTTAGTTAATTGTATTTATATTCCACTGCCCACTCCACTTATATAGTTGAGGATGTATGCAGTTCACCGCTAGAGGGTTCCCTTTTCTTTTAAAAGAAAAGGTTAGATGTTAAATAAAAATTGTTAGTGTGTAGTCTCTAAATATAGAAGTCCTCAACCCCTTGAGTTTTTACCTGGGAGCAAGCCCCACTGAACTAAGTAGAATTTGTCTCTATGTAGACATGCACAGGATTAAATTTTAAGAATAGTTAATTCCCAGATATAAAGAAGATGGACACCAAATAAACTACAAGCACTCAAATGCTGAATAGAATGAATGAATTTCCAAATACGTTTTGATGGAAGAAGTTTCTGGTTCAATTAACCAATCTGTGAAACCAAATTTTTATGCCCTGATAATTTCATTGTCTTCCAAAGCCAATGCTGAGTTTGATAGGACTGAATTATATATAAGATGCCACGAGAAATTAATTGTGAACTATCTGAGCTGCAACTTCAAATACATTTACTTGCCATTATGTTTAAGCAAGTATTACACAGAGAAACAAATCCTGTCCTCTCTTATATCCTGACTTAATTGGTGTTATATGAGAGCCATAGTGGTCATATTGTTGAAATGCGACTTGAGGGACCTGGGCTGAAGTCCCCATTTGGCCATGGGGTATCTTTGGGCCATTTCCTTAGCCTAATCTACTTGTGATAATTAAATGGAGAAGAGTAAGGAGGGTCATGAAGCTAGATGATGGTCACGTATGCTTCCTTGGACTCTTTGGAGGAAAAGGCAATGTACAAACATGGCAAACAAACAAAGAGAATTATCTCCAGGTCTGATTTTAAGCAACAGTGTACCTATCAGCATTTCATTAAGCACTAAATCTCAGGCTGTTTAGCTGGAAAATATTTTTTCTAGCTTTTCAGGAAGGGCAAAAAGATTTTGAAAAGAGATGCTAGTTTTCAAATAGCAATAACTAAGATCCACATTGAATTTTATAACATGGATGAAAAGACTGAACCAGAGAAGTGTTATTGTTAATATTGTTGATGTTAAGTCTTGTGTGCTGGCTATACTTTGTGTTTATCCTTGGTCTAGCTAACAGCACTGTTATATAGGAAACCAGTATTATGAAATTTTACCTTTAGATTCAATTGTTTTCTTTGATCTATATTGAATTATTTTGCTTGGATTCTTTGAATACATTTAATATCTTAATATAGTCTATTTTTAATAAAACTGAATTGAAATTAGAACCAATGTAACTTTGGGTTTGTCTAGTGCAAGGGGACTTGAGAACTTGCTTCTGACCCTGTCCCACTCAGCCAGTGGAACTGCAAAAGCGGATTTCACCACAAGAGCCTGTTGTCTATCTAACTGGAAAGAGAGAAAGAGAGAGAAAAAGAGTGAGTTTTATATGATAATATAGTCACATTTAACTGTAGCCTAGAGGCAACTCCAAATATTTCTTTACTCACCTGAGTATACAGAAGTTATAGTTACATAAGCCCTACTCAGACACAATTTTAAAAACCTACATTTTCGTGAGTAATAAACAAAATGCACTGTTATGCATGTACCAAGGAGCTCCACCCCAGTGTTGCGTATGCCATTTAGCCCTTCCCCTGGGTGTTCACGTGTGCAGCATGGATACCTGAATGGAGGTGGTTTCCATGTACAGGTATATGAGCAGAGGCTTCCATGCAAACCATAATCAGGATATCTCACATGGAAGCCCTCACCCATAACAGCTGCACATGGGAACACCTCCTTCTTGCAGACATTCACCCTGTATCTGTGCATGCCTGTGGACTTAATGGCCAGCATGATATCAGGGTCATATGTAGTTCCATCCCTGCCCACGTGTAGGTCTAACTTCTTACCATTATGCCTCAGAAAGGCAAAGGAGATCATTTAGGGATTCCTTCTAAGACTCAGAGATGAGTCAGAACTCCCAATAATGAATCAAGTGTAGCAAGCAAAGGACTTTACTGCTCTTCTAAGATGGTGGTAACTTATAAGACAATGTTTTGTTGTTGTTCTGTGCTGTCAAGTTGCCTTTGACTTATGGCAACCCTGTGAGTAAATACTTCCAACATTTTCTGTCCTTGACCGTCCTGCTTAGAACTTGTAAACTGAGACAAGGTTGCTATAAGCAGGATAGCTGAACAGAAGTTGTTAGTGTTGTGGTGGTTGTATATAGTGCTCCACAGCTAAACAGATTCCAGAGCGGTGACCAATAAAAGATAAAAAGTTGCTCCTTGCTCCAAAGAAAGTCACTCCTTGTTCCAAAGAAGGCATGGCTACCAGTCAGGGGGGCTGCCTTCCTGGTGGGTGCCCCTCAACCAAGCACCGCACAAACAGTTACTTTGGCACAAGGGGCAACTGCTGCTTGAGCGGTTTGCCAGGTGTGCAAGTGGATGCTGCTACCAGGCAGGGGTCTGGTGATGCCCCATGACCAAGCACCTCCTGAGCAAGCAGCCTCCCTGTGACTTTGAGCAGCTGCTCTGGCATGCAAGCACTGTGCACTCGCAACCCTAGAGAGTGCCCTGTGAATGCTGAGTGCTCACTGGGAACTCAGATTCTGGGCCTCTGCAAAGTGGACCAGAGACTGGGGAGCTGAGCCCAGGGAATCTGGCAGATCCATCTATCCAGATGGATTCCTCATACACCCTGAGGCCCAGAGTACAAGTCTGATTTTTCAAAGGGTGTGCAACCTCATTCAGACTAAGTGAGCCGAGGTTCCTCCTTTGAGCTATGACAAGCTGCAGACCATTTTTCTTGCAAAACGTTATTTCTTCCAAGTACAAACCACCTAGGATAGATCTCTGAGCATGCACAGAGGACTTTGTTCAACCCAATGTAGTGTCTGCCTCTATGAACTCTCTTTATGAACATGCTTGTGCCCCATCCCTTTGGGAGGTGCTTTCTTTTTTCTGCATGGAAGAGAAGGATCGAGAGTGGGATGGGGGCTGGTTTGCACCTGAGAATTCCTCATCCTCAGAGATCCCTCCCTCTGGCTGTACATCTTGGTTATTCCTAGAAACTCCCTGGCTTGGCAAAGTTTCTGACCTTGAGATAATCACCTCCACTTTCTACATTTCACAATCTGGACCTAGCCTGTCCTCCATAATGTCACTGTAGATTGTTTCACATTCTGATTCCAAATTGTCTGGGATGCAGCTATCCATCCATGAGAACAAGTGCCCCAGACATCCTACCCTCTCGCTCCCAACAAAGGGTGTCTCCCAGATGCAAGAACAACTAACCCAGAGGGCTCCTTCTTGCCGAGATTCAGATTTTTTGTTCTCTTCTAGCCCATGACTTAAGATGCTGATTAAGGACTTTCATAGCCTCATCTGTTCCAGATGTTACAGAGAGATAGAATAGTGTGTCATCAGTGGCTTCATATAGATCATGAACAAGTTGGGAACAGAGATGGTACCAGCTCAGTTGCCAAGGAGCCAAGGAATAGCCATTCAGTATTATTCCCTGAAATCAGAGGTGCAGATGAGAACAGGGACACTGTAATACAGTGATTCCAATACCCAGCCCACAATCTAGGAGAATCCCAATAGATATTTTCCTCCTCAAAAATCATTTTATTTAGAAAAATCCAATTTAAATCTTAAAAATTTGATTTTATCCACCTTGATCTTCAGTGTAATCTTCAATGGAAAAGGTCGCTGTGGGTTCTTGAGGGGACCACTGCCCCTCTCACCGGGAAAAGTGTTAACAGACTTTGGGCAACCAAAAAGAGCTCTACTGACATGCAACTCAAGGATAAAATGTAGGCAGCAAAGTAAACCTTCTTTGTGGCCCACCTGGCTTTGCAATAGGCACAAACATGCACTACAGCATGTGCAGACAACTTCATTTTAGTTTCATGTCATTTGCATCTATCCAGTATTAATTGATGCATCTATAAATAAAGTCATGTGATCTTGTTATTTTATTTTATTTTGTATGTGAGTGTGGATGATTGTGGTTTGGTTGCAGGGGTTGTTGCTTCTTTGATTTAACCTGTTGTTTTTGTAACTTTGTGAAATAGACACACACCATAAAACTTAAAAAACAAGGAGAAAACTGGAATAATATATTCACCAGCTGCTGAATGTCCTGTTCGGTTTACCCATAAAACAGGCCAAAGACACGAATGGGTCATTCATATTTGAATATACTGGAGTGCAAAAAAGACATCTTATTCGGATGAACGTTCTGTTAGATCATTTCTTTTCTGAAGTATCACAGGAAATGCCAGTTGGAAGAGCAGAACAGTCCCTCCTTACTTTTGTGAGCAAAGAACAAGAACTGCAAGCAAGTAGACACAATTGTATTCTCTCATCCAGTGAAACAGAGAAAACATGTGTCTGTCTATGCCGTTTGTTTCAGTGTTGTCAATTTTCTGTTGAGGTACAGCTATTGAAATGGTAAAGTGTTAGATCGTGCTTGCCCAAGGGAAGAGGCAATTTTCATTTCAAAATCTAGGAAAGACTCTGTAGAGCTCAGGCTAGTAATGTGAGAATGCCCAGAGCTTGGCACTTGCTTTACCATCCCTTATTATGCTCAATATATTCATGCTTGGCACAACATTTCAAGCAAAGAGGCAAACAAAAGAAAGAGAAGGAAGAAAATAAAGAATCCAGACCAAAGGTGGGGTGTGGGAAAAGATTGAGAATAGAAATATTCTAAAATGTTACAAATTTGAAAAAATAATGGCTTATTTGACAGATGTAATTATAAGCACTAGAGGTGAATTGAAAGGAGGAGCTTTCAATTAAACTGCTGATTGTAAAACACATACAAGTACTTCCTCTGCAGCACACACACACAAAACACTAAAACAAAAGCCTAAAACAACATTTGCTGAAATTAACTAGGGGAGTTTGAGATCACTATGAATCAGGTGGATTTCACATGTCCTGCTTTTTATATGGTGGTGCAACCTTATGATATTTTCATTTCACCTGTAACTGAGCAGAACAAGTCAGGGCCAAAGGGATGCTCCACTCCTGGGACTGTGGCAAGAAGATGCAGAGTCTCATTTCTTACCTGTGTGGTCTCTAGGCTGTTTCTGTGGGTGCTGTTATGTGTGCACATTAATTTCATTCATGCAACTAACATCAAGCCTAGCTTCTGAGGGGATTTGTTAATGAGTTTAGAAAGAAGATAGGCTTAATACTCACAGGTAGCTGTAATAAGCCTAGTTAAATCATGCAGATCCATCTTTGTCTGTCTTTGTCTGAAAATGTAATAATATAGTTTGTCATACATCAGCACACATCTGAGAAAAGAGACAACTAGTAGATAATTAGAAGAACCAGCAGTTTCAGCATCTTATGTCATAAAACACACAGTCTTGACATTATAGGATATTTTATTTATGTATAAAATTTGTATGCTGTCCATTACTTCCATCTCAGGACGGCTTACAACATTAAGCAGAATAAAATAAATTAACTATTCCATGCTGGCTGAGGATCTAAAACAATACAAACAATTGGTTAAAATCCAATTAATACAAATTAAAATATTGATTGAATAAAAAGGTCTTGACCTGGTGCCGAAAAACATATAATGACAGCGCCAGGTGGACCTCTCTAGGGAGCACATTCCATAGTCAGGGCGCCACCACAGAGAAGGCCCTCCTCTGGGTACTCTGTCTCCTAACGTCTTTCACAGAGGGTTCCCAGAGGAGCAATACAGTTCCTATGAAGAAAGGGAGAGTGGTTGGCTTTTCATGAAAAACCCTGAACTAACAAATAAAATACCCAATTTAAATAGGAATGCAACTCAGTAATGCTCCCAATGACAATAGTAATTATCCACCTGACCTGTCAACAGTGGCTTCAGCAATCCATGTACAAATAATGTCACAATTACACTACCACAGTGCACTCCATGTGGGCCTATTCTCAAAGACTACTTAGAAACCACATCAGGGTGTTAAGTGGATCAGCTGAGTGTGAACATGTGAGACCAGTCCTTAAAGCATTTTACTGGCTTCCTGTAAGTTTCTGGGCCAAATTCAAAATGTTAATACTTGTGAACAAATCTTGAAAGGAAGTAGAACCCCAAAATTTAAAAGTACATCTTTCACAGTGCCTGCTACCTGTGCTTTAGGATTGGCTAGTGAGGTCTCATTTGTTACTTCATCAGTGGGCACAGTCCAGGCTGTGGTGACTTGAGACAGGACCTTCTTGGTGATAGCAGCACAATCCCAAATGTAGCTGGAGCCTACACTGTGGAGTGCTAGATGCCAATTAACAACACGTAATCTGGCCTTGCTGTTTGAGAGTGTATGCACTGCATTATGTTGCTGGTTTTAGCTTTATAGATGGAGGTTTGAATTTTTTTTTTAATATATAATGATGCATTTGTATTGTGTTACCTACGACCTAGAACTCCCTTGGGAGGAAGAATGGTAGATAGATAATGTAAGTAAATAACTCTGTTATGGGTACATACTCATGTTATCATCTACATGCTTGGGAATTCATTCAGTGAATTGGTGTCTCTCCTCCTTCCCGGCTTGCTATAGCATCCAGTGCTCCCAAATATTTTAAAGGCCTATAAAAAGGATGTGTTGTGAACAAGCATAAGTAATGCAGCACAAAATAAAGGAGTCAAGAGATTGGGTTGAAATGCCATTAAATATAGTTGGTCTCCTGACAACCAACTACCAAAATGACTTAGGATGGGCATGGATCTGTGACAGAAAGAACTGTTGTTTAGCCTGACCAAGATGGCTTAATCTAACTTTACTGATATTCCAAAGATGCTGGTAACTCCAAAGATATATAGTCACACACACAAACCCACCAGTACCTTCATTTCTTGCACAATATAGTGATTGTTGGGGGAAGTGGAGGAGCAAGAAGCTAGAAGAAATGAACACTTGCTTATGAAAAGTGCATTTATTAATAATTTCATGTTGCACTGATTGTGATACAGTTGAATCTATAAGAAAGAACAGCTTTAAAATATCTATCCCAATTTCCTGACACATGTTTGCTTTGTATAGTGTGAACACACCCCAGCCATCAACCTCACTGCTAATTGTCATTCTTTCATTTCAGTCAGGGATGTTCCACATGCAGATCAGCCACCTCTCCCCTGGTCTTAAGTATGACCTTTGCATTTTGGCAGCAGCAAACCAAACTTGGCCAGCGAAGACCCAACTCAAGCACAACCCATTTTTAGGCCAGTGTGATGGAGAACTTCAGATATTCAAGACCAAATCACTGATTGTTTTCCATTGCCACCACTGAAATTCAGCAACATGCAGCAGGAGTGCAGCCTGGGAGGTTGCCCACCCCTGATGAAAAATCAATGCGCTACTGAACCAACTCATTGCCTCTTGCCCTACATCAGAGTGATCATAGGTTGCCCATGTAGCTATTGCCATTAGCCGTCAAAAATTAGGTGAGGAATGGGCAAAGCTCCAGCATACATGATTTCCTCATTATTAGTAAAAATTCCATTAATGCAGTCATGCTATGGTCCCAGAAGGCATTCCATGGGCAATTAGATAGTGGTGATGAAGAGGAACATTTGCAGGTAGGGAACAGGGTCTGACCTCACAAGCTTCTCTGTTGCATACTGAGAAACCTCCGCTGCCCCTCCACTCTGCCACTGGTGCTCCGATGGCGTTAACAGCCAAAAGTGGGCATGCAGGTGTGGATCAGGAGAGGGTGTCAAATCCAAAGTCTTTCCATGCCCCTGACAAGCCCTCAGATTGTGGGGGGAATGTATGTTAGCTATGGAGCAGACAAACTAATTTCCCCTCTCAATGGGGGCAATGAAATGGAAAATCTGAAACAAGCTAAACCATTTTTCAAAACACAGAAAATACCCTGCTGGCCCCTGCAGTTCATATCCTGTCCCAACATCACAAAACCAGGAGGCTCCCTAGATGCAGTTGCTTTTCAACCTCTTCTTTAATCTCCATAAAGCAGCCTTGCCCCATGATAGCTGGGTATTGGGACAGATTTTCAACATAATGAGCTAAGTTTTCAGTTTTTCTCTGAAGAAGAGTTTTGACAGAGGGTTGTTTAGTTAGTGAACATGACTGTGCTTAA
Organism: Varanus komodoensis; assembly: GCF_004798865.1. Classification (NCBI taxonomy): domain Eukaryota; kingdom Metazoa; phylum Chordata; class Lepidosauria; order Squamata; family Varanidae; genus Varanus; species Varanus komodoensis. The sequence continues at coordinate 21,067,783 of NW_025335941.1, forward strand.
GGCACACTTTCCAGATAGAAATAATGCCTGGTTTCACACATGCCTTGAATAGATGCTCTCACTCATTATCACATTTATTAGTAGGCCTGTCAAACAATGAGGTGGCAATGAGAGAATATCTAAAATAATCTTGTTAAAGAAGAATGTGATGAAGGTCATTATGAGGTAATTTGTTAAAAGAGGGGAAAGGATAGTTGCCAGACATTTGATCCTGAAAATTCTATTTTATTACCAAAGTCCAATTCTAATATCAGTCTGGCTTCTCGCCAAGTCAATAGGGTACGAGGTTGAGGGATCAAAGTGAAGTAAATGCAATGTTGAGCCATAGGCCAAGTCAGAGAAGGAAGCTGAAACACTTGTTTTCTGGGCTCAAGAGCAAGCCAGACTTGCAAGTTTTTATATGGATTAAGTTTTGTCACATGTACTGTTTTGACCAATGAAAATGTCAAACTTGTACTGGTTGTTTTTAAGCCATTGGCTTTGGTAAAGACAGCAGTCTTATGCTACTTGCTCATGGGAGGACTACTACAAGTTCAGCTAACTAGGTGAGTAACTAGGTAAGTGTATATGGTATTCTATAGCAAGTATTTTGAATGCCAATACACTTATCTTACATGGTATTTAAATAACCGAGCTTAGAAATATTGTGTTTTCTGATTGCAGAACCTAAAGCTTTTTATAAAGCAAAATAACTCTTCCAAGTTCCAATACTTCATGATAACTCATGTATATTTCCAGTAAATGCATCTTTAGTTTTTTACATGGCTATTTTAATGGAGTTGATTCAAAAGTAAATGGGACTTTAAAAATAGCTCACTAGTGTCATTTAATTAATTAAATTATAGAAAAACTATCTTACATTTGCCAGAATCTTGTTAAAATGCTGATTTAGATTTTTCCCATAATCTAGGGAAACGATGGGGTATAGTTTGTGAAAGGCAAGTCCTGGCTTCAAATAACACGGAATGGTTTTGCCAGGCTGTCCAATCCAAGTGCTTTGGGCAAGATATAAAATGCAGAACCGATCTGTGTTCAGTGCTCTTTGTTAGTTATTTCTTCCACAAACAGAAACATTAAACAGCTTGACAGAGCACCTACCCCTCGAAGGAACCTATGCACTATGATCATCCCCTGAGGTCCTCAACCCAGGTGCTTCCTCAGGTGGAGATTTGGATGGTGGCTACCAGGGAAGAGGGCCTTTTCAGTGGAGGCCCTCCATTTATGGAATACTCTCCCAAGTGAAGTCTGCCTAGCTTGAACACTGTCATCTTTTCCATGGCAGATTAATGCTCTTTTCTATTCCTGGGAATCTAACAGTGTATGATAAAGCTTTAACAAGTCCTGGGATTCCCATTGTTTAAATTTCATTGTTTTGTAGGTAAGGGATTTTAAGTTAAACTTATCATATTTGAAAGGTTTAATCTTCTTTAAACATCCAGAAAGTTTACACTATTGAGTGGATGTTCAAGTCCTTCTACATGTACCTGTGTATGCTCCACATCTGCCATATATCCTGGCATATTGCACTTTCTGTGACTTTGTTTAAAACTGAGCAGAAACCATATAGACCTTAACATATTTTTCATTCATTGCAATTTCCCAGTCTGTATACCTACACTTCTGGAATTGTGCAGGTTTCATGCACAGGAACACCTCTATGATATATGCAAGTTTTATATAAATCACAAAAAGCAAAAAGTGGGGGGGGGGGAGGGAATAAGCAGAAGTGAATCACTCACCTACCAAAATTGCAAAACTCTCTTTAAACACACACACACACACACACACACACACAGGAATAAACACATCCTTAACAAAAATTAATGAAGTAAGCTGACCTTCCACAAAGCTCCCTGTACCTATTCATGTGAAACTTGGGAATTTCGATACTTGCAAAAAGGGCAACAAGCCACACATATTATTCCAATTATGCCAAGAAATTAAAATTAGGTTATCGGCAGGTCTCTTCAAAAAGTCAAAATTGAAAAGCACATAGCAAAACTTTCCCTACATTTATTTAACTTAGATTTGGTAGATATAATTCCTTCCTCAGGTTCTACTATGACTACAGAATTCACCTACTCCTAACAAGAAGCAAAAGCTACAGTCATTTGTTAGTCTACAATTAGACTCTCCAGGAAGCATAAATATTTGCCTTTCCAAATCGAGATTCAGATTCAGAGCTAACTTGAAGAGGATAACCTCCAAATGGTCCAAGTTGTATAAGGCTGAATTAGGCTGAGGTCCAAGCTGAAATGTTGTTCAGTGTACATCCATAGCTGTAATCTATCACATAATTGTTTGAAATGTGATATAATGAAATTCATGACGAGACTCATATACCTTTCTGTGCTTATGCAGGACAAGGCATTTCTTTCAGCTGCAAGTGTTTTCCTTCCTGTTTGTAGCACTCTGACATAGCAAGTTGCATTTTCCAAACTCATCCTCATCCACTGCTTTGCACTTCTGATCTAACACCTGGAATGGAGATACATGAGCTGCCCTCAGCAGTGATATATGGATGTATTATTTTCTTTTGGAAATGATGCTGGAAGTATAACAAAAAGGGTGCATCAGTCACCTGCACTTTTCCTAGTTTCTGTTGCAGCAACTGAAGACACTTTAAGAATGTAGATAAAATTTGACTGATGGTAAAACATGAAATTGTTTTTCATCAGCAATGTTTTCAGAAGATTTTTGTTGAACACTTACTTTATTGCAATCAATCTCTTTGTCTCTTTCTCTCTCCCTCTCCCTCTGTGTGTGTGTGGGAAAGAGAAGAGGAAAGGGAGAAATGTGAGTCTGTATGAAGAAAGGAAGCCAAGTGAAGTCAGAGTATTCATCAATTATTTGTCAAGAAGATGGCCTAAACTTAGAAGGCAGTCCTCTGTTTAAAGGTGTTCTATATTTTAAGGGCTGTTCAGTCCAAGTCTGGTTTAAAACTAGAGCATTATAAGGAAGGAGAGTAGGGCCCTTACATTGCCTAATAATGGTTAGAATCTGTATAGAAGAATCAGTAGACAAACTGGTAATCTCATCACAGTCTTCCTCACAATGGTGAGATATCTGTTTTTTCTCTTAATATGCACCAATGGGTTCTAAATTTGCATATATGCACATAAATTAGCACTTGCAATTATTATCATCATCATCATCATCATCATCATTATAACATTTCTATGCCGCCCCTTGCCGAAGCCTCGGGGCGGCTTACAACACAATAAAATACATTGAAATACAATAGCACATAATAAATTACCATTAAATACAAAAATACAAAAAATACATTGAGTTACAAACATAATAATATAAAATTGGATCCTCTTTTGGGGATAGATCTCCTCTTTTCTGTTATGTGTAGGTGGCTACCCGACTCATAATGGAAGAAAAGAAAACAGATTGCTCCATCTTTTCTCACAGTTGATTCTTTTCCAACTAAACCTACACTTGGCAAAGTCTGTAAACATAAGTTCATAAGTACAAGGAAAAAAACCCTTTGTGCGAGCAGAAATATGATTATCAGGGTCTTCACATCATCCTTTCTTGACAGAAGGAATAAAGCATCAAATCCAATCGTCACCAAAATGTCTTTTTCTTTAAAAAAATCTATTCAACCTTTAATATTTTCATTATGTCAGTTGGCCATTAAAAGTATTAAACTAGTTGCCTGCTTGCTGCCAATGTATACTTTTGACTGATTTGACTTTAGTCTTTTAAAGATATTACTGTATCATTTACACAGTCTCCCAACCTGTGTCAGAAAGTGCTTTTGCATTGTTTGAAGAAATCCCATCACCACCTCTTCCTGTCTGATGCCACAGAGAGTGCAAGATATCAATGAGCATACAAAGATTTTCAAATATGGCTCATAAACCATTGGGAAATAAAGCTGGAGTAATGTATCTCTTGTCTGATCTCCTCATGGGCTATGAAGGCATTTCAGGGATTGCAATTTTATCTTTGCTTTCCCTTCTAAACCATGAACTCAGCTAAGACTAGTTTTAAGCTTGTGCTGAACTTTTTATAACCATTTGCACACTACTAAAAGGATTACTGTTGTTGGCTCAGTAATAGTGGAAGGCAACAGTAGCAAGCCAGGAGCTTTTTTCACGATAGATGGCAGTGTTACCAGCAATCCCTGGTTGAGACAGCTTTAAGTGATTAAAGAGTAAGATGGCTTCAGTTGCGGGGGGAGGGTATTTCAGCAAAGAGTAATAGGCCAAAAAGTGGGCCAGAGCTGGCTCCAGGTTTTTGAGGCTCTGGCACAATGTAGGCTGCCTCCTCCAGTGAGTCTACCTTCTCCATCACTGTTATCATGAACTGCTCCTGCTCCTTCTTCTCATTGTCATCCGTGCTCTCACTTCCTTGCTTCATATGAATACATTCAGTAAGTAAGCAGGCTTTTTATTCAGTGACATTTATCAGTGGCCAGTACCCTAGCTGACTATATACGGCCTTCTTTTCCAAGTGTGCCCTCATACACCAGTTGCTGAGGAGCAATGGCAGGCAGAGGTCTTGCACCAATCTTCCATGAGGGATCCTGTGTACAGCTGCTTTGCCACTGTGGAAATGGAAGGCTGGACTGGATGGACAATTGGCTTTTCTTATGTTCTTATCTGCTGCTGTTCCTCACAACTCTCTAGGCCAGAGCAGGATAAACAAGCAGATTGCCCTGGTGAAGAGGAGGAGCACCTCTGGGGGCAGGCGCATGTCAGTGGTCCCCAGGTGGGTTGTGGGTCATTGGCAGATGCCCAACCATTGGCAGATGCCCAACCTTGGCTTGACACCAGCTTTGAAATGGGACATATACGTATATCTTTTGAGCGAACATCATACTACACATTGCTACCATAATTCAATTCAATTGAAAAGTAATACATAGATAACTTCTCTTAAAATGTGTATACATTTTTTGGACCCCTCTGTATAAGAACACAACAACTGGTGAGCCCTGAACATACTGAATGGAATGGGTGAGGACTCGCATAACCACATCTTTCTGTGCAAAAGAAAGTGTATGCTCATGCATACAACACATGACCAAGCCATGAGTCTTGCAGCATGGGCAAACTGCAGTAATGATTTCAAGCTGGCGCTCATGTGTGCAGATGTAAAATAATTATTATAAATAAAACAGAAATGCAGCATAGTTCACAAAGACTGTAATCAAGTGTTCTTTGTGCTTTTCTCAGTCTGCTGTTCAGCTGCCATTATTGAGCAACTTCAAGGCCCAGAACTTTCTTCTGGTAGTTCTTCCCATTTAAATTGGACTTGGAATGGCCAACACTTCAACAGAGGATGCCTTCAAAATAGAGGCTAGTTGTCTAGCACCCCTTCAGATAGAAGACTGTCCTCTGTAGACAGGACACTCTAGGGCATAGGGGTCAACTTGGAAGGAGGGAGAACATCCAGAAGTAAACAATGACCAAGGACCAGGAAGAGTATCCCCACAAATACAGGAGGCTCTCCTCTTCAGACCATTCCTTTCCATAAGTAGGAGTGATGGAAATACATAAGCAGGGGGTTGGAGCTGAAGGCACCCTTCCTTAAATATTAATTTCCTACCTGAATGGAATGCGTGAAAAGGGAAAGTATGTTGATATGTTGGCTGACTGGAATATGCTCAGGCTTGTGCTTCCTTCAAGATTTAATTATTTTGCTAATGTTGCTTTTGCAATTAGTGTATCTGAGTTCAAGCCTTTTTCTAATCGATGGAATCCTACACGTATTTATATTCTATCCATAAACTGGATTGTGCCTTCGGAACTTTGCTTTAGCATCATTTTATTGTAACTTTGAGGCCATATTCTTCACAACACAATAGGCTTTCTTCTTACGTAAGCATTAAAAGACAGCAGCATGCCAGATATATACATTAAATAAATACTGCTGACTCAAGGGAGAATTGAGTTATGGGTTACAGTAAGCAGACAAGAGTATTATTAAAAGTGAAATCAATGATTTATTTTTAACGAGTTCAGCCACTTGGCCCATCATTCCTCAAATAGTGCAGTTGTTAATTTAACAGAAGTGATAAAAGACATCCCATTTATCTTAATTGTTTTAGTCAACTTTAGTGCAGGGGCAGTTGCTTTTGCAACCATAAAGGCAATCACAATATATTGGTTTCTTTCCTTTCTTAGGGTTAGTAGCATCAACTTGCAGCACAAAAATGTCCAACGGTATTCAGTGGAGTTTATTCCCTTTGAAAGTATTTAGAACTGGTCAAGGGAGAAATGACCAACATGTATCTAAAGTATTATTTATTATTTTGAAAAAGTGTGGAATAATATCAAAGGCCATGATTTTTAAATTTCAGCTACTAAGTATTGCAATTTCAGATTGTGGGAAAGGAAAACTGGTTTTGTTAGTACTTTGCAGACCCTTAACATCTGACACAGAACTTGTCACCACTTTGTCAGCATCATTATCTCAGTGTACTTGGGTGAATTAATTAATGTTAATGAGCAGAATTTGTAGAGGTAACATATCAAACAAAAGTCAGTAATTGAATACAAGGGTAGATTAACTATAGAAGATAATATTAAAAATCCCCTGCTTTTGAAGTTCTTGGTTTCACGTTAGACATTAATGATGCTAAAGGATGCAACAAAGTTTCAGAGGAAAATGAAAGCTTTATGTATTCACTGCTAGCTATTATTTTGCAGTAGGGTCATTGCTTGCAGTTGATCCTCTCCTGCTCCAAAGTAGACCGGTCCTCCTGAATTGACCCTTGGCCACAGATCCTTTCAGCAGCCAAGAAGGTATTCCTATCCCAGGTAAAGTTAGCTAACCCAGCGATTTAAAATTAAACAGGAGAAAGAATAAAGATTAACCCAGCCATAAAAAATAAGCTATGCATGAGGTTGAATAGATCTCTGGTTGACAAAGACAACAAGGAGTTCTCTACAATTCACCTACAGACACTGGTAGGCAGTGATACATCTTATCTGTGGTAAGCTTAACACACACACACACACACACACACACACACACACACACACACACACAGAGTCTATGTTGAATCAGACTGTGAGCCAACCAGACTAGCATTCTGTTCACACATCAGCTGACCAGCTGTCCATGAGAAATTCAAAAGCTGGACATGAGTGTAAAAACAACTATTACACCAGCAACTGGTATACACAAAGATACTGCCTCTGAGACTGGAAGACAAAATATAGCCATCAGGATTAGTTGCTTTTCATCCAAGCTAAAGGCATCAATACACTCTATTTAACAATACACTGAATAACAACTGCTTTTTATCCATCCTGAATCTTGCACCAATTAGCTTCATGTAGCAACCCTGGGTTGTAGTATTATAAGGGACAAAAATTGCTCCTCAACCACTTTCTCCACACTGTGCATGACTTTGTACACTTTTGTCCATATCCCCTTGCAGCACTCTCTCAAGCAAGTGGCTTTGATAAGTATCCAGGGAGGTGGGATGTGATCAGAGGGATGGAAATGCTCAACTCCACCAAGGATGCTTTCTACAAGGCTACAGGATTTCTTAAGTTCCATTAATATTACCACCCCATCATTAAAAGAGTCAGTAACTACTGAGGCCCATTGTAATGTGGTATTTATAGTGTTGGACTGGGGAGCTGGGAGATCCAGGTTCTCATTTCCACCCAGCCATGAAGTTCACTAGGTGACTCTCAGCCAGACACAGACTCTCCGCCCAAGCTATCTCATAGGGGTTTTGCTGTGAGGATAAAATGGAGCTATGTAAACCTCCTCAAGCTCCTCACAAAAGGAAAAAAAATGGGATGTGAATGCAATGTAATAATAATAGCAGTAACAGTAATTACTACTAAATAGTAGTACCAGCAGTAATAACAAATGGATATCATTCTCAATACAGTAGCAAAAACCCGCTGACCCTATTTATTAGGTAGCATACTTTGATTTTTCTGGTGTCCTCCCCCGCCTCCCAATCAAGCATTCCCATTGTATTTTGAAATCAACATGCCATTAAGTAAACCAATATGCAACAGTGTTTATCAAGCTAGTTAAGTGATACACTTCAGTACATCTTTGATATTGAGAAATGTGTTTTTCCGTGTATGTACCTTGGAAAACATGGTATAATGATTATCTAATGAGCATAATAAAATGACCTCATAACATGAATTGATCCTCTTTGGTCTAATTTATATCAGTCCCTTACTTGCAAGGAACCCCTTATGAATATACACTTGCTAGAGAAATAAAATAACTTCTTATACATATCATTTTAATCTTTAGATTAAAGGGCATTCAACTGCATCAGGGATCTAGTGTTGGCCTAATCTGATTTGCAAGACTGAGAAAAGGTGCTTTCAGAAAATGAGAGACCACGAATTACTACTTATATCAAATTACCAGTTGCCAAATCAGGGTTATTTCCAACAATGAGACTATGGTAGGAAAAGGATGGCTGCAAAGGCTTGTGTGATTTTTAGAACTGTGGCCAACAAAGAGCTGCAGAGCAAAATGTCTATTTTTTCTTAGATATAGTCAGGCAGGTACATTTTCAGGGATGAATCTACTGCTACCAAATGTCACAAGCTAAGCAGGAGGTTTGAGGGCGCCTCTCTTTCCCTGTTGCTTTGAAAACTGCTCTTTCAGCATCCTGCCATTGCATTGCTCTAGTTGACCTTCGCTGTGTTTTCTGATAAAATTTCTGGTGTATTGTGGCAACAGAAAGCTGTGAGCCTGGAGGTTCTCCTTTCAAGTCTTGCTTTAGCCATATGCTCACTAGGTGGCCTTAGACAACCTGCTGTCTCTCTGCTCCAGCCCCTACCTCCCCAATTTGTAATATGCAGGCAACAGAGTACCCATCTACCTTACAACACTTACCAAGGTCAATGCAATAAAGCACTTAGCACTCTGTAAATGCTATGCATTAGCGTTGCTGTACAAGTTTAAGTGAAACTGATGCAGCGCAGTCTGAATACATAGAATAAATATAGTGCACTAAAAGGGAAATAGCTAAGCTAGTGCAGTGTACTATTTAGACCAGGACCAAAAAGACACAAATTAAAATCCCCACTAGCCATGATACTGGACAATCACTTTCTCTTTCAGCTTAACCTATTTCACAGACTTGCTGTGAGGTCAATATAAGCATAGGAGAGAATCAGCTTCTTGAGGAAAGGGTAGCATAAAAAACAGAAAAATGTTCCAGGGTAAATTGAGATTTCTATTTAGGCAACACTGCAATACATTGCAGTAAACACTGGAAGCAGAGCTGGGATATGGTCTTGCAAATGGCTCATCCTTTCTTCTTTCTATCTCCATTTTCTCCAGAAACAGTAATTCCACACTAATTACCACCTCCCTCTTCTTCAGAATTCCTTTTCTGAGCACTTACTTCTGTAGTTAGTGCAGTTTCTAGGTAGTTCTTAAAAATGCAGAAATATATACAAATAAAATGGTTGGGAAGTAAATGGAAGAGAAATTTGTACACCTGCAGTAACTACTCTGAAAAAGGAGCTCCAAAAAAGGGAAGGTGGGGGGAGTTAATAACTTCCCTTTCTAGAATAGTTGGGGATTCAGAGAAGTATTGAAAATGTGGATGGCACAGAATTGTCCATTTAGAACTTAAAATCAGAGGATCAAATTGACCAGTGAAAGCTATTGCCCTCTGCCTGTGGAGTACCATTTTTGCCACTTCACACTTGCTTTTCCAATGACAACTTGGCAATTAGACTTTGGGAGCTGTGCCTATATGCAGGTTCTCTTTGTCTGTTTCCATGCAGGTTATCTACTTGATGTTGCTTCTCTGACAGCTGAAACACACAAGGAAATTATTTGGGAAGACTATACGTATCAGCCACTACTGCACACTTTTGCACTTGAGAAGGACTGAAATTTATCATCATCGTCATCATCATCCCTTGTGCAGTTCTCAGGAGTTGAAAAAATAAAACAGACCCCAATTGGGCTTTTTTAGGAATCTGGAGAAAAACACACTTCAACAAATGAAAAGGAGCAGTGATTGGAGCGGGGTTTGGGAAGCGGATGAGTTCTGCTGCAAAAAGTACTGAGATGTTAGCTAGAGGATGGAGGAAGGAGAGGGAGAACAAGCCATAATGAGCCCAAACATCTGTGAGGCATAATGTGGGTTGTTCCACCAACAATCCACATGTGTAGCGTATTCACAGAGTGGCTTAGTGTGTTGGGCAAACCTTCCTGCTGTTTGTTTCTCTAGCAATGAATTGAAGAAGAATGACGTCTGAACTAAAATAATAATGTGATTTTTCTTTTCATTTGCACATTTAATTTCAGGTACTGTACCTGAAAAGGGCAGTTTTTATAACCTACAGGGTAATTTCCAACTTCTGGTGAAGGTTATGAGAAAACAGAAATTATCTTTTAGTTTCTTTCTGTGTAGTAATATCTGTCCAGAAATATATATTGAGAGAGAAATAGAGAGTTGGAGGGAAAAAAACGTAACCATCAGTGGCCTCCCCTGACAGTACGGGGAAATACTGTTTGAAATAACACTGTGAGCTCACTTAATGGCTCCATGTGTTCAGTGGCTTTTCACTAGAAGTTTAAGTGTAAGGTCAAAACTGCCACTTTGACTATAGAATTGTTGGGTGCCTATGAATTAGTTCATAAAGAATAACATCTGCTCTTTTTTAAAGTGGTTCTCTGCTGGATTCATAAGGTATTTAACACAAGGATTTATCATCTCTATTATCTGAAAATTTGATCAAGGAATGTTCACTTTATCCAAATGGATTCAAAAAGGAAAGCAACCAAAACTGAGGGGTCACCAGGGCACAGGGTAGGTTGCTCACTTGCCATGTCTTCTCTCACTTCTACGAGTCCAAACACAGAGCTTGACTACTGGAGATAATATTCTAATAATGATTGACAGCGACATAGCTACATTCTGAATATTGCATCTTTTTAATGACCTTGTTCTTGATGTCCTAATAGTAATAATGAATAGGAAAGAGGGATTTCAGCACTGGTTAGCCCTTGATGCCTGCATGTTGAGCATGTGCATCTGAGTTGTGGAAGTCTATGGATGTAAAGGCTATGTGTATAGGCTTTGTTGCCTCAGATATCCATACGGAATGTCTGGAGATGAAGGTTGGGGCCAGCAACACAGTGCTGCTGCCCCTTTTAAGGCAGGAAGAGTCCTAGTGACTCTTACAGTTCCAAACAAATATTCTGCGAGTATGGTCCATGTTTGTAGTGATATAATAAAAAACACCATTGTGGTCTATTACCAGATTGTAATGCAGGCACTGTGGCTATAAAAGTTCCAAGAAAGGAACTGAAAGATGCATTCCATCTCTAAAATAGGTTCACCAGCATGAAGAAGCATGAATAGCTCCTGCGCACCTCAAAATAAAAGCTATAATGGATGATGAGCACCACTGACATGGAAGTTACCTGCCTCCCTGTCTACTGACATGCTGCATATGGCAAGAGGCCCAGTGGTTGTATCTTCTCTCAGAAACTTAAGGAATGTATGGTACAGTGATCTGGCACCTGACGTATTGGAAGAAATGTTGGCAACCCCAACCTGGAAGAAACTCTGTGAGCAAAAGGATGCTGTTTGATTAATTTGTAGTCTGTTTCCAGCTTGCTGTAATAACATCAACTTCAAATGATAAGGATGCTGCTAAATCTGCTTTAATTAATGTCAGCTCTCTCAGTAATAAATCACTATTAATTCTCAAGTTGGTTTTTTTGGAATTGGACGACTCTTTTTGGCTGTCTCAGAGATTTGGTTGGAAATTGTCCCAGTGATGGGATGCTGTCTTACTACAGCTCTTCTCTGTTAGCCTTTCAAGGTGAGCTTCCATATGGTTTGTAGATATCTAGAATCATTCAGGGAGTTTGAGCAAGGAGTGTATCTGTAATGAAAGTCCATGCAGTTAGTTACAGTCAAGAAGAGGTGCTTATTATCATATATTGATCCATATTTTTCCATATCCAGACACAGAAATTGGAAAAAAGCACCTGACTTGGTTTTCTTAATATTAGTTAATATTAGTTTATAAATGCCAGTGTAATGCTAGTAAGTGGTTAATTATTTTGGATGGAGGTATCTATTGACAGTAACAAGTGGACGGGGACTTTATAGTGAATAAGACTGTAAAAGAGTTGAAATTTTGGACTACTTGTGTGTGGTACTTCCAGGGAGGCTGGAAACCATGAGATCCAATGAACACCAAAGCAAGATGGGAAACAAATATGGGGCAATATCTAGATTAGCACTGTGCCTCTGGAAGTTCTGGTATGCCAATGTAATGGACGACTAGTGCAACAGGAATGGGTTTGGAAGGACTCAGTCCTTGGAAGGACTCATTTCTATAATTGAACAGATTAGTGGAGCCCTCTTCCATGAGCTCTGTTGACCCACCCCTGCAGTGCTGCTTGTCTCCAACTTTTCAGGGATCACTCGGTACTATTGCACTAGTCTGCTAGCACAGCAATGGGGCCTGACAGTGCCTATGGGTGCGGAGGAGTCTGCCATAGCAATGAATCAGACCCAGCTGCCCACTGTCCTACCAGCCACACCTGAGCAGGAGGAAGAAATGAATGGCAGGGTTCTGAAGTTCTGCCTTCTTGCCTCATCTTTACTTTGCTGAAATTGAGTCTAGTTTTGCTTTTTTTACTGGTAGTTTAGATTGTTGGATATGAATGTTAGCTTTCCTAGGCCATCTCCTGACATGTTATAGTTTGCAGGCTTATACATATCTATGTGTCTAAAAAGTAAGTTCTATTGAGAATGTTTACTCGCAGTTAAGTGAGCAGGATTGCAACAATGATCCTTCTTGTAATTTCTCTAAACCAGCACAGAAACACTTTCCCCAGTCCCTGCCCTACATCCTTGGCTTAAAAATTCAATCTCAGTTGAAATGGAAAAGTACACTCAGCACACATTTTGTGACTCTGCAATGAAGTGTAGGGCATAAGAATGTCATTATGTAATGGCAACACGTGATTTGAAAATAATCAGAATTTCAATGAAAGGAATGGAAAACTTGGAAAACTCTATGCAGGCCATACTCCAAAAAGGCAAAAAGATATGGCATTTATTTATTTAAAATATTTCTAGGGCATCCATAACTTTTGTCTCCGGAGGACTTACAATAAAATCTATAAATACAGTGTACATATCCCAAATAACAATAAATTAGATATCCCATGACTGACATGAATAAATTAATTATTAAAATAAGTTAAACAAATTAAAATAATTATAAGAATACTTAAAATCTATTAAAATTAAAATATTGGTTAAATAAAAAGGTCTTGACCTGGCACCGAAAAGTATATAATGATGGTGCCAGGCGGACCTCCCTACAGAGTGCATTCCATAGCCAGGGTGCCACTGCAGAGAAAGCCCTCCTCTGAATACTGTGTCTCCTGATCTCCTTCAAGGAGGGTTCCCAGAGCAGGGTCTCTGCTGCAGATCTTGGGGGGTGGGAGGACATATAGGGAAAAGACGTTCCTTTAGGTATCCTGGTCCCAAGCCATTTAGGTTGAAATTTTTTTTTTTTTTTTAGGTTGAAATTTTTTATTTAAATAAAAACATACTACAACGGTACAAAAAGGCCCAAAAATTGCAACTTTACAAAAATAGAAAGTACCCCATCCGTTATTTACATCCTTTCAAAATGCCAAATGTACACACATTTACAAGATCCCAGGCTTTACACATCAAATGTACAAAAAGAACTTTG